>NW_026555337.1:21184799-21320167 GCF_029017545.1 Prosopis cineraria
GGCTTTCTCATTAATGAGTTTGCCTCCAGCATGGCATTTGCTCATAATGAATTTAATATTTTAACTAAAAGCTGAAGTTACAAAATAAAAAGAGAAAAGGTTATAATGCTCCTGGACCCCCAATTATGAAGTTGCACTTTTTTTTATAATTCTATTTCAAATAAAATTATCTTAACAATTTTGTTCTGTGTAAATGGCAATTAAAGCTAATAGACCGCAAGATTGTTATTACCACAATTACGATCAAAGTTGTAATATTCAAAAGCAACTCATCTTATATATAATAACTAATTTCATAGTCAACATAAATATATCACTTGTATTTATAGATTTGCTTATTGGATTTTGGAATATGTAAATCCTACATTGTCAACGAAAATAGGCATTGAAATTCACGTATTGAATTTTTTTTGGTCAAATCACATCTTCTTTTCTATTTTGGATGAAAGGAATTTTTCAAGATGGTATTATTCATTATTTGGCAAACAAAAAACTACGGGGTTAAGTAGTAAACTTAAACTTGCTTTTTATGTCTTGCCGAAAAACCTTTTTTATCTCAATTTAACAAATATGACATATGATAATGATGTGACACTTACAGTTCTTCAAACTAATATATATATATATATACACACACATTTCAGATATTATATCCAATATGAAAGTCTAATGAGGGTCTATATAATAATTATGTAAAGGTATAACTTTCAACAAATTCACCTATATAAATTATATCTATACCATAAAACGAATCAGAATCATAAATTTATAAACAAGTTGAAGGATTAACTCGTAGGGCATTGGCTTCAACTCATTTTAAGAAGTCCATGTTAAAATTATAAAGATGTTTGTAGCAAAGACAAAGATTCTATAAATCAACAAATGAATGTATTTTTTTTTTAAAAAAAAATCTTCTAGAAAATTGGCTCCCCAAACTACAAGAGGCATGCCCTAGCTAGCATCACTACAATAGAAAATAACTAAAGAATTATTTTTATGCATAACGAATTATTGAAATAAGAAATTTGCGAATAAAAAAAACTTATAATAAAACTAAAGGTGAAAATGAAAAATAAAATGCATCTTGTTCATAGTAATTCTAAGAAAATAATCTAAAAAAAGAAGCTTCTAGTTAGAAAATCATAATTTGAAGAACAAAGAACTTAGATGCTCGTAAAGAGAAGACATCCCAACACATTACTAAAATTAACAATAACTAAAATCATGAATTCATGATGTAATAACTAGTAGATCAGTTTCATCAGAAAATTGATTGTGATGATGTCCAACAAACTTTGTGAAAAAGAAAAAAAAAAAGTGTGGTTATGACACTCTGAACTAGTACCGAACCTCTTCAATAAATGTATATAGAATGAACGTGAAGTAAAGAATTAATCTCATATAAAATGATTATATATAAAAAAAAGTTTTATGCACCACGCTAATATATAATGATAGCATTCCTTGCCACATCAAAGTTAAAATTGGTAAAATTATAGGGAATAAAGTTATATATTTTCCATTTTTCGTCCTCCTTTACCATTTAAATGGAACAAGCAAGATAGAGACTTCATATTTTAACATTTGATGTTGATATTAATAATATCACCCAATAAGTACATTACAACTCTAATATATTAATTAATTCTTTTTTGACCAGAAAGGCAATGCTATTCATGAGAATAGAGAACAAAATTTGGTGGCAAATCCTTTTTTCTCACTCCCACGAGACGTTCTAACAAGCATCCCGAAAATTAAAAATCACTAAATACTTATTTATATGCATAAAGAATTGTTCGAAAATAAAATTTTACACATACACAAATTTATAAACAAAAGGAAAAATCGGAAGAGAAAATACGTTGTTTTTCATAGTAATAATGAGAAAACAACTGAAAAAGAATAAAATATAGCTAGAACATCATAAATTGAAGAAAAATTACCGTGTAAATTATTTTGATGAAGACGTATATATTGAAGGAAAGTGACCATGTTTTAAAATTTGGCTCTTGTTTTTTCTGTTTGAAGGAATGCAAAAAACTTTTTACCTCTGCATCATTTGTATTTCATTAAAACAAAAATTTTATTCTAGTATTTTTAAGAGGTTGAATTGATCTGCAAATATTTTATAGTAAACATTTTTGCAACCAAAATATTTTTTTGTGAACATAAATTATTTTGGAAAGCCATATTATTTAGCTTTGGATAGTTTGACTACCCTTAAATTTAATGCAACAAAACAAGCCAACATCTAGTTTAAATTGCTGTATGATTAAATACAAATTTATTTCAGAAAACTTTTAATTTATTAAGGTATTGAAACTAATATGTACAGATGAAAAACCAAAGTTATCTCAAACGGTAACGGTAAGGATAGGTGGAGTATGAGGAGAGATGTAAAGGGTTCAAACCCTTATAATGGATAAAGACATTAATAAAAAAGATTTAATTAAAAATTTAAAACCGCTTATATTTATCAAATAAACATATAATTGTGATAGTAAAATAGCTTTTGAAATTGTCAAGACTAGTAAAGAGTTGAATAGAGAAAATAAAGACTTAACAAGGAGTTTTACCAAAAACAAAAAAGAATTAACAAAGAGAAGAAAATGAAGATGATTATGATTGAAAATACAACAAGATAATCCATCACTTGAAGGATTTACACCAAACCTCAAAACCACTTTGAGGTGAAATAATAAGGTGAGGACCAAGTTAACCTCCCTCTTGATATAGGATTCAACCTTCCTAACTTCTATTGGAGTGTGACGCCTTTTATATAGATTTTAGGGTAATCAATGACTAAGTAATTACAACCAATCGTTTAATATTATAATATTCCAACATAAATTATTAATAACTTATTCATCCTTAATTTTAGAATTAGGATACTGTACAGAAAGTATAAAACTAATTTGAGACCCTTTTAGCTCTCTTAATTATTAATAAGTTTCCCCCCAACATTGGCCTTTTCTAATAAATGAATTTAATATTTTTACTAAAAAATGTTTATATAAAAGAAAGTAAAAAAAAAAAAGGAAAATGTTATAACGAACACTCTTGGACCCCAAGTTTCAAATAACATAACAATTTTTGGTCCATGCAATAGTGTTGGCAAATGAAAGTTAGAGCCTATATATTATATTAAACTGAAAAAAAAAAATTTCATGAAAAGACTGAAAGAATTTTACCAGCACAATGGCAGTTAGAGACTTATTTCATAGTCAAAATACATGTCATTCGTATATTTAAATTTTGATTATTGGCTTGTAGTGTACAGAAATCCTTCATTGTCAACCAAAATCAGCGTTGAAATTCACATTATTTTTTTTGGTGAAATCTATTTTAGATTAATGGAATTTCTCAAGATGGTGACACTAACAATTCAACATTAATATATATATATATATATAAACATGTTTCGAATATTATCTCTCCAATATGAAATTCTAATGAGGGTCTATATAATATTTATGTAAAACATAACTTTCAGCAGATTCACCTATTTACAATTATATTTACAATAAAAAGAATTAGAATCATAAATTTAATGAACAATTTGAAGAACTAATGTCACATTTGCTTACTACACTAAAATGGAATGGAATGGATTGAAAAAATAGAAGTAAAAATAAGATGATAAAAGGGGATAGGTAAGCACATTCAAAAGGGGGAGGAGTAATTTAGTTTATGAGGTTTGGAATCATTATTCATGAGATTTTTGAAGAGCGTAATTATTCTCATATTTGTAGTATATATTAATGAGTTTTATTATACTTACCATGGGGGAAAAGATAATCGAATTCATTTTTTATCTTGATTTTTTTAATCAATTTCATTTCATTATATTCTAGTAAGCAAACATGACCTAATTTGTTTGTAGGGCATAGGCTTGGACTCATTTTAAAGAGTCCAAGTCAAAATTAAAATAATGTTTGTCACAAGGAAAAAGATTCTACAAATCAACAAAAAATTTCACTTTAGACAAACTTTAAAAAAAAAAATTTATACATTCAACATCATCATACAATTCTTTTTCTTTGATTTTGCCCCAAAATTTAGCATTCTAAACAAGCAATGAGGGAAAGAGAAGTCCTAGCTGTATTAAAAAAGTAATGATGTGGAAAACAAAAAGGGAGTTGCTCACAAGAACAAAGACAAAAACAACACATAATCTATTCGTTCAATAGCTCTAATCTCTCTATAAGGAGTATTAAAAGAAAAAACCTTCATCAAAATAAGTGAAAAAAAAAGAAGAAAATTAAAAAGCTATCGAGAGACTCAAAAGAAAAGAGCATGAATGGAGTCGGAAGGGCAAATCTTCATGGAATTCAGAATGATATTATATGCTTACCTCTGTTTTCTAGCCCAAAAAACAGAGGAAAACATAGTAACACTTCTCTATTTGATTGGCACCATAGTGTCGCAAATTTCACAACACAATTATTGTGCATGTGAACCACACATCTGAATATGTAGTTGAGGGAGATCTAATGCATAATGATCAAAGATAGTGAAGATATAAATGTATATAATGGTTTCCATATTGCTTTCAAGAGCACCAAAACTCCAACAAGTAGAAAGCAAGACAAAGAAAACCATGGGCACTGATGTGACTGGGTTCATATTTAATTTCTAAATTTAGAAGATCACACATTTCCTTAGAATTATTGCTTGGGATATGATTAAAAAACCCAAATGTAGAAGGACAAAAAGGAAAAACAGACGTTTCTAATAAAGGTGCTGATAAATTTATTTAAAAAGCTAGAAAATATTAATTAAAATCTAAGGTCATTATTTTCGTACTTGTAAATTGCAAATTGTTTCGGGAATATCTCCTCCGTACATGACAACATAAAAAACACATCATTAAGAGTGATGATGCACTAAATCTTGCGGATGCAATTCACATTATAGGCATCGTAAATGGAAAGTTCGGGATGTTTTGAGAGGGAATGAATTAATCAAAGAACATATATTTGTTTAAAAATACTTAAATATCACAAATATTAAGTATATCATGATTTCATAATGTAATAATTTATTTGTAGAGTGATTAGAACGTTTTGGCATGATGCATAATAGACCATGTGAAAAGAAAAATTTGTTTTTTCACATGTGCTGAACCTTTTCAAGACGTTTTACATGGATTGAAATATGAACTTGTTCATGGCTGAACAACAAATACCCAGCGTGCCAGAGACGCTGAGTCTCAATTGATAACAAAAAAGGTCCTGAGCTCTCTTACCACAGTTCACTTAAACATAAAAAGATACAAGGCTTTAGTAGAACAAGTGTATAATTTCTATTGAAATATAAAACCATTACAAACTAAAAACTGAAAATTACAAAGGGCTAATGAATGTAAAATTGTGAATCTTTAATTGAGTGTTGACTACTCTCTTCTGTATTCCTTCTCTTATTTATAGTGTTAGAATAGCAGAAGCTTTTTCCTTGAACCTTAGCACGTTTTGCCAAAAAATCAGGTTTTCGCGAAACTTATGGCACGGTCTCTCCATTTTGATAACCATCTCATTTTAGCGAAATACTTGGGTGTAAATTTCGGTATTAATTAAGATCGTGTCTTCGTGTCATCGGTATAATATTTGCAGTTGAAGGAATTTCAACATATTTACTTTTTGTGGCCTTTATTGAGCTTTTGGGCAGCTCCTTTCATTTATATTAGGCCTGACACTTTAATTACTCAGCCCAATTAGCCCTGTAACTTATTTGAGCAACGTTTCATATTTAGCCCAAACAGAACTAAAGAATTAAACGCGTACAAAATGATTATCAAGAAATAATGTTTTACACAATACTTCAAGTCACCAATATACAATAACAGCATTTAATTAAATTTGGTAAAACCATAGGGATTGAAGTTCTATATTTTTGTATTTTTTAAACTCTCGTTTGCAATTTAAAGAGAACAAGTGAGACGGAGACTTCATATTTTAATATCGATGTGGATATTAATATTGTCACTCTATAAATACATTTTAACTGTAATATATTAATTAACTACATTTAGACTATAAATGCAAATCCATTTCTCTTGGAAAAGAAAATAATTTTTGGCCAACCAAAACTAAAGAATTAGTTTTATGTTTTTTAAAGCATTATTAGAAAATAAATTTGTACTCAAACAAAATTTATAAACAAAAAAAAAAGTTGGAAAAGAAAATACATTATTGTTCATAGTAATACTAAGAAAACAACTAAAGAGTGAAAAAAAAAAAACTATAGTAGCTAGAATATCATAATTTGATGAAAAAAAATTACCTTATAAATTATTATAAGTAAGATATAGCTCTTGAAGCACATCCAGTTTTCCAATACCTTCTGGTATATCACCTATAAAAAAAAAATTTAACACTTAGAGATATAGTATTCAAATTGGTCACGGATATATCTATTGAGAATATTTCCCACGTATGTGATAAAGACACAAGAAAGATGGTTTAATCCTACAAGTGTCCAGATATGATAAATCATTTTTTCCAAATCTAACTCGTGGACCCCTATTTCAAGTCGCCGGCCCATGTATATTTTTATATATGATGATATAGCACTTGAATAAAATTCTTTTTCCTCATTTGTGTTTTATATCAAAGATTATGCTTCGTATAAATGCCGATACATACTGCCACATTAATCAATCTATAAGGCCCACAAACCTACAAAACCAATTATAAGATCCAAAGCTGCTTGTTCTTTTTATGCATTAATTAAGGGAAAACAAAATTTACACTTTAGACATTTCCTTACCATCATAACTTACAAGAAAACTAATTAATGGTTACTTCTAGATAATCATTTAAATTTAAAACCAAATTTCACACACAATACCTACAAGTAAGTAGACAAATGAGACGAAGGTTAAGACTCTAAAATGAGAGCTTGTACAAGACTTTGAACGATTACCAAAACTACCATATATTAAGAAAGTAAGATATTGAAAGAAGTACAACTAATTCCCAAATAAGGATACAATTAGTCAAAACCCTAACAACACATGAAAATTAAGTAAAATATTCAGCAGTAATTGTTTGAACAATTTTA
The DNA here is from genome assembly GCF_029017545.1 of Prosopis cineraria. Classification (NCBI taxonomy): domain Eukaryota; kingdom Viridiplantae; phylum Streptophyta; class Magnoliopsida; order Fabales; family Fabaceae; genus Prosopis; species Prosopis cineraria. Next base: position 21,191,862 of record NW_026555337.1, read on the forward strand.
AGTCAAAAGTTAGTTTTACCGAGGTCTAAGCACATGAAGTTTGAACAATAAAAAATGATTATGATGCCCTTCTTGATTAATAAAAAGTATTTTAGATTTTTGATGAACTATTTTCTACATAGTTAAAATTAAAATTGAGGTGTATATTTTCAAAATTATAGGGTGGTTCAGTAAAATTAATAAAATTAAAGATAAATGGATATTTTTTACACTAAAAAGGAATCATAAATAATATGAAAATTTTTCTATATATATATATATATAATCACAAACATTTTGAATAAACAATTACATACATAAATAAATTTACAATTACTAATAATTATTATTATATGGAAAATGGGTGAAAATGGTTTATAATTGTTTGGGTTGAATATGAAACGTCGCTCAAATAGGTCACGAGGCTAGTTGGGCTGTGTAATCGAAGCGTTAGGCCCAATATACAAAAGGGGTTGGCCCTGGAGCTTAATAAAGTCCACAACAAATTATCTGTAACTTTTCCACTTCAATTAAATTACACACTTGCTCTACCAAAGTCTTCTATTTTTTTATATCCGAGCGAACTGTGGTAAGGAAACTCGGAACCTTTTCGTTATCTATTGAGACTCAGTGTTTCTGGCATGCCTGGTATTTGTTGTTCAACCACGAACAATAATATATATACTATTATATAAAAAAAGAATGAAGTATTAACTTCACGAACTTATATCATGGTCACTCCTAAATCATTTAAATGTCAATTGTTTTTGTATTATTTACAATTTTTTATTGAAGTACGTAGTTTTGTAAAGTTATTATGTTGTTAATATGTTTTATATGTATTTAATTTGTAGTTTTAAGGTTTACACAATACTCCAAGTCACCAATATACAATAACAGCATTTAATTAAATTTGATAAAACAATAGAGATTGAAGTTCTATATTTTTTTTAATTTTTTAAACTCGCTTACAAGAGAACAAATGAGATGGAGACTTCATATTTTAATATCGATGTGGATATAACACTGTCACTCTGCAAATCCATTTTAACTGTAATATATTAATTAACTACATTTAGACGGAAATGGATATTAATTAACTACATTTAGACTGCAAATGCAAATCCATTTTCCTTGCTTCAAATGGAGCTTCATCTGTTCCAAACAAACAAAATACTCCACAAGACATCCTAACCAGCATTTATAATATTATTGGAAAAGAAAGGCCAACCAAAGCTAAAAAATAATTTTTATGTTTAAAGAATTGTTAGAAAAGAAATTTCACTCAAACGCAAATTTATAAAAAAAAAGATGGAAAAGAAAATGCATTGTTGTTCATAATAATACTGAGAAAACAACTAAAGAGTGAAAAGAAAAAAAACTATAGTGGCTAGAGTATCATAATTTGATGAAAAAATTACCTTGTAAATTATCATAATAAAGATCTAGCACTTGAAGCATATCCAGTTTTCCAATACCTTCTGGCAAATCACCTACAAAATAATAATAATAATAACATTTCGAGATATAGAATTAGAAATTGGTCACGGATATACCTATTGAGAATATTTTCCACATATGTGATAAAGACATAAGAAAGATGGCTTAATCCCACAAGTGCCATATATGATGAATCATTTTTTCCAAATCTAACTTGCGGACCCATATTTTAGTCGCCTATCCATGTATATTTATATATATATATATATATATGACGATATAGTACTTGAATGAAATTCTCTTTTCCTCATTTGTATTTTACATCAAAGACTATGTTTCATATAAATGCCAATACACACAGTCATATTAATCAATCTATACAGCCCACAAACCTACAAAAACAATTATAAGATCAAAAGTTGGAAGTTCCTCCTATGCATTAATTAAGAGAAAGCAAAATTTACACTTTAGACATGTCCTTACCATCGTCACCAAAGAACAATAATTGATGGTTACTTTTAGATAGTCATTTAAATTTAAAACCAAAATTTCACACACAACCACTACAAAAAATATGACTTTTAGCGGTGATTTTTAACAGCAACTAAAAAAGTCGCCGTTAAAAGTAGAGTTTTAGCGGCAACAAATCATAGTTACCACCAAAAGTAAACTTTTGCACTTTTGGCAGCGACAAAAGTCGCCCCAAAACTTTATTTTTAGCGGTGATAAATTAAAGTCGTTACCAAAAATGACTTTAATTTGTCGCCTTTAAAATTTACTTTTGGCGGTGACATTTGTCACCATCAAAAGTATTTTTATAAAAATAATTTAAAAATTAAAATAATTAATATAATTTACTTTTGGCCGCGACATTTGTGCTCACCAAAAGTATTTTTATAAAAAATAATTTAAAAATTAAAAAATAATTAATATAACCTACTTTTGGCCTATTTGTCACCACCAAAAATATTTTTATAAAAAATAATTTATATAATCTACTTTTGATGGCAATATTTATAAAATTATAATTTAATTTTTTAAAAAAATTATGAATTGTTTAAAAAATTTGAAATTAAATAAAATTATTCAAAATATATTTATAAAATTAAATTTCTTATTTTATGTATAGAATTAGAAATAAATTATATATAGGAATGTGAAACAAAAGAAATAATCATCAAAATATGCTAAGTTTAATTATTAAATTATTTCTAATTTTATATTATTCATAATCCTTTTTTAGACATATATAGCTCATATTTTTTTAAGAATTATGTTATTAAGCTAGTATTTTAATATGATAAATTAAAATCTTAATGGGTTATTACTTCAATTATAATTAGGTTGAGTTATACATAAATTATCACTTACAATCAAATACATAAATGGCATTGGGAAGTTAAAGTTGTACAGATGTTGTGAGATGCAAATGATATTGTAGATTACTTAGCATTTTACACACTTGATGCTTAGCTTGATATATATAGTGTTTACTTCTTCTACTGTGCTCTAGTGGCTTTTGGATGAGGATTCCATATAATTCCTCCTAGTATATTTAGGTTTTCATTGCTATAAAAAAGAAGTTGTTGATAACATTTTTATAACTAATTATTACTAAGAATAATATGAATAACTACTCAAATCCATCTGGCTATGAGGTTGAAGATGATTAGATATTAACTAGATTGATCACATATGAGATTCTTGTAATTATCAAATATTGTAAAAGTTATTAATATTTATTTTCAAAATTATTCAAATGATTATTAACAAACTTTGTGGTTAAAATTAATTTGTTATTAAAATAATTTTTTAAGATATTAAAAAAATATTGATAAAATATATTTTTATTAAAAGAGGGGGAAACATTTAGCTATTTTGAGAGAAGATAAAAATTTAATCATTTAGTTCATCAATTTTTGGGAAAATATGGAGAAGAAAAAAGTAAAAGATATTTAACATAAAATAATATAATACATATTTATAAATAAATTATATACTTAATTTTCATTTAAAAAATAAAAATATAATTTAAAATTTTATTACAATGTATATAAGAATATGATTTAATATTTAAAAATTTTTTATTTTAAGTTTATTTTCCTAAAAAAATAATATTTACTGGTGAAAAATAATATTTTATTAAAATTATAATTTAAATATTCATATAAATTATTTTTTCATATTAATAATGGAAAATAAAATAAAATATATGTATATCTTTTTAATAATATATTATTTGATATATGTGTATACAGTTATATAATATATATTTAATTTGACATATAATAACTGTAGGTGCATTTCAACTCAACTAGTAAAGAAGGGAGGCTTAAGGCTTGGAGGTGATAGAGATCAAGGGTTCAAACCTTGGGTTTGCTATATTTTGCAACAAATATGTGTCGTAGCGTGTGAGGTGGCTTGAGAAGGCACACATGTGGCAGGTGATGTGGTACGAGATGGTGGCGTAACACATGAGAAGGCTTGAGGGGGCACACACGTGGCAGGTGATGTGGCATGAGATGGTAGCGTGGCACATGAGGTGGCTTGAGGAAGTGCACACATATCATGTGACGTGGCATGAGATGGCTAGTTGATGTGGCATCATTTGTTAAACACGTGGCTTGTGACAGTGACATGGCATCACTCAATGTACACGTGGTAGAGTAATGTGGCATAAAATAAATTATTATTTCTTAAAAAAAAGAGTTTTCTAAAAGATGTTTAGTGGTAAAAATACTATTGTGTCGCCACTAAAAGTCTACTTATATTGTCGCTGCCAAAAACTATTAGCGACGATTGTTATAGCAACAACTTTTAATGGCGGAAAGTCATCGCTAAAAACTTTTAGCAGCAACATTTTGTCACCACCAAAAGTCTGTTTTTTTTTTGTTTTTTGTAGTGAACACTTTGAACCCACAAGTAAGTAAACAAATGGAATGAACGTTAAGACTCTAAAATGACAGCTTGTACAAGTCTTTGAACAATTACCAAAAAAACACCATATATTAAGAAAGTAAGATATTCGAAGAATTGCAACTAACTCCCAGATAAGGACACAATTAGTCAAAGCCCTAACAACACATGAAAATTGTAAGTAAAATATTCAGCAGTAATTGTTTGAACAATTTTAAGTCAAAAGTTAGTTTTACCGAGGTCTAAGCACATGAAGTGTTGTCAAGTTTCCAATAAAAAACGATTATGATGCCCTTCTTAATTAATAAAAAGTATTTTAGAATTTTTGATGAACTATTTTCTACATAGTTAAAATTTAAATTAATGTGTATATTTTCAAAATTATAGGGTGGTTCAGTAATATTAACAAAAGTAAAGATAAATGGATATTTTTTACACTAAAAATGAATCATAAATAATATGAAAATTTTTCTATATATATATATATATGTATATATATGAAATCAAAAAACATTTTGAATAAAAACTTACATAGATAAAGAAATTTATAATTACTAACAATAATTATTATGTGCAAAGTAGGTGAAAATGGTGCATGATGTATATACTATTATATAAAAATATGAATAAAGTATTAAGTTCGTTGAATTTATATCATGGTCACTCCTAAATCATTAAAATGTCAATTGTTTTTATATTATTTACAATATTTTTTATTGAAGTACTTAGTTTTGTAAAGGTAATATTTTGTTAATTGTTTATTTTTATATGAATTTGTAGTTTTAAGTTTTATATTATCATGCACCAGCAATTATCTATATGCATATATGTTTGATTTGCTTCAGTGACTGGCATATATATGATATAGCTTCAGCGTGTTCTTTTGGTAAAGATTAATTCTTGTTCATATAAAGCCCAATATATGTCATACTGCCACTCTAATCATTCTATAAAGCCCACGAACACAACAATAATTATCAAACTCAAAACTAGATGCTTCCAACTCAAACAATGTTAGGCCACCTCCAATCAGAAGTTGGTCCCATGCCAACTTATTCCTTTTAATTAAAATTATAAGAATTTAATTGCACTTGACACATGTGCTTATCACAATCACTTGAGATATGTTGCCTCATTTTCCCTGACTTTTATAGAACTTCTTTTTTTTAATTCTTTTTGGATCCTCCCTTCTCTCCTATTCGCTAATTCCTATATTTGGAATAATGAGCAGAATTGACTGTGGTTGATAAGTAACAAAATTGGACAAATCAATGTTGAATAAGATGTTAGACCATCCAAATTTTACTTTCTATTCACATATTAACATTATATTTTTTCGAATTTTTTATGTTTTGAAATTCTTGTAATTAACCAAGTGAAAACAACCAAAAAGACTAAAATAGTTTGGATACATGAAAATGTGATATACTTTAAAATATTTAATCTAAATATTTAACCGAAATTTTAATTATAAAATTTGACATAATTTAAAATATTTAATCTAAATATATTATGTCATTGAGATTTATGAGGCTGAAATAGAGTCTTTTTAAGGGAAAAAATGGTAAGACTACAAACATGGTGATAGAATTATCAACCAAATTTTAAAAGTTATAAACTAATTTTTTATATAATTATGGGGTCCGGATTTTCTCATAATCCCCTTTCTCCTTTTCTTCTTCTCATCTCATCTGCACCCTTAGATAATAAAAATTAACACAAAATTGATGAAAAGTTTCACATTATGATTAGTTGAAAGTATACCATCTATATTATTTTCACCAAGCGGTAGATGTTGAAGTTTTGTCAAGTTTTCAATATTCCTTGATATTTGGCCAGACAACTTGTTAACACCTAGATATATTATTTTCAGTTTTGTGAGAGCACCAATTGCTTTGGGAATATCTCCTACAATGTGATGATAAAGAAAAAACAACATTATTATGAGTTCTCTTGTATAACACGATTATGGTAAAAGAAAAATAAGTAATAAATATAATTTTATGAATGCATTTTTTTGAAGTTATTGTGATTATGTTATAATAAATACTGAATTTGTATTTAAAAGAAATAAAATAATAAAAGCTCTTAAACTAAACAAAAAAGTTTTATATGTAACCGCTAATTTGAACTCTTTTCAATGTTAATTATCAACCAAAAATTATTGGACAAAACAATTCATTAGCATAAATATACAAATTTTGAAATTGCAATCATTTATTATGGTGCATAAATGATTAGATAAAAATAAAAAATGCAATGTTTTGTTGTGTTTTTCCTGCATTTTTTGAATGGTTTCTTTTGAAGTTATTCTAGACAAGTTATAACTCATGAACTTGTATTGAAAAGAAAGCAAAAAGGGAAAAAAAAAAAAAGATAAAGCTCTTGAACCCAATAGGGGGAAAAATAAAAAAGGAAATCGATGTGTTTTGATAAAGAATGTCTGAGACATGTCCTAACAATATGCAAATTTCTGACGCAAGCTTTTTATTTATAAAAAAAACATATTATGTTATATGAGTAATAATTTATAACATAACTAGAGAAGGAATTATGTAAAATATATAACGTAAAAAAATTATCTAGCAGTTAAAAGAGGACTTCAAAGAACGTTTGACGATTCATCTTTCTCAAATAAGAACATTTTACTATCACCAATAATATATAATTAAAAATAAAAATTAAAGAAATATCAAATATATTAATTTGCTAAGGTGAAGTTAACTTGAATAGGGAAGGATACATCTGCAAAGCTGATTTTGTGAAATTTATTCTGACCAACATAAGTGAAAAATTTACGTCCAAGAAGATTAATTAAGCTTGATAATAAGGCATATTATCTTAAGGCATGCATAAATGTACATTAAAGTTAAGCAAAATATTTTCAAATAGAAAATAAATTTATCTCATTGTAAAATGGATGAAATGCTAACAACACATTAATTATGCAAGACATACCTGTTAAAGAGTTGAAAGACAAAGACAACAACTCGAGTGAGGATAAGATAGAAATAGTTGGAGGTATTTTTCCTGAAAGCTTGTTTACTGCAATCTGTAAAATCTTCAAACATTGAAGTTTCTCAATCTCAAATGGAATGAATCCTTCAATAAAGTTATCATTCCAGTTCAAAGTCTAACTTTGACAAATTGGATATGCTTTTAGGAATAACACCTCCAAAACTATTATTACGGAGATGGAAGTGCTGAAGCATAAATAAGCTTCCAATCCAAGTCAGAATTTCTCCATTGAATATCATTGTAGCTCAAGTTGAGAATTTGTAGCATGTGTAATTGGATCAACTCTTTTGGCAACTCACCATAAAGGTTATTACTATGATGGTCAAGTTCAACCAAAAAAGATAAATTCCCAGTTTTTGAGCGCAACATTCCATTGAGACCCATCTCACCAAGATTCTAGGCTATTACTCTCTCATGGTAAGCATCACACATAACCCCAACCCAAATTGCAAATGGAAGAAGAGTTGGACTAATTAGCCAAGTGATTGTAAGGGTCCTTCACAGAAAACTTGAAAGTAGTAGTGCCAATTCATCATTCGTAGTAAGATTGGTGTGGCATAAATTGAAACAAACCTTGAGACAAAGTAGGGAGAACATGAGGAAGGGGAAATAAAAACAAACATTTGCCATGTTGGATAGGTTCAAGGCTTCTTAGATTGATGAAGTGGTTAGGAGGAGAAGGTTGCACTATATTCATATGCGCTTAGAAATTCATGAGCACACCTTTTAAAGAGGATTGATGAATATTTATGCATTTAAAACTGTGGATTAATGGTTGAAATTTCTCAACTCAGGTGACATTGCCTACCTTTGTATTAACCAGTAGCCACCACTAGTCATAATCTTGGGATGGTGGGGCCTACAATGAAGTTTGGAAATGAAACCGTATAGGCATATTCTTCAATTTGTTGGAAATGACAACCATTTGATACTGGAAATAAAAATTGAATTTGACAGGGAAATACCAATGGAAGGAAAAGGTTTTTATTTTATTTTACATAGCATATTTATATATATAACTACAAAAAATCCACGCCCAAAAAAATTACCAAGCTTAAGAAGATTTTCATAAAATTGATTTAACTATCAACCTTAAATAAAAAGATATTTAAGTATCCCAAAAGTATAATTCAAAAAATAACAGTTAGATTTATTAGACACAGTAAAAAAATTAAATAATCCCCATACATATTATAGCCTTGGCCCTTGTGCAAGCTTGACTAATATATGTTCCACACAATCTCTATTATAAGATGTTTTCAACTATTTCATTGGAACCAACAAATGATAATTAACTCATTAAATATCTCTTAAAATGGCAAAAATTCAAATTCACCCCTATTGAAAATAGGAAGAGAGAAATATGCAATAAAGGATCAACCATAAAATTAAATTTTTAACATGGGTAAAATTGAAAATGATAATAAATAACCCTCCATTATCCTTATATTAAAGACTAAAGAATCTTTTTTTAAAGGTGCTATATAATAGGGACATGAGGGAGTATTAATTATATTAGCATATTTATTAGCTTGTTCGAGTACAATCATAACTCATAAGCATTGGCGGTTAAAAATTGCTTCCAAAAGCCAACATGTTAAAGAAATAGAAATATCCAAGGAAATAAGTAAATATCTTTACTATCATATTAAACGTGATACAACAAATTAATCATCCTAGGATACCTTAGATGATAAGAATAGAGTAAATTGTTCACACTGCTTAACAAATGCACGCATGCATTATAATTTGAATAATAATAATAATAATAATAATAATAATAATAATAATTTATTGTTATTATTATTTCAACTATGGTTACTTTTTAAATGACATTTACTTTACTCAATTTATAAAATCATATTTTAAACATTTGAACTCGACAAAAAATAATGTACCAACAATTCAATTTCTAACATGGAATCAATTACTTTAGATGACCAAAAACAGATTCTCCATTATTGTGTCATTTTTTTTCTAAGATACGAGTACCTACTTGAGTTGGCTTGACCAAAGAAAAATGTGGACACCGACTTAAAAGATGGACTGTCATGATTAATAGCTTTTATTTTTTCTTGTTGACTTCTGTAATGGAAAGACTTCTACTATTGTGTAATTTTTTCTACACGACCTTAATGTTTTGAATGGAATGACTTAAATATATATAACTTCTTTTATTCCTCCACTGTTATTGTGCCATTTTCTCTACGCATATGAATTGACTAGACATCGAAATTATGCATCAGCATAGAAAAATAAGACAGCCATTATGGTCTTTTTTAAAAAAAAAAAATTTATTTCTTTTTGCGAACTTATCTCAAAAGCAAAAACATGATGGCTTTTTTTAATCAAATTTGTAGGACATTTGGATGAGGGATTTCATGGTCTTTTTTAATAAAATGTCATGATCACTCACGACTTAAAAACCTTAATTTTTTATTATTATATAGACTCAAAATGAATTCATATTTAGATTATTAACGAAAGAAAGCTGTTGCAGTAAAAGAATTGAAGAATGACCAAAGATGGACGACAGGGAAAAGGCTTCATGGTTTGTGGTTATAATATAAAATTTTGAAAAATAACATGTCGACTCTCATGTTTTTTGGCCAAAGAAATAACCATTCATATTGATTGACCATAATCACAAGTCCCAACAGAGTCAGCCCGAAACAAACAACAGAAGAACATTAAAAAAATCAAAATCAAATTCAGCCAACATCACGAACATCAATTTTATTAGCCCCTAATATGTGATCGAGGTCAACAAATTAAGATGATCCAATTAATAATGAGTTATTCCATTTTCCATGGGAATATAAGTTCAAATACGCTGTCGATCTGAGGATTTTTCTTGCAAAGTATAACTTGTTGAAAATTAATTTGCAACCTACCTTTCAAATTAACTTTAAAGCCAATGGTATTTAGATAATCTTTGAAATTCTAATCACCTGAAGGACCTTTGGTAGTCTATTTCTTGAAGTTGGAATTGCTCAAGGTATCTTTTTAGGTCTTTATAATAATAAGAAGTTAAATAAATTTTTCTTCTTTTCTTTTACGTTAAATTTTGGTTTTTATATGTTTTTATGATTTTCTGTTCTACTTTTTATTTTATCACACAAACAAAATTAACACATACCATTTCATTTGTTATTATGAGAGCCTTTGATTCAACAAACCAATAAATGGGCTTAGCTGTGATGTTGATAGAGAAAATGATTGGAATTGGGTTAATTAACATTACATGAATATACTGATGAAGCATACAAGAAATTCTTTACCCACATTTACAGTGTTGGAGAAGATATTTTCACACTTATCAACTTGTTGGAGAAGATACCAAGACCACATATTATTGCCCCACTTCCTCTATGCCAAGGACATATGAGTTTACTTGACTTGGAAATACAACATTCTTTGATTATAAATCAAATATTCTAAGGACTGTTAGAGACTAAAGTGTGCCATCATAGGCAGATTATTATGACAAAAAAGAATTCACAAGATTTTTTTGAGCTTATTCAAGCTAGCGTGTATATAGGGTTTGATTTAAAATTACTAGCTCTAACCTTCCCCAATCTATTAATATAACTTAATGTTGACTGAATAAGCCTAAAGAAATCTAGGCCAAGCTCAAACAAGAATGAACTTAGCTTGAATACCTAGAGATTCTTTTTTTTTCTCTTTATTAATAAAATAAAATTAAAATTAGATAACATTTGAAAATCTTAATTCTTTAAAATAAAAATGAAATTGAATAAAAAATAAAATAAAATAATATTTGACAATTCAAGTATTCAGTCCAACCTAAATAAGCTGAAAATCTGAGGTGTTAGGGTCTTTTATAAAGTTAATGGGTACCCAAGTACCATTATTAACTTAAAGATACCAGAAACTCTTGGAGAAAAAGTTTTTAGGTATTTTTACACATTATATTGGCTTTTTTTTTTTTGGTAATGATCAATGTCAGTGAATGTTAGGAAAATTCAATAGAATGGGGATTGTTGCACTCATTAAATCAAGTTCATGGGTAATCATGTACGTACCATTATTCACTTAAGGATACTGAGTGTTCCCCAAGAAAAAGTTACTGGGTATTTTTCTCCTTTAAATCAATGATCTACATCATTGTGTATTTTTTTCTTTTCCAGAACATGAGTATATTGATTGTCTTGACTAGGAAAATTAAGTATAAAATATGAATTGTCACCATTCATGACTTCCTTTTCCCTTTGGCCATGTTAACGAGTTATGTAAAAAGACAAGCCCAATTCATATAACATCCTCATCATCAATGGAATGTCAAAAACAAATATACATAAATTATTTTTATTCCATTCACATAAAATAGTGCCATTTTCTTTAGGTAATGAATATATGAATTGATATGAATACACTAACAAAAAGATAACCACCATTTATAATTTTTTAATAGTAATATTTAACAATTACTTAATATTTGGAAGGATGCATGTTTTCAAAATAGAAATTAAATCTTTATACTTGAAACAAAATAGATAGGAAGTTAGTCATCAATATATTTTAAAGGTAAATTGAAATAAAATAATAAATAAGGCTTAACAACTTATAATATAGTGGGTGGATCTCAACTTTGATGGAATTTATTAGGCTTAAAGTGAAAATTTACCCGTAAAGATTTTTGTGAGGTGATAATGTCATTCTTAACACAAGTATGATGAATTTTGTCCATGAATCCTAAAAAAATGGTGTAAAAATCCCCAATTCGTAATGGAAGCCAAATGTTCATTAAGTAAGAATTGTGGGTCTCACCTAGTATTCCACATGTAAATGGGTTAAGAGCAAAAAATGTCTATAATATACTATACTACGGTGCAATTTTTCCCATAAACATGAACAATGGTTCACTATCCCAAATTAGACCATTTTACTTGTGTTTAATTATGTAATAATTACCTAATTTTTAGCATTTACATATTTGGTTCATTGTATGTTTAAGCCTTAAAACATAACATATAGGAAACAAAATTCACTCATTTTGATCTATTTCATATTTTCAGTGCGTGATTAGGATTGTGAAACATTGAATACATTGCCATATAACTTAAACATTCCTTCACGCATGCACGCACATGCATACACACCCACACACACACCCGCTACTATAATAACATTATTATATATATATTAACAAAAATAAAATTAATTTTAAATTTATGTTAAGGTAAGTTAATTATATTTTAATATATTTAGGGGTTAATTTGCCAAAGTACATTGACGGCTTAGTGGTGAGTATCATTGACTTCAAATCTAAGGTTCCAGGTTCGATTTCTTTGGAAGCAAGAATAGGACTACTTTTTTCCTTTCTTTCTCACTTTTCAGTTTTTATGTGAAATTACCCATTTGTGCTTAACTTGATTAGATTTTTCTCTTCCTTCTTCCTCATATTTTCATGTTTTCATGAATAAGTTCATATAGCAAAAGAGCTGTCCAGAAATTACACCCACTGTGCCCTAGTCTATGATCTCTCCATCGTTTGTGCTTGCCACTATCACCAGAGTGGTGTTGTACCATTCTTGTTCTCCTAAACTTACAACTTTATTTTCTGCTTAAAAACCACCGAGATCTCCATTCCTCTGTCAATGGGAGCTTGCAAGGGTTCAAGTTTTCCTTTCCATTCACCTTCATCCTTGGCTCTCTATCATTGGTGAACATGGAAGTGTCGAAGTCTTCCTTCTCTGACAGTTTGGCAGTATGTACATATCAGATTCCCTCTTCCCCGTGTTAAGGCATTAGTTCAACCTAACCAAGAACCAAGAGTAAAGCCCAAACTTGGCCCAATTAATAGTCTAAGTTGAAGTAATATATCTAGAATCTACCACTAGGGCTGCATGTCATATTTACTCTTATCAAATCACATGTATATCACATGACCTTTTTCCTCTGCACTGTGTATATATATCTACAGCACCACTGTAACTTTGACAATGGAAGCTTAATACAATATTTTATGATTCAAATCATCTTGCTCTTATATGGTATTAGAGCAAAATGGTTTCAACAGGAGGGTCTCCCTCCTTAGCTTCCACTACCTCTATTACCACTTCAATACCTTCCTCTCCATCTCACTTTATTTATATTAAACTCACCCATGAAAACTATGCTATATGGAAGGCTCAAATGGTGCCTTACCTCCATAAGTCAATAGCTATTCTCTCTTATCAATGGCTCCTTTCCATCACCCAACACTCATACTTCCTCTAGTACTCCAAATCTAGACTATATCAAATGGTTTTAGCAGGATCAATTGGTTCTCTCTGTCATTATTTCCTCTCTTTCTGAATCCCTCATTGGCCAAGTTATCAAAAATAAAACAGCCCATTCCATGTGGGTTGCTTTAGAAAAAATGTTTGTTAACAAATCTTAAGTTCATTTTCTTCAACTTCATAATCAGATCACTTCTTTAAAAAAGGGCTATGATTCTATTTCTGAATATTACCAAAAGGCTTTATTTTTGGCTTATTCTCTTAGCACTGCAGCTAAACTAATTAATGATACTGAATTCATCATCTATCTTCTTAATGGTCTTGGCTCAGATTTTGAATCCATTGTGTCCTCTATAACTACTAATGTTTATCACTTTTTACCAAAAGAGGTTATAAGCTTCTTACTCATTCATGAGGCTCAATTACAACATCAAAAGACCCTTACTATTACCCCTCTAGATATTTTTACCAACTATACTAGTACTGCTTTTGCTCTACCCTTTCGTGGCTCTTTTTATGGCAAAGGACGTGGTAGATGTACCTTTTATTGTGGCACTCATGGATGCTACAACTGAGGTGTTGGTAGAGGGTTTGGCTGTATAAACTTTAGCCCACATCCCTTCACATCTGATATAGAGGAAGCTATAAAATGCCAACTTTGTGAACGTTATGGCCACACCATTCACACTTGCTACCATCAGTTTGATCACTCCTACCAAGCACCACCACCTTCCTCTCTCACACAAGCTCATCACTCCTCCCTCTCCACTCCTCCGGATGATTCCTAGTACTTTGACACCGGTGCTATGAATCATATAACTACTGACCTATCTAAACTTAACCTCCATCCTAAACCATACAGAGGTACTGACAATGTTCACACAATTGGTGGTCCTTCTCTTCCCATTTCTCACTCTGGTTTTAGTCTGTATCCCACTTCTTCTTCTAAATTTTATTTATCAAATGTTTTGCGTGTTCCTTCAGATACCAAAGACCTTCTTTCTATCTCTTATTTTTGTCATGATAATTCTCTTTACTTTAATTTTTATGACTTTTACGATGTTGTGAAGGATCTTCATACCAAACGCATCCTCCACAATGGTAACACTAAGCACTTCCTCTATCCTTCTACTCCTCGAGCCTACATGAGAGTTAAAGCATTAAAGGATTAGTGGCATACATATCTTAGGCATCTTGCCTCTAGAATTGTTCAACATGTTCTCTCTAAATACTCTTTACCTGTCTTTTCTTCTTCCTCTACTTCATGTCCAGCTTGTAACATGTCCAAGAGTCATATACTACCCTATCCCTCTTCCCCTCATCACTCCCATCACCCCCTTTTTCTTGCTTTTAGTGATGTCTTGGGCCCAGTACCATTTTTATCTATTTCTGGTTGTCGTTACTATGTTTCTTTTATTGATGACTTTACTAAATATACATGCTTTTATCCTTTTCGCCTTAAATCTGATGTTACTCACGCCTTTCTTCAATTCTAAAAATAAGTTGAAAATCTTTTTAACACTAAAATCAAATTTCTCTAAACTAATGGAGGGGGCGAGTTTCAAGCTCTTCACAAACACCTTCAAAATAATGGTATCATTCATCGCATTACTTGTCCTTATTCCTATGTATAAAATGGGACAGTCAAACATAAACATCATCATATTGTCAAATCTGGCCTATCCTTTCTTTATCATGCTTCTCTCCTTAAACAACTCTGGGTTTTTACTTTCTCTGCTGCTATTTACCTCATTAATCATCTTCCCTTACCAACTTTTCATGACAAATCACCTTTTCAACTTTTTTTACTTACTCTCCTGATTATCATTTTCTTAAAGTATTTGAATGTGCTTGTTGGCCTCACCTTCGTCCTTATTATCCGTCCAAAATAGATGCACAATCAACTTTGTGCATTTTTCTAGGTTATGCCACTAATCATCATAGTTACTTATGCTATGACTCTTATACAAGCAAAACTTACATCTCACATAATGTTATCTTTCAAGAAAATTATTTCCCTAGCACTACTCTCTTTCCGCAGCCCACTAATCTCACCCCACCTGACTACACCCATCTTCCTTCTTTTTCCACTAAGCCTACTTATGTAATTCCTAACCCTCACGAAGCCCAATATCTCCTATCTCATCCCCTAAAATTGACCCACCCTCGTCTCCCTCTCCTAAGCCCATTAACATTACCACTACCTCTCCCTCTTCACCGCACGGGCTAACACTTGAGCCTAATACCTATATCTTTTCCTTACCCTATGCCACCTTATCTCCGTCACTTTCCTTGTGCTCATCTCCTACCTTAATCTTTATCCCCTTTTCTCCTGTACTGACAGGAGATCTGCCCCCACCGCCACCCCCTTGCATGTCTACTAGGTCCAAAGCTCACTTTCTCAAGCTTAAAACCTTTATTGATGGTACTGTACAATGGCCACCTCCTAAGGCTTTTATATCCTCTGTCAACATGCCTCCCGAGGACACTTTCTTAGCTACTGTGGCTCTACACTACCCAGAATGGCGTGCTGCCATGGTTCACAAGCTCGAAGCTCTCCATAACAACAACAGTTGGTTTCTTGTTCCTGTCCTTCACGACTACCCTATCATCATATGCAGATGGATTTTCAGTACTAAATTTGCCACCGATAGAACCCTTACCTGATGTAAGGCTAGATTAGTTATGAAGGGGTTTCACCAAATTGAGGGTCTTGACTATCATGACACCTTTTCTCCTATCATCAACTCGGTAACCATTCATCTCCTTCTCTCTATTATTGTCTTGTCTAGCTAGTGTATTAAACAAATAGATATACAAAATGCTTTTCTCCTTGGTAACCTTGATGAAAATATATGTATGCAGCAACTGTAGGGAATTCAAGACCTTAATTTTCCTACATATGTCTGCATATTACAAAGGTCTCTCTATAGCCTCAAATAAGTCCTTCGTTCCTAATTCTCATGCCTCAATACATGCCTGACTCTTCTAGGCTTTATTCCTTTTAAATCTGATGTTTCCCTCTTTATTTGAAAAATAATTCATACTACCATAAACATCTCAATTTATGTTAATGATATCCTTATCACTAGATCCAACTCTTCTGTTGTTAATGAACTCATTATCACTCATGGTACCCATTTTCCTATTAAGAATCTTGGCTCTCTTCATTACTTTTTAGGTATTGAAGCTCAATCCACCTCTAATAGTCTCTTTCTTTCCCAACAAAAATATATCACTGATCTCCTTCATAAGACTAACTCCAAACCTATTCGTACACATATGGTTGCTCATACCACTTTATCTCTATCTGATGTCATGATTTCATTGATCCCACTCTTTTTTATAGCACTATAGGCAGTCTTCAGTGCCTCTCCATCACTAGACTTGATATTTCCTATGTTGTTAACAAATTTTGTCAGTTCCTTCATTATCCTAAAATCTCTTACTGGATTGCTATCAAACGCATTCTTTATTACCTCAGACACACTCTTGGTCTTGGTCTCCATATCACCAAGTCCTCTTCTTCCTCTCTCATTGCCTACTCTGATGCTGACTGGGCAAGCTGTTTCAATGGCAGGAAGTCAACCGGGGGATATTGTGTCTTCTTTGTCCTAACTTACTTTCATAGAGCTTAGAAAAAACAACCTACTTTCTCACGATCATCTACAGAGGCAGAGTATCAGTCTCTAGCTCTTGCTACATGTGACCTCATTTAGATCCAATCTCTCCTATAAGAACTTGGCATTGTTCTTCCCCAATGCTATCTCTGTGCTATGACAACATTGGTACTACCTACCTTGTTGCTAATCCTATTCTTCACTCACAAACAAAACATATTAAATTGGACTACCACTTTGTTCGAGAAAGAGTTGCCACCAACTTAGTCAATATTATTGTTCTATCCTCCAAGGATCAAATTGCAGATATCTTTACTAAACCACTTGATGCTCCACGATTTGATGCATTACGAGTAAGCCTTACTATCCATTCTGTCTTCTTTAACTTGAGGGGGGATGTTAAGGCATTAGTTTAGCCTAACCAAGAACCAAGAGCAAAGCCCAACCTTGGCCTAATTAATAGTCTAAATTGAAGCAATATATCTAGAATCTACCACTAAGGCTATGTGTCATCTTTACTCTTATTAAATCACATGTATATCATGTGACCTCTTTCCTCTGCATTGTGTATATATATCTACAGCACTATTGTAACTTTGATAATGGAAGTTTAATACAATATGTTGTGATTCAAATCATCTTGCTCTCATACCTTGTACATTTTGTGATTCTCTTTTCCTTCTTCTTCTATTCTTGTCGTGGTTTGGGTTGCGTCAGGTCTCCCTCTCCTTAATAGTGTTGTTGTACAAAGGAATTTGAGTACATAGCATTGTCATTAGGAGACTATTTTGAATGTATTTTATACAATTGGAAATTTTACAGGTAAGTGCATAACATCTCAAATTAAGTTATTATTTCCAATTTATTATATTATATATTGTTGGTAAATTATAATTCTCATTGAAAATTCCTTTATTTTCATTTTAATAAAATAAATTATGTTATTTTGGTTTGCTACATAGTGTTAAGTTGTATTGATTAATAATTTATATAAGTTTAAATGAATTTTATCTGATAAGTCATGCATGGAATCTATAATAACATTTATGAAATATGGTTATAAAACTTCCATGCATGTTTGAATATTGACTAGCTAGTTCAACTTTTTTTCATGAGCTCTATTCTCATGTCTGTTATTTGTGATGTCAGTCTTGTACCTTCATCTGTTTTGTGGTTTTAACCGCATCTGGTTAGTTACCCTTATAGATTGTGTGTCTATGTCTTCTTCATGGTTTCAACTGTGTTTCCATTGACTATGTGTCCATGTCTGTTATATGTTCTGTATAATCCTCATAAATAATTCTATTGGATTTGTGGAATATAAACGTCATTGTTTCTAATTAGTAAATAATTCTCTTCCTATTTAATTATTTAATCTATTTGATTTCATATAGCTAGGTGATAAATTGTTTATTTATTTCGAATTTAATGGATCAATATTTGTCAAGTTGATCAGCTTATTTAAATTCTTGAATTTCATGGCTCTTTTTAATTTTTTTATAATTATCTAAACATATCAATTTATATTCTTCAGACCTTATTATTGGAGGAGTTAAGGATGAAGCTTTCTTTTGATGTAAAGTTTGAATTATGAAATATATTTTATAAATTTATCACTGGGTGCTTCACATAGTCTATTGCCAAGTCTTTTATTTTGTTATATATTCTGTTTGTTAGCTGGAAGGGGTATAACTCCTGATTGATATGATACTTTGTTTGAAACATTTTATTGTATAAATTTTAGGAGGTCCTATTTACAAGAAAGATTTTGCAGAAATTTCTACAAAAATATTAAAGCCTCTATTATAATGAATATTATCAAGAATATCAAATTTTCAATATAAATCTAGATACATTTTAGAAATAGAAAAAATTCTTGATTTTGGGCTTAAGGTGTAACACTTGCCCCGAGTGTTATCTAAAAATCACACAATTCAAATAAACTAAGTGTGGTTAAGGAATTAATCCTAAGACCAACTTAGGAAACAAACCATTTAAATCACTAAGCAAATATACAATTGCAAATTAAACATTTAAAGCCTTTAAAAAATTTTATAGGTTCTACCTATAGCGCACGGAAGCAAGTTAGACGAAAGAAGGATAAAAATATGCTGTCATGATAGCATTAAATTGCTGTCATGATAGCCCTCCCAGTCAACTTCAGGGAGGCACCGTTTTGTCTTTCGATCTCCGATCGAAGAAATTTTAAAGCTCACACATCACATTCAAAGGGTACTATAAGTGTACCAAATTTCAAAAAGATCCAACAGTCGGATTAAAAATTGGACATGTTATAAATTTGGTCACTTTTGCTGTCATGACAGCTAAAAAGCTATCATGACAGCACTTCTGGACCAACTTCCGGAGTGCACCATTTCATCATCTGATCTCCGATCGGAGTGATTCCAAAGCCCACATGTCACTTTTAAAGAATACTATTAGCATACTAAAGTTTGAAAAAGATCTAATGGACGGATTGAATTTTGTGCCTGTTACAATATCATTACTGAAGTTGTCATGACAGCAATGAAATGCTGTCATAACAGCACCTCCAGACCAAATTCTGGAGTGCACCATTTCTCCATCCGATATCCGATCGATCGATATGAAGCTTATAAAAGGTTTTACTTGTGACCCAAATTTTAGAGAAATCCAACGGTTGGATTAAGATTTGGATATCCGGATGTAAAAATGCAGCTTTTTGGTAAAAACTATTTTCAAAATTTGTCCAAATCTCATCCTAATGGTCACAAACCTGTGGGAACACTTTGGACACGTCAAATAAGACTAAAAAAACCCAATAGAACATTCAAATGATGGAAAACCCCCATATATCAAAATTTGACCACCCGGGTGCCATTTCCCAAAATGGACCCTAAACTCCCAAAATGCACAAATCATACAAGAGTGGTCACAAATCAATCCAAATACCATGTATTTATATAAATATATATGCTAAACATTTTCACTTGGCTCAGAGCTCCTTGTGGGGCCCACATACCCACTCTCTCTATCCAAGGTGTATGCTTACCCATAGCACACCATTTGCAATGCAACCACTTTGCATTTTCTTATAGAATCACACACACACACACACACACATATATATATATATATCAAAATAAATATCTGCTTGTAATAGAAACTTGGTCTACTAAGTTAATCCATCAAAACCACACACCATAACCAAGTTTCCTAGCCACAAGTCTACAAACAGACAAAAATTCATACACAAGCACACAATCCATACATATTCACACACACATACATAATCATATCTTACTGGCACCCTAATCCTAAATATATTACAATATATTTGCTCAAAAGAAAGGGGTTGCAGTTCTTTACAAATCACAAGCAAACCCCTAGCGTTGCTCCTTTTCCCGTCTACCACTGGATCCTTCGCCTGGACCTAGAATATTGAAAAGAAAGGGGTGAGACAACCACAGTCTCAATAACAAAGAAATCTATATTGATTATTACAAAGCAAGCCATAATCAAATAAGCGAATAATAAATTCAACATAATATATAATTTAGCCATTTAAAATGCATAAATGCATGACCTAGGCTAGTATGGCGTTTCATGACCAACAAAATGCCCCCTGGAACTCGTTAACTCGCAGGTAAATCTTATACTTACTTGTACCTTCACAGGCACAAAACATAATCTAAGGCATGATCTAATCCACCGAACCGCCTATGCCCCTTCGACGTGAATCCTGAGCAGTCAAAGCTAACTCCCTCCCAGAACCAGCCCGACTTACTCTCCATGTGAGGGCTACCTAGGCCTAGGTACTCAACCTCACACTTCATATGTTAGATTCCCTCCCCCACTGAGAGGTGTCGAACACTCAATACACTAACCACTTTAGTGTACTGAGCCCATAATATGTAAGGCAACACTAAGTACTGGCAGTGTGCCATAGAATATCAAAAGTACACACCTTCTCATTGGTGAACTCCTACCGAGATCATGCCTTTTATTCATGTCTACCTTTCCCGAGTATTAACCACTTCAATACTCTAAGGTAGTATAACATTTATAAATCTCCCTTAAACGGTTCCTTAGCCTATCTAAGGTACCTTACTTAGTTACACTTCCTTAAGTGCAACTTCTATTCCTTATGATTAAAATACATGTAAACAAATCTCGTTTCCATAAAAACATTGTTGTTAAACAATTAGAAAACATATTTGTACTATAATCAAATTAGTACCCCATAACCCCTTATAAAGCACATTTAATCTTTTAAAACATGTAATGCATGATAACTAGTAATATTTATTCAAAAATAGCTAAAACAGAGTAATAAGAAATATAAATTTCCCCTGTTACCTCAACCATTTGGTACCAAAAGGGTTTCCCTTGTACAAATAGGGCTCAACTTGTTCCTTAACTTCTGAACAAATTCCACCAACAATTCCTACAACATATAAGTGATCCACATCACTTATCATGTCAAATAGCATTAATGAAGACTATAATTCATACCACACAACTTGGGTCTATGAGCCATAGTCTATCCCAATGGTCCATATATTAAACCAACCATTTACATAGTATCGCTTAACCACCAAAACCATTTATTAGACATCACAAGGCTAATTTCCAATTTATATAATTTTTAATTAATTAAAAACCTTCACTTAGTGTCACTAACTTTCACCATTAGCCCTTATAATGAAAACCAAACCTTAATTTAAATCTTATTAGGCTCAAATAGCAAAATTATAACTAAATCAATAAACTTAAACCATTGAGGAGAAAAACCCAACCTCTTGGGATTTGATTTGTGCCCAAAACACCTCTTTTCATCCAATTATCCACTCAAAGCATTAGATCACTATATAGAAACTCAAAATATCCTCCCTAAGATCCAAAGAAACAAAAGCTTACAACAATAAAGCCTTTGGGATCGAAATCCAAAAATTTCCTCTTTCATAAATTGAAGAAAATCAAGAGAAAGGGAAGAGGATTGAAGTAAGGAGTTTACCTATCGTGTAGCCGAGCTCGCAACGGTCGCAAAGACTCCTAGATCCAAGCCTAACTCCCTCTCTTTCTCTTCTCTTCTTCCTCTCTCCCTCTCTTGCGTTTTCTTTCTTTTCCTTTCCAATTCAGTTTCTGCATTTTTCTGCGTTTGTTTGCTCTTTAAAATGCTGATCAAAAAGTTTGGGGAAAATTACAAGAAATGGCCCAACATTTTTTATTATTGCATAAAAGCTCGAGTCAACTTTGGTAATTTTTTCCATAGTTAAAAATCAAATAAAACCAAACTTTTATTTAGTAAAATTTAAACTCTGGGCCTCTATTAAATTATTTTAAATTTTAATTTAATTATAGATATTTTATTTTATTTTTAAAATAAATCTGAGTCTTAAAATTTTTTTGGATGTTACATAAGGGATGTATGATATGACTCACATCCCATGTTAGTCACCCTCTCTTTTTAGAGTTTGACACCCACATGCCTGTTTGCTTGCCCACATGCATGCAGGTAGTCCCCTACATTTAGCCCCACCCACCTACCTATACCCTAAGGGACACCATGAAACTCAGTTGGATATGATCTGCCACCTCAAAACCTTTGAGCATTATATGAAGCTATTCATAGCATTATTTAGAGATCTTCAATGTTTGGGAAAAAATACACATTTATCACTAAGCAAATCTAACATCTTTTTCTTGATCTTTATAGTTTATACTTTTAGAAACGATTCTTGAAGTTTGCATGGACAAATTTGTTAGTTCCTTAGAGTGGATATAGTGTATGAGTATTTTTTTCTTGCACAAAAATTAATTATTAATTAAAAAATAGACTTGTAAAATGGTGTGTGAAAATTTGTAAATAATAATAATAATAGTCTTAAGTTATTTTGATCAAAACTACATTTTGACCAAATCCAGCTAATGAAACACATTCCATTCCATTTTTTTTGGTTATTATGAGAGCATTTGATTCAACAAACTAATAAATGGGCTTAGTTGAAAAGTGATTGGAATTAGTTAGGTAATATAAAATTATATGAATGTAATGATGAAGTATACAAGAAACTCTTTACCCAGATTTACAATGTTGGAGAAGATATTGGCGCATTTAATTATCAACTTGTTGGAGAAGATGCAAAGGCCACATATCAATATTGCCCCACTTCCTCTGTGATAAAGACATATGAGTTTACTTAACTTGGAAATACAACACTCTTTGATTATAAAATGAAATATATTCTAAGAATTGTTAGAGAGACTAATGCATTTAAGGAACATTAATAATGTAACTATTTAATATAGCTAACTCAATTGTAGGAGGTGGTTAAGGGTGATAGAAATACCGCTTATTTTCATAATCTAGTAAAGAAAAGAGTCCAAAAGGTATTTTTATTTGCAATGATGAGATAAATTACAATCTTATTTGAAGTGTTAAACAAGAGGACGTTAATATCCTTGCACAAATGTAAAATAACATTTAAAAATATTCAAACATATCCTTCACCTATTCTTCATATGCAAAACAAAGCATTTAGATACAGATTTGTCTAAGAGCTTCTTTTCTAGTACACCCTTAAGGACCTCTTGTTATAAAAAGCAAACCTTATAAAGTTCTAGCAACTATTAAAACACTTAACTTTACAAGAACTTTTCTCATCAGCTATTGTAAAACTAAGTGTTGCTTCAAGCTATACTGCTTTCTCCACTATCTTTTAGGATTGTAAATTTGTGATCTTCCTTTCTTCATATATTTGTAGTCTTATCCTTTTGTTATTATGCTAAACCTAAATCATTGACACTATTTATCTTTGCAAATGCCTAAAGGAAAACCAAAATGTTGTCATAATTCATACATATTTTTTAAGGTTTCAATCATTAGATTTTATTGCTCAATATATTGTTTTGTTCAAATGTGAATTTTAAAATATTATAAAGTAAAAAATTAATAAATTTTCACCTCTACCACTAATAAGACAAAAAGAATTATTTTAATAAATTTTTTTAGCATTTAATAAGGATAAAAAATGTAAAGGCAAACATAGAAAATAGTGAAGCATCCTATAAATTAGATAAAAATAAATCTTCTCTTTCTATCTTATAAATATAAACTAGTGCAAAATAGTCCTTTTACACCCTCATATCTACACCGATTCATGTGCATACAGTGTAAAAATAAAAGACAGTGATATTTTTGTAAATAAATACAAAGTTTTTGGGTAACTGGTATAGATATTAATATGTACACCAGTTATTATACATTACTGATGTAGATGTCTATTATATTTTAATTTTTTTGTTTTAGTGAGATATCTACACCGATTATAAGTTATAACCAGTGTAGTTATATATTCTAATTTTTTAGAAATTATTTCAATTGGTGTAAATCATATGAATTCCACCCTAAATTTCCTTAGGTCTCGATCTTTTCTCTAAACCCTAGCCTTCTCATTTTATCCCATTCTCTTCTCTTCAAAGCTAAAGCCATCCCTCATTATTGCAAGATCACTGCTCATTGATTGAAGTGCATAACTAGTTTGAAATCACCATTATTGGTTGTTGGTTTGAATTGCTCCTTCCTATCACTAGTTCAAGCTTGTTATCACTCTTCGTCTCTCAATCTCCATCACCATTCTTCTTGTTCTACTTCTTCAAGTTTCTGATATGTTGATGTTCAGGTAAAATATTATGAATCTTTAGCTTTTAAGTTTTGCTTCAAAGTTTTCAGGGTTAAATTAAGCCACTTGTTTCAAATTTCATTGTTATTGTTTATGTGATTTTTTTTGTCTTCCTTGTTTCAAAGTTTTGTTTCTTTATTTATGTGCCATAACTTTGTAATAACCCATATTATAATAATAAAGCTAGATCAAATAATAAGATAATTTTATTGTATTTTTATAAATTGTTGGGAAAAAAATATAATAACAACATGCATTGGTGGTTTAGTGGAATTTTTATTGGTCCTTATCATTAAAGTCTTGCATTTGAGATTTTTATTTTTTATTTTTCCTCTGTTACTTGAAATTACAATTTTTGCCCCTTAAAAAGAAAACAACAAAAGATGAAAATGGAAGATATAAATCGGGTTTCCTCTTCACCTCTATTTTTTTGAAATTTCTAGACCAGTCACGAGAGAGAGAGAGAGAGAGCTTAGATCTTCCTGTATTTGACTTTCCTCTGCTTCTTCCACCGTTTATTGTCATTACCAGTGATGTGGATGTGCCAGAAAAGAAATTCTCACCTTCTCCTTTGTTATTCCTTGCTGTCATGGTCTGTTAGTTCGTGTTGCTATGTGTTCCCTTTTTCTTTGATTTGTGTGGCTGAAAACTCATCTCCCTTCCTATATGTGCTATTATGGGGTAGCGCATCAGGTTTCTCCATTCCCATGCATCACCATCATCTTCCTCGTCATTGCTCTGTCTCCCGTGTTATCTCTTTACTGTTGGTATGTGTGAGGAACTGAGTCACCTGAGGCTGTGGGTAGTTAGAAAAAAGAACTCCTTCTCATTCCTTCTTTGTTAGTGGGATACTATTGGTACTGCTAGGGGTGTGTGAACTTCTTCTTCCTTTGCTTCTGTCAACTCTTTTCCTCTTCCTCTTCTCTATCATTGCCAACTCAGGTTTGAAGCTTCAAACTTTGCTTCTTGTTAATTCCATGTGTGTGCATTTTATTAGTTGTAGTTGTAAAAAGTGTTCCTCTTTGTTGGATTTGTGTGTGTGGGTGAAATATGATGATTTCAAATTTTAAGTCTTCCTCTTTAACTATTTGAAGTTATGTGTGGTAGAAATCTAAGTGCATTAAATTTATTCAAGTATTAGCATCTTATAATTATTAGAAAGGAATTGTTGGGATGAGATTTGCATAGAAGAGTTAGTATAAAAAAAGAAGAAAAACAAAGAAAAAGATTCATGCTTGCAAAATGTTTGATAAGATGTCTGTCAGGAGGGTTTTGCTTGATTATCATTTCTTTTTTTTTATTAAAAAAATAGTAAGAAGGATGATTGTTTTGAGGTGCTGTTTGGTTGAATTTAACTTGAAAATTTGCAAGTAAAGATTTATTATGAAACTATTTTGGGACAAATGAAATTCATGGAGTTGTATTGTTGATGATTTGTAAATCATGATGTTACTTTTATGACTCATTTTGGGATGCTATAATAGGTTCAATTAAATGGGGGATTGTAGTATTTTCAAAATATTAGAATGATAAAAATTTGGGTGTGCATGCATGTATATACCTTGATTAAAATTTAGCTATTTGTGCTTGAGGCGAATTGGATGGATAAGTATAATATAAACAAAGTCTTGGATAGGAAAGTGTATATATATATAAAGTACTATAAGGATCGAAGGACTTAAGGTATAAATTGGATTGATTTAAGAATTTAATGACTATGGAGAAGTCCTTATGCATAGATCTTGATTTAAGAGTTTCAAATTTATTATAGTTATATTTTTCTTTTGTTAATATGGAAGAAAATTTTATAAGGTTTGTTGAGAGTCCATTAAGATGGAAAAGGGAAATCATTGTTGATACGGCAAGGAAGATTTGTTTAAAGCTGTGAAGTGTGACTTTTAATATTTGAGAATACCACAAGTAAGTGAATGGCATCCCAATAGTTTGTTGTCAGACTTATTTTATTGAACATATTGCTTGAGCATATTTATATGACACATCCTTTATTTATATATACCTTTTGATTTCTTAAAAATAAATGATACAATTTTTTTATTAAATTCCTTAATCGCTTATGATTTTAATTTTATTATTGATAATTGAACTTGGAAATGTTTTCTACATAAATGAATTTTACAAAAATAGTTGGGATTATTTTCGTTAAATGAATATTTGAATTCAATTGTTATGTTTGATTTATATGTAAGAGAAAATCATGTTGATGTTACATCTATGCATATTGATTTAGTTTGTGGGATTGAATCAGAACGCTAGTTGCTAATGGTAGTTTCATTAGCCCTCAGTGCACCATGATATACCTCGCTAGCAGAGTGCTTAGGAGATGCTAGCCCCGTGTGATGGCCCATGCATATGGGTCGAAGGGATGGTAATTTGTGAGCATTGTACTCACACTTGTTTTCTTGGGCCTTATGCCTGTGCTTAATTCGTTACTCTTGCTGCACTTGTTTCATGGCTTTCAGCCGCACTTGTTAGTTACTTACCCTTGTGGACTGTGTGTCCACGCTTGTTGGTTATTTATCCTTGTGGACTTTGTATTCATGCTTGTTATTCATTCTGATAAAGTCCTGCAAAAAGAAATTTTGAAATTTCTATTATGTTTTACCAAACCTATTAAACAAGTTTGGTTCTCATGAATGGATTTCTTTATAGTAAATGATGCTACTTTTAACTACTTGAAGCGAGCGTGATAGTTGGAAAGTCAAACTTTATTTTTGTGTTGTCATCCTATGAACATGCTTTCAAGTCAAGTATTTAAATGAAATTATTTTGTGAGAGTTATGCACTTTTGCCATACTAAATGACTATTTTAGTTAAATTCTTCATTATTCCATTTATGTTTCTTTCTTTCATTTCCTTTAATATTAAAGTTTTATTCACTAAAAAATATACTTTTAACCTCAGGTAATATAAGTTGAAATTGTATATCAAGGTGTTAGTAGAGGCATTTTATTGCTAAAGTGGAGTGGAAAAATTATTCAAAACAAGTTTTTCTTGATGTAAATTTTAACCTTGTATTAATTTCATGGCCTGGTCCTAACTACTCCACATATAATATAGGTAGGATTCTTGTCTTTCTTTAAAGATTGCGCATATGTTAGTAGGGAGCGAGATCCTTTTATTTGATTATTATTTTCCTTTGTCATACATTTTAGGAAATCTTATTTACATGAAAGTTCTATTAAAAATTTTTTAAGAAATTTATTGTTTTGTTTATATGGAATCAGCTAAAGAAAATACATTTTATATCAAAAAAATATATACCTATAGTTTTGCACGGACGAAAATATATTTGTTTGAGGCTTAAGAGATATGGGTTTTATACACATATTCTGTGCAATCATGCCATAAATTTTTATGGCATGACAAACTTTATGCTTCTTTATTTTATTGTATTACAATGAGAGGGTGCCCTTTCAGAAATTGCTTGACAATTACTTCTACCCTTGTAATTAATTGCTTCACTAGTGATGTGAAAGAGTACTCTCATCAACTAGCTGAGATGATAGGGTTAGGTAGTGACATTGAATTTCCTCAAGTTAGTGTAAGTCTTCTATATCCAAATAGTTCTTTGGTGAACAATAATGTTTGATAGACACATGATCTATTCAAAATAACTCTATTTAAAGAAAAAATATAAAAGTATACATTATTCAGCTACTATAATCTATTTTTAATTATCATTTAAGACCATGTTAATTCTGTAGCATCATATATTGTGAATAATTTATATTAATGGCATTATGACAGATTCAGACTATACTAGACTTTGAATGTGGATTTGTTAGCTTTGGAGTTCATATAGCCTTGCTAAATCTAATGGCAATTTGTATTGCAGCATATGAGGCTACTAGCAGCCCGGTTCAATTGCCCCTTAAGAGGGGTCTTCCTACAATGATTGACAACTTTATTACAAGACAACTTCCATGTCCTTTGTTATTGTCTGATATGATTCTTTGTGCTTTGAGTGGTAAAATTCCTTTGACATCTTACCAAAATTCAAATTCATTTCTTTCTTAGATTTTCTTGCTTGCTTTTTACCTGCAAACTACTTTTTTCCTATTTATTTGCCTTACCTATCGATGAATGTATTCATCATTCATTAATTAAGGTTGAAGGTTGGGGTTTTAGTTGTCAAAAGTTGTTCTAGATTAAGGTTAGAGAAAAAGAGAACAGACTAATTTTAAGGTGCTACATCATTAATGTTGTAGGATCTAAGAATATATGTATATATGATAAGTTCTCTACATGGAAAAAATAAGTTATTCAACCTTAGCAATGCTTAAAATAATACATATATATATATATATATATTTATGGTGAATGGATGATCAATGGGGAAAATGTTTGAGGCTTTGAGATTTGAGTTGAAACATAGTACAAAAACATCCAAAACTGGATTTACAGCTGATGTCAATTTAATTTTAATGTTACTGAAATTTTTTTTGCAAGTTTTGATTGATGCTTGTCGCTTTTCTTGAGTCAGCTAGGTGGGAGATACAAGGTGAAATCTTATTGATATGCAACATATTTATTTATTGGTGTAGTAGCCCAAGTCAGTGTTAGTGTTTGACACTACTGTTGAATAGCACTAAAATTAATAAAAAATAGATTTTACAGTAAAGCGCAACCTAGGTCATCTCCCTAAGAGTCAATAAAGTAACTATTTGAATTATCATTATGAAAAGGTAAATAATGAGGGGTTTTTTATGATGAAATTAAAACTAAATTAGAATTAAATAAATAGAGAAAATTTAACTAAGAAAATTACTAAGAATAAGCTGCGCAATCAATCACAACCCAATCACTTAAATTTAATGTTCCTTGTCCGTAAAATAAACTAATTTTATTCAACTTTATTATTCTAGTTTTATTATATATTTCTCAAACTATCATTCAAGAATTAAACAAAAAATTAAGTTATAGATTAATTAAAATCTCCCTTAACCCACAACCTAATAACTGTTTCATGTTAGCCACACTAAAAAAAAGTATGAGTAATCACTCAAGCCAAGTCAAATTACTCTTTAAGTTACTATATCAATTGATTATAGTAAGTAAAACCTCTGATAAAATTTATAACCCAAAAATTACACAATAAAGTTACTTTAATCAGCAATAGTAATTAAAGCATAAAATTCAAAGGTAGAGAGAAGAGAAAATTGAAATAAAGCTAAAATAAAATATTCTCTGAATATTAAAGACTCTGATTAAAATTTAGGATCATGGTTTGTGATTGATCACACAAAAAATTTTAGCTCTTCATAAAACTAAATGTCAATTAGTATAAGATGAGAAATTGAGAAATTATCACCTCAATGCTGAAGAACAGAACAAAAGACGCAATGCCCCTCTTTCTTCGTAAAAGTCATCAAGTCATGATTTATGTATCTCCCTATTTGCATCTTCTGTGCGTGCTTTTATAGCAAAATAATAAAACTACACTAAATAACCCAAAATAAATTTAAACAAAATTTTAAAGATTTAATTCTTGATTTGATCACCAAGTATGCCCATATTCTTCTCATCCAATATATTCTCTATCAATATCTTTCAAATTAAATTTAGAAAATTTGCACAAATAAAATAAAATTAAATAGCACTTGTGCAAAAATATTAAAGATATTATTTATATCTTAAAATCAAAGATTTAGTTAGTTAAAATCCCAAAATTGAATATTGGCTAATAAAATCATATAATATCTAATTAAACTCAATTAGCCTGAAATGAATATTTAAAAGTCTAAATTAAAAGGATAAAAATATATAAAATTATCATTTATCAATTCCCCCACACTTAGACTTTTGCACTCCTGAGAAAAACATAAATTTCAAATTTCAAGAAAAGAAATGTGGAAGCAACAAAGAATAAGAAACAATTATAACTCTTTAACATTTTAACACTCTAATTAATATCTCTCATATTCAGAATAACAGGTATCTTGGCAATTTTATCTAGTAAGAATAAATTAAGCAATAGCCCCTCATAAAGGTCAAGTGTTTACAACTCTCAGTTGTATATAGGTAAGTGTTTCACTCAAGTTCCCTATCAAAACCTCACTACCATAGGCTTGTTTATCATCTCGATCTCCACTATCTATGTTATATGCAATGCAAGAATCAAAAGGACTTTAGTTTAGATTGTAATGGGGCTTAGGTAAACGTATGGTATAGGAAAATGAAGGCTAATAAGCTTTAGAAAAATGAAAAGCATATTTGAAATGAAAAATATAGAATGAAAGAAATAAAATAAATTGATTTGGGGTTTATTTTTCTCTCTTTGTTTTGCTTTCATTTCCTTTGCTTCATGCACCTTTTTATTTTTTTTTTTTTTTATTGCTTTCTACCTTTATGGCTCTTTCTTTTCTTTTTTTTTCTTCCTTCCTTTCTCTTTTTTTCTTGCCTTTTTTTGCCTTTTGGCTCCCTCATTTTTTATTTTTAAATAACTCAAATCTCCCTTTAAGCATATTCTTTCATTCCAACAAATATTATGATACACTTTTCATTACCTAAAGTGGGGTGAGAAAAATGAGGGGAAAAGATTTTTATAGGTTATGTTTTCAATTGACTAAAATTTTAAAGAAAAGGTCTAGGCTCAAAGGGGCTAACAAGGGATAAATTACATGGGATGGCTATTTGGCTAAGTAGGTGAAAAGAAAAGAATGCCTAAAGCATCTTCATGCAAAGCATATGCAATTATAGTCTCAACTAAGAATCAAGACAAGTTCTAAAGTGGGAGAAGTAATAGGAGAATACACACAAGAAGAAAATATTAGGCCCAAATCCTCACAAGCTAAAGATTATCACATTAATCAATTGAAACCAAATTCATTGCCACTTAACTTGAATTCCAAACACAAGATCAATTATTTATCATGTTCAAATGTATTCAAACTAAAATTGTCTTAAATTTGCAACTTCAAAAAAATTCTTTTTTTTCTTAAAGAAAACAAGAACACAAAAATAACAAAAAATAAAAACAAGAAAAGAAAAAAAATGGAAAAAAACAAAAACAGGTGGAAAAAACAAAACAGCAAAAACCTCCCCTCGCACTTCAAATCTACAGTGTCGTCAATGTAAAACATAGTTCAAAAGATGTATAGGAAAATGTAAATTAAAAGTGAAGAACAGGGATACAACCTGATCGATTAAGTGTTATCTTGGAGGGAAAACTCCTCCACAATGTGTGTCCTGAATCCACCATAAAAATGCTTTAACCGATGCCTGTTAACTTTAAACTTTGCTCCAGTAGATTATGCCATAATCTCTACTCTACCATAAGAAAACACTTTAGTAATTATAAAAGGGCCTTCCCATCTAGAACAAAGTTTTCCTGGCATAAGTTTCAATCTGACATTATAGAGCAACACATTTTGTCCTACTTTGAACTCTTTTCTAATTATCAACTTATCATACATCAACTTGGTCTTTTCTAATTATCAACTTATCATACATCAATTTGAATTTTCAAATGCTTCTAAGTGAAATTCTTTAAGGTCTAGCAATTGATATTTTCTTTAAGCTCCTGCTTTAGTCAAATCCATGTTGCATTACTTCACTACCCAATAAGCTTTATGCTTAATCTCTATAGGTAAGTGACAAGCTTTCCTAAAAACAAGCCGATAAGGAGACATTTTGATTAGAGTCTTGTAGGCAGTTCTGTATGCCCACAATGCATCATCAAGTCTCTTACTCCAGTCCTTCCTATTAGGTTGCATTGTCTTCTCAAGAATCTACTTTATCTCTTAGTTAAAAACTTTAGCTTACCTATTAGTTTAGGGGTGATAAGGGGTAGCCATCTTATGCATGACCCCATACTTACCCAACAAACTCTGCATGCTCTGATTATGAAATATGAGTCCTTTGGTCACTAATAATGGCCTTTGGAATACCAAAGCTACAAAAGATATGTGGCCTAACAAAATCTACCACAATAGTAGAGTCATCGGTTCTAGTGGCTTTAGCTTCCACCCACTTAGAAACATAATCCACAGCTAGTGAAATGTAAGCAAATCCAAATGAAACAGGAAAAGGTCCCATGAAATTAATACCCCATACATCAAATATTTCACAAAAAAGTAAAGGTTGTTAAGGCATCTCATTTCTACGGGAGATATTTCCTGTATGCTGACATCTAGCACAATGCTTACAAAATGTATATGCATCACAAAATAGAGTAGGCCAATACAATCTAGAATCAATAACCTTTCTAGCAGTGCATTGTGGACCAAAGTGTCCTCCACAAGCTAGTGTGTGACAAAAATGCAATATGGATTCAAACTCAGTGTCAAGAATACATCTCCTAATAATCTAGTTACTACATATGCGCCAAAGGTATGGATTATCCCAAATGTAATATCTAACTTCCCTCTTAAACTTATCTAATTGATATTTCTTTAAAAGCACAGGTAATGCAGAGACAGCTAAGTAATTAACCAAGTCAGCATACCAGGGAGTAACATCATACATAGCATACAAGCATTCATCAGGAAAATTGTCATTAATAAGAATAGAAGGAACCATAGGAGATTCAATGTGACTCAAATGGTCTGCGATAGAATTCTCAGCTCTACTCTTGACCTTTATCTCCAAGTTAAACTCCTGTAGCAAGAGCATCCATTTGACTAACTGTGGCTTTGCATTTAGCTTCCTTAAGAGATACTTTAATGCTGCATGATCAGAAAACACAACAACTTTTGGATTCAAAAGATATGATCTAAACTTATCTAATGCAAAAATAATGGCTAAAAGATCCTTTTCAGTAGTAGTATAGTTGGCTTGGGCTGTATCTAAAGTTCTGGAAGTATAAGCTATGACATGTAATTTTTTATCAACACCAAGAGCATAATTAAAAGCATCACATGATAATTCAAAAGGCAAATCCCACTTTGGCAGTTGAATGATTGGTGGAGTGGTCAATCTTTTCTTTAACTCATTAAATGCTTGTTCACAAGCTTTATCAAATTTGAAAGCTACATCTTTCTACAGCAATCTTGAAAGTGGTAAGGCTATCTTGCTAAAATCCTGTATAAACCACCTGTAGAATCCTGCATGTTTAAGGAAAGAAGGGACCTCTCTAACACTAGTAGGATAAGGTAAAGAAGTAATCACATCTACCTTAGCCTTATCAACTTCTATTCCCCTCTCAGAAACAACATGACCCAATACAATGCCCTGTCTAACCATGAAATGACACTTTTCAAAGTTTAATACAAGATTTTTCTCAATACATCACTCAAGTACTTTATCTAAATTTACTAGACACTATCAAATGAATCTCCATATACAATGAAATCATCTATAAAAACCTTTATGCAATAGTTTAGAAAATCTATAAAAATACTCATCATGTATTTCTGGAATATGGCCGAGGCATTGCATAATCCAAATGGCATCCTCCTATAAGCAAATGTGCCAAACAAATATGTGAATGTTCTCTTCTCTTGGTCCTCTAGAGCTATGCAAATCTAGAAATAACCTGAAAAACCATCTAGAAACAGTAGTGAGATTTGCCTGCTAATTTCTCTAACATTTGATCAATAAAAGGTAAAAGGAAGTAATCTTTCCTGGTTGCATCATTTAGTTTCCTATAGTTGATGCACATCCTTCAGCTATTTTGCACTCTCATAGGAATCAACTCATTCTTTTCATTCTTTACAACTGTGATCCCACTCTTCTTTGGAATTACCTGTACTGGACTC
The DNA here is from genome assembly GCF_029017545.1 of Prosopis cineraria. NCBI lineage: Eukaryota > Viridiplantae > Streptophyta > Magnoliopsida > Fabales > Fabaceae > Prosopis > Prosopis cineraria. The sequence goes on from NW_026555337.1 coordinate 21,226,463, forward strand.
ACCCACTGGCTGTCAGAAATAAGGTAAATGATACCTACAGAAAGAAGTTTTGTTACCTCCTTTTTCACCACATCAAGGATAAGTAGGTTAAGCCTCCTCTAAGGTTGCCTACATAGCTTTACACCGTCCTCCTTCAAGATCTTGTGCATGCATATATCTGGACTGATGCCTGGAATGTTAGCTAGTGTCCATCTTATAGCTTTCTTGTGCTTTCTCAGTACCTCTAACAATTTTGCCTCTTGACTAGGATTAGAATCCTTTGCTATAATAATCGGTAATTTCTCACCTTCATCTAAGAATGCATATTTCAAATGTTTTGGTAGATCTTCCAATTCAAGTATAGGTGGTTGCTGAATAGAGGGCACTAGCTTATCAATAGTGAGCTCATCAACTCTATAAACCTACATTACATCATAATAAGCAGCAGTATCTTGTTCTAGAACACTAGAATTATCATTATTAATGAAATTACATGATATAGAGTTGATAGCAAAGTCCATAGTTTTTTCAAAGTCAGAAGCAATCATATTAGAGTCACCAGAAGTTTTAATATCAATATCATGCATGGATTTGAATAACTCAATAATATCATCAGAATCGAAACAGTCAGAAGAATCCTCATAAATAATAGAGTCAGAACAATGTATATTGCTATCTAAATCAACAATCTTAAGAGGACTAGAAACCATCTCATTGTAAAGCTCATCATATGTATCATCAATTAACATATCAAGCATACTCACATTAATAACAGAATGATCCTCTATAGGATGTTTCATAGCCTCTAAAAGGTTAAATTGAACCATACGTCCTGTAAATTCCACAGAAAGAGTACTATCTTTAACATTAATGATAGTATTAACTGTCTTAAGAAATGGCCTACCCAAAATTAGTGGTGGTGGTCCATAACTATCATCTTTACCCATATCCAAAATATAAAAATCAATAGGAAAGACGAAATCCTTTACCTTAACTAGAATGTCTTCAAGCATACTATTAGGATAAGCAAGTCTCCTATCTACTAATTGCATAATAATCCCGACTGGCTTCATCTCACAACCCTACAAAGAGGAAAATAGAGATTTGGGCATAACATTTATTGTTGCACCAAGATCAATCAAAATGTTAGAAAATTCTAAATTTCCTATAGTACAAGGTATAGTAAAACTTTCCGATCTTTGCATTTTAAAGGCATAGGGGGTTGGCATTGCATTCCTCCATGGAATAAAGCTGATACACTTCTTCCTAGATTGACCTTCTCATTAGCTCTAAATCTTCTCTTGTTCATACATAGGTCTTTCAAGAACTTTACATATTTAGGAATTTGCTTTACTACCTCCAAAAGGGAAATATTAACTTCAACCTTCTTGAAAACATCAAGCACTTCTTTCTCCAATTCAGTTTCCTTTAACTTCTTGCTTTGAGTCTCCCTATTTGAAAATAGAAGGATCTTCCTTAGTTCCTTTTCTTCATTAGACTCCTTAAGTGTGACTTGTGTTTTTGTTACAGTCGATTTATTCTTGATAGATGCTGTGGAGGGCTTTAGAAGCTCCTTTCCACTTCTAAGAGTGATGGCACTAACATTACTGCAATTAGGATTCATAACTATTTGAGAAGGCAACTTTCCAGAACCTTAACTCTTCAATTCATTAATAGAGGTGGATAACTGTCCAATTTGATTCTCTAATTTTTGAATTACTGTCTCAGTGCGTTGTTGAAATTGAATGTTATTAGTTGCCATTTGCTTCATTAACTCTTCTAGACTTGGTCTATCATTTTTAGACCCTTAAGTAAGAGTAGATTGCCTCACTGCTTGCATAGGCTGTGAATTTTGACCTATGGCATTATGTTGGTGTTGTTTACTTCCTCTATATTTAAAATTAGGGTGATCTCTCTACCCTGGATTATAAGTGTTGGAGAAATGATCATATTTTTAGCCTTGTTGCATAGGTCTAGCTGGAAAAATCCCAACACAATTTTCAACTCTGTCATCCAACTGTGGGCATTGATCAGTAGTGTGTGTGGCCAAACAACAGATGCCACATAGAGGCCCAACTAAAGCAGAAGATGTGGTAGCTTGCTGAGGATTATAAAACTGAGGTTGTGCACACGTCTGTGAAGGATACGCCTGTGGAAAAGTAGGCACTACTAGTGAATTTATTAATTTTTGTTATGTTAAGGCAATTTGCCTAACCATGCTAGAGAGCTCCCCCATCTTATTCTCGAATTTAGGATCATATTGTGTTGTTTGAATCTCATTCACCCTTTTAACTACTTGGTTAGCTTGCGTCCTAAATTGTTGGGAATTTTGTGCCATCTTAGAAATCAGATTTATGGCATCAGTTGGAGTAAGTTCTACCAAAGCACCACCAGCTGCAGTATCAACAAACCACCTATCTATTGGTAAGAGACCTTCATAAAAATGTTGAACTAACTGCTGATCAGGTATTTGATGGTGAGGGCAACTGGCACATAATTTCTTAAATCTCTCCCAATATTCATGAAATGTCTCCCTAGTCATCTGACGAATCCCATAAATATCTTTTTAATTGATGCTGTGCGAGAGGCAGGGAAGAATTTTTCCAAAAGTAACTGCGTCATTTGATCCCAAGAGGTAATGGCACTTGGTTGCAAGTAATACAACTAATCTTTTGCCACTCCATCCAGTGAAAAAGGAAAAGCCCGTAATTTGATTTACTCTTCTGAAACTCCTTGAGGCTTCATGGTGGAGCACACAATATGAAATTCCTTCAAGTTCCTGTTCGGGTCCTCTCCTGTAAGACCATGAAATTTAGATAGCAAATGTACTAAACCAGATTTCAATTCAAAACTAGCATTTGCATCTAAATTAGGATATTGAATGCACAAATTTTGATAGTGCGCATTAGGGGCAGCCAATTCTTTAATTTTCCTATTACCATTATTATTTTCATCCATGTTTTCCAACTTAACTATAGAGTCAAAGTCAGATTTAGAATCACTAATAATACTATCAATCAATTCAGTCAAAATTTCAGAAATTATGCTATCCCTAATTTTATGATGCTTTGATTCTTATTATTATGATAAGTTCTCTCAATCTCAGGGTTCAAATCAATTGATTTATCTTGCAAAGATCTTGTCATGCACTAATATACCAAAAAAAAAAATGAAAAACACCTAAAACAAATAAAGAAAAATAATAATAAATTTGGAAAAAAAAAAAAAAATCTTAGAAAATTAAAAAAATAAAAATAATGAGAAAGGGAAAAGATAACAATTAAATTCAAAAAGTTAACACATTTGACTCCCCAACAATGGCACCAAAATTTTGACACTACTGTCGAATAGCGCCAAAATTAATAAAAACTAGATTTTATAGTAAAGTGCAATCTAGGTCGTCTCCCTAAGAGTCAATAGAGTAAATATTTGAATTATAATTATGAAAAGGTAAATGATGGGGGGTTTTTTATGATGAAATTAAAACTAAATTAGAATTCAATAAATAGAGAAATTCAACTAAGAAAATTACCAAGAATGAGCAGCACAATCAATCACAACCCAATCACCTAAATTTAATCTTATTTGTCCGCAAAATACATTAATTTTATTCAACTTTATTATTCTAGTTTTATTATATATTTCTCAAACTATCATTCAAGAATTAAATAAGAAATTAAGTTATAGATTAATTGAAATCTCCCTTAACCCACAACCTAACAACTGTTTCATGTTTGCCACACCAAAAACAAAGCATGAGTAATCACTCAAGCCAAGTCAAATTACTCTTAAGTTACTATATCAATCGATTATAGTAGGTAAAACCTCAGATAAAATTTATAACCCAAAAATTACACAATAAAGTTACTCTAATCAGTAATAGCAATTAAAGCATAAAATTTAAAGGTAAAGAGAAGAAGAGCAAATTGAAATAAAGCTAGAATAAAATCTTCTTTGAATATCAAAGACTCTAACTAAAATTTAGGATTATGGTTTGTGATTGATCACACAAAAAAATTTAGCTCTTCATAAAACTAAAAATCAAATAATATAAGATGAGAAATTGAGAAATTATTGCCTCAATAGCTGAAGAACAGAACAAAAGACGCGATGCCCCTCTTTCTTCGTAAAAGTCATCAAGTCATGATTTATGTATCTCCCTATTTGCGTCTTCTGTGTGTGCTTTTATAGCAAAATAATAAAATTATTTTAAATAACCCTAATTAAAAACTACACTAAATAACCCAAAATAAATTTAAACAAAACTTTAAAGATTTAATTATTAATTTGATCTCCAAGCATGCCCATATTCTTCTTATCCAATATATTCTCTATCAATATCTTTCAAATTGAATTTAGAAAATTTGCACAAATAAAATAAAATTAAATAGCACCTGTGTAAAAATATTAAAGATATTATTTATATTTTAAAATAAATATTTAGTTAGTTAAAATCCCAAAATTGAATATTGGCTAATAAAATCAGATAATATCTAATTAAACTCAATTAGCCTCAAATAAATATTTAAAAGTCTAAATTAAAAGGATAAAATATATAAAATTATCATTTATCAGTGTCACTATTGTTGTCTCTATTTTTTAGAGTATAAGTATTTGCTCACTGAGTCCACTGTGAATGCATTGGGTTTGGGGTATTGGTGCCTAATCTTTCTAGAATTTATTATGCTGTTGTCATGTGAGAATAAATGTTGCTGAAGGAGGTGGAATTAGTTATGTAAAAAAAAAACATAAAATAGGGATAAGGCCAACAAGTACTAGCCCTTGTTCAGTCAAGAAATTGGTGATCTTTCTTGGTCATTTTTTTGACAACTTTTACAATGGCTTTTATGTGTTACTATATTTGTAGTAACCTAACAGAAAGTTGAAATCACTAGTTCTTTACCACCAAGTTAATGTATAACTTAATCTTGTTTGGTTTTGTTAAGGTTACAAAGTTTGCAAATGGAAACCATAAAAGAAGCACTACATGAAATGTGGTCACCAAACATGAAGAATGCATGGGGAGAGCTTATGATCATTTAGTTGCTACCATTAAAGCTGAAATGAAACCTTCCTCTTAGGCATTAGTATACATTATAGAATTGTGTGTAATTGCACTAGTAGTTGAATGTGTTTAATGCAAAAATTTTGATTCCTATTGAATTGTTTTGTTTTGTTTTATTATGTTGGTTTTGACTATTGGTGGTTCTATATTGATTTGTCATTAATAGAATATCTATCACACCTTAATACTAAGGTATGATCGGTATGGAATTTGCAATGGACTCACATTCCATAAGCCTTAATTATCTAGAAATTAAGCTGAATTAGCAATATATGCAAGTTATATATAATAGTAAAGTTCTAAAAGTTTAAAAGTTTTTGTAGAAATTTCAGTAGAGTCTCCTTATAGTTTGGAGCTCTTGAAATGTCTACAACAACAACAGAACCTGCCAACTAGACCAGCAAGGAGAGTAACTCCATTCTAGCAATTTTCATGATAACAAAATAAGATTAGGATCTAACTATGGTCTACGTGAAGCATTAACTTATAATTTATAAAATACAATATAAGATTTCACCAAAAAAGAGCAATCACCATTTGCGTCCTTTATCCAAAAAGCAAGAAGGGCCCTCAATGGTCAGTTGGAGGCGTATGGCTAGTTACAATATTTGAGATAAAAAATTTTACTAGTGAGTAGTGTCCCAATCCAAATTTTAGTAAAGAAAATATATAAATATAATAAATAACAAATTTCACTTCAAATAATTTAATGAAATAATGAATTATCTAAAATTGAAAAAAATAATGGTTTTCATAATAGTGTGATTGTGAATTTAGACAAGGTTGATAGAATCACATATGTATATTAATAATTTTACTACTCACAAAATATAAAGACTTATAATAAACATAGTTTGATAAAGTACTTTAGAAAATTTTCAAAAAATGATAAATTTTAACTTGAACTTCTAGGAGGGTTTATCGAAACGAATAATAAGCATGGACACATAGTTCACAAGGGTAAATAACCAATCAAGCGTGGACACATGCATAGTCTAGGAAGATAAGTAACTAGTCAAGCACAGTCAAAAGCCATGAAACAAGCATGGTAGAAGCCACAAACCAAATGTAGGCTTAAAGCCTATGAATATAAGCATGAATATGATACTCACAAATAACCATCTCTCCGTTCCATGTGCGTTCACCATTGCACGGGGCTAGTACCTCTTATAAGCACCCTGCTAGCCAGGTGTACCATAATATGCCAAGGGCTAACAGAACTGCCGTTAGCATCTAGCATTCCAAACTCAGTCCTCCTCAATAAAATCAAGCATATATGGAGCAAGAAAACATTTTTAAAAATGTCTTTATCAACTACCATTCAACCATTAATTTTCATTGCCCAAATTCATTTTCATATTAAACATGAAATTAAATAATTAGGTTGCAATAATGTAAATTGTTCATAAAATCAAGACATAATTATTATAGAAATTGAATTGAAATGATATTTAGACAACTTATAAAGGAATAATAATAAAAATTAAAACAAAGGAATTTTTAAAAACATTTTTCTAAAATTTTATTTGGAATGCTACCCACTCACCTAAGTTTTCAAAATCTTACAGTCAAATTTCCATAACTCCTTGCTCATTCCAATAGTGCCCAACATTAATCTAACACATAACATAACAATCGTCTTGTTATTATGAATATTTATAATTTCTTTAGGCTTTATTATAAACTTTAACAATCTTATTTCTACCCATAAATCTTTCAAATATATTTACAATTACCAAGCCACGAGAACATGCACCATACTAAATGATGAAGCAAGCATCCAATTAAAACTGATAATTTCCATCTTCTAATTTCTTTTACAAAGTTTTAGCTCAATATATACTAAAATAGTATCTAATACACACCACCCAATCATTTCTACCACCTTAAAACAATAATATAGGGAAGCAGAGCACTGTTTCGGTCATTGAATAAAGAGTTTTGGTCATTGAAGAAAGAGGAGTAAATCGCACAATAGACTAGAATCCATACTCACGAAAGAAAGAAGAATCAACATATTAGCTTGACCAACACATAGTAATAGCTGCTATTCACTCACACAACTCACGAACAGCATGAAAAGGAAAAAAACTACAATCCATACAGCCTAAGAGAAGAAGATAGAACAAACTTCATGGAGCCAAAAGAAGAAGCAAGATATTTAACTTTCTTTGCACATGGATGCTCAGTAGGTAAGGATGAAGGAAACTAAAATTATTTTTTTCTACTCACTACCGATAGCCCTTTGAGAGAAAAGAATGATGGAAAGTTGTAACCTCCTCCCTCCACCGTGACAATCAAACGAAGTTGGAGAAGAGGAAGAAGGTGACAACTAAACAAAGAAAAAGAAGAGGAAGACAACAAACCGATGGCCAAGAAAGAAGGAGAGTATTGCACACCTCTTGTTGATACAAACAACACGGTAACATGTAAGAAGAATTAGCAGCTCACTCTACTATGGTTGGCGAACACGAATGGAAAAGATGGCAGCAAACGAAGCAACAATAGTGAAGAAAAACCCCTAGCCAATAGTGAGCTCATAAAGTTGATAAGAATGGAAGAGATGAACCAACTATAAAAGCCTAGAGAAGTGTATAAGGGCGGTGGAGAAAAGAAAATGCAAAGCTCTATTTTTTATTTGTGTAACTGAGCTGAATCAGTGCAAAAGAAGCAATGGAAAAAAATTACAAAAAAGAGCACAAAAGAATCACAATGAAAGGCACAAAAATAAATTACAAGAAAGGACACAAAATTTTCTATAATTTAAAACCAAACTTCTACTAAAACAAATTTGGACTATGGATCCTTGCGAAAGTTTCTAACATAATTTCCTATAAACTACCCTTTTCTTTTTTTTTTATACAAACTACCCTTTTCTAATTGCTATAAAACTTATTTAAATAAAATACTCATTAGGGAAATATTTGTTCAATTTAAAATTTAGGGTCATTAAAATATTTTTATGGATATAAAGATGATATTAATTTATGTAATGATAAAAGGAGGGTCATGTTTTTTGGATTGGAGGTGTAATCCAATCCTAAAATAATGCCCCTATTTTTTTTAAAAAAAATGCCACTTTCTTAACTAGTTATAATCATAACTGGTGTATATAATATAGATATCTACACTGGTTACTTTTCAACCGGTGTAGAAATATAGATATTTACACTAGTTATGACCATAACTAGTGTAGATATATATCCACACCAATTATGATTTGATAATCGGTGTACATAATTATCTTTTTTAAAGAAAAAAAAATTTGATTTCCATTTTGAACTCTTATCTACATCGTTTAACCAAACGGTGTAGATATTACCAATATCTACACTAGTTGTGTAACCAGTGTCGATATGGATAGGGTTTTTACATTGGTCTTATCTACACCGTTTATACAACCAGTTTAGATAACTAATTTAACTAGTGTAAATAAACTTTTATGTACTAGTTAGGACCAAATGAGTCAATTGAATGAAGAAAATAGTTGTTTTTAATGGTGTCCTTTCTTTTCCTTTCCTGTAAAGTAAATCTAATCCTCTTCGGCATACAAAATTGCTGAACATAGTTTGATTACTTGATTGATTGATTAAATTAATATTTAAAATTTACATATTTGAATTTGAATGTGGTTAAGTGAAAATGTATGCATTCTCTGTTTTTACTATTTTTCTGGATATAAAACTGAATACCAATTAACTAAACAAAGTATTGTTACAACAAAACAAGACAAATTAACTCTAATATCCTTTATCATTCTCCAACTCAAGTACGAAGGTGGAGAATGATCAAGAATAAACAAATTATCAACTAAACTAAAAAAATAAATAGCCAAAAGGCGTGCATGCTTAATTTTTTTCCCTATACATGTGACTCGAATAAACGACACAGCTACTATGCACTAAAGCTCTCGTTGTTGGAGAAACTCTATTAAAAACGTTTATATTGATTTCTCACAAATTCAGAGTTATAGGGAAAGACTAAAGATCACCTCTCGCCATTGCTGGATGATTTTGCGTAATAGAACCCCTCCAATCTCACGATAAGCTTATTCAGTCTACAAGCCTCTATTTACAACCTACCATCAAGATTATTTTATTATTAATTTACACTAAGTAAATCTCTAAACCTAAATACAATCAATTGGCTTAGGCCACATTTAGGATATTTTATTATCCTTAATAATATCTCATCACTCAATGATATCTTAAACTAAGATATTAGATTTAAATCAATTTGTATATGTATATAAGGGTTAAAGTGTATTTTTATTTATGCATTTTGCTTCAAGGAGTGCCAGGCACCCTATACTAATAAGTGGGACACTTTTTCCCTTAAACTATTTTTTAGAGGAGCAAAATCCCCTGCCATTAGTGATCCATTAATAGAGGGGGATTTTTTCTCCTTTATAAAATAGTTTTAGGAAAAAGATGTCACATTTACTAGTACAGGGCGCCTAGTGATTCTTGAAGGAAAATATAGTGAAAAATGCACTTTGACCCCCTAAAATATGGAAATAACAATGAGATCTTGCAAAATGTTAAAATTATTCTCAAGTCCCTAGCAACCTTTCAGACATTAATGATTCTTTTGTGAAATAATAAAATACCCATAGTTTAAAAAAATATATTAGTGACCAATTTAGTTTAAGTAATGACTACCTTTTTTCCTAGCAATGACTAGAATGGAACAATTAATTACAACTTTTCTTGTGCAAATTTTTTATTCATTGAAGTCTAAATGTTGTAAATATCTTCAGTTTAAGTAATGACTACTTTTCTTCTGACAATGACCAAAACAGAATAAGCATTTACAAAGGGGAAGTTGTAATTGCTTATTTTGTTTGAGTCATTGCTAGAAGAAAAGTACTCATTGTTTAAGCTAAAGTAGTCATAGATATTTACTTTTAAGTTAAAGTGCATTTTACCCCCGTACTTTCCTTCAAGGAATGCTGGGCACCTTATATTAATAAGTGAGCTATTTTTCCTCCTAAATCATTTTTTGGAGGAACAAAAATCCCCCCTCTGTTGGTAATCTATTAACGGAGGGAGATTTTTACCCCTTGAAAAATAGTATAAAGGGAAAAATGCCTAACTTAATAGTACATGGTACCTAGCGCTCCTTGAAGGAAAGTATCGGGGCAAAAATGGACTTTACCCTGAATATAAATATATTATAATATATAATATATAATAAAATATCTAACACTAGTTTCTTCAACAATATCTCTGAAAGGATAACTTCCATCGATGTCTCTGATCAGGAGATTGATAAGGTTCAATGTAGTTAGTTAGACCATGCATAAAGATACCACCGCAACCACTATCCAGCTGTGGCAGCACAGATTCATTTGTCTCAAAATTATAACAGATCCAATTTATATGCTCTTAAAAAAAATCTTAGGAAATTTTAATTTCCATAGATAATAGTTATAAAATTAAATAATAATTATCTATATATGAACTTAAAAGGACTTCTTTATATTATAATGTTCAAGTTGTATTGATTCTATTATACTAAAATATTATTATAATTAACTATTGAAATAAATAATTCAAATTTTTTTAATTTGAAAATTCATTTATTCTTGTTTTTAATCACAAACATTGAAAATAACTAAGTTAATTGTTTGAAAGTTTGAATACTTTACAGGTAATTTGTATATCTACAAGTAGTTTATCATCCGTGTTGTAATATACATCATGTTCTGGTATTTTGCTGAATATATAAAGGATGAAATAGAATCATTAAGTTTGTGTAGAAAAAAGTAAAACTTTTTTTATTATTTACGGTGAGAAAAAATTGTTGACTGTTTAACCTCCTGCAAAATAATCTATAGCATGATATCACTAAACTACTAGTCGGCTTATTAAGGGGAAAAAAAAAACCCTAAACTAAACTATTAGCGGGGAAAATGTCCAAACATAACCAAATAGAGAGTGAAGCCCATAACAGTCCCAATGAACGAGAATATGCCTAAAGAGGACTCCTTAAGCAATTCCCACAAGGATTATAAGAATTTTTTGAAAGCTAGTTATTGAATCAGTCATAATTAATTGGTTAGATTATGGCTGAACCAATTATAATTAAATTGTTACGTATTTTAAATTTTGCATGTAACAAATGATTGTACAAACATCACAAAAATCTGCAATAATAATTTCTAGAAGCATAAATTTTAAAAAATCAAGTTCAGTTCATTATTAATTTCTACATATTATAGAAGAAATTATAGAATAAACAAACCGGCCTTGCATATATATTTGGTTGTAGCAACTGTACGTGTATTCTAATTAAGAAAGATGAGAGGTAGAGCATAATCAAGGCTTGATCTGGCGATAATTTGAAGACATTCTCTTTCTCATTCTTGGAGGAATGGAATTTGGTTGTCCTTTCTTTTGGGAGCTCATTTCCTACCTGTCAATTATAAAGAGCTTACACTCAAACAAACATTCCACAAATGTCCTTATTAGCCATGAATGGAGTTCAATTTACCTCCCCTTTGGTCTTCATCTCTTCTAACTTCTTGGCATCGCAAGGCATATAGCCCCTCTTATCTGTATTTCCAAAACAATGTTTAAAGACTTAAAGCCACAATACATATAAATCCCTTCAACTTTAGACTAGTTTTATATAATTCATCTTATCTCTAAGAGCTTAAAACTAACACCTTGATTTGTACAAGAGAATAATAAAATGACCTTGGAAGGAAGAAGTTAATCTTTGAAGGCATTCGGGAGAGCATAAGAAGATGCCTAAGATGTTACTTTTAAACTTAATTTTAATTTAAACATGAGAGGGTTATATGCAAGTTGCCAAATATAAGAGTTATATTATAATAGAAAGCTGAATCAAATACTCTTGAATGAAATATACGTCGCTAAACAAATGTATCAGATTACAGCAACTCTAATAGAGCAGAGTGATTCAACTAATACATGTTACCCAAAGTTCTGGGGTGATACATGGGTTGTCCGAAGAAAAAATAAAAATAATAACGAATCAAAAAACCAAGACTTTGTATGAAAAACTTGGACAACCAAGATCTCTTCTCAAGAATGAAGAATAAGCATTTAGTACTCATAGGGGTGGACCCATGTTGGTCCTTGGGGAACTGGCTTAGCTTTTATTTATTTATTTTTTGTTTCTCAAGGTTTCCCCACAGCTGGCATCCGTGAGATTAATTTTTTAAGAAATCTTAATGTTATTTAAAGGGTCGTCTTATCTCAAAGATACTTTTCCATACACAACTACTTGATAGGCCTGGTTTAGCTTTAAAAGAAAGCTCTAGGAGCACTCATGGCAATTTTATTTTAAGCTTACAATAAAAAATAACTAAACCAAACATTTTTTCTTCAAATAAATTAGGCATTCTATGTTCTTATGATTCATAAATGAGGTATGACCTTTGAAAATACTGTATTGTCCCTAATCATATCTCCTACATTTTTTTCCCTAATCACATGCATCTCACATGTATTTGACAGTTGATAACCAAAACACAATAGTTGAGAGAAAGTTAATTTTTAACATGACAAGGAGATGAAAATTAAAAAAATTAAAACAAAGCTAAATTATTGTCCAGGAATTGCAGCAAGTTAATCTCATCTCTCTTAAAAATCCACAAGGCTTGAGATGTGACAATGAAAACTGTACAAATTTATTTTTCTTTTTTTAAGAGAATACTTTTGTAACTTGGACAATTCCCCATGTTAATTTTAAGATTGACAGATTTTCCGCTATGATTATAGTAGTCAATTATATATACCTTGGTCCTTCATGCTAATTTTAACTGTTATAGTCTTTTATAATAAATTTTAGTAGTATTAGCTCCCTCTCCCTAATTTTCCATGAAAAAGAATAACCACTCGCTCCATTCCATTCTTCTAAATTAAATCGATTCACTAATTCTTTTCCTTAGTTTTTCTTCCATCATAATTAATTTGCGCATATTCATAAAACTAAAAGCAACTTTAGGTGCAGTTACATTATCTTAATTTATATTAAAGCTAGAGGAAGAAGATTTTCCCTGGACAAAGACTTCAATAAAATATATTTGTTTAACGCTGAAAAATAAAAGGTTAATGTACACATCTGCCTTCGAAGTTTTTATATAAGCACAATTGATATCCTAAAATATTTTCTGGCACAATGTTGACTCAATGTTTTTCAAAACAGTACAATTTCACCCTGCATTAACAAATTTAGATATCTGATCGTTGGTTGATCAAATTTTGCTTAACTGGCATGTCCACAATGCATCCATATTACATATTTAACTTGATTTGACTCTGATTTTTTAAAAAAAAAAATTTCCAGCTCTAAAATCCATTGTTCATAGATTCAACCCGGTACCCGCCGCTGATCCCATGGGCAAAATTGAAGCCTATAGAGCACATTAAAACCACGGAACTGGGTTTAAAGGATTTCAACTCAGATGAACATTTCAGCTCAAATTAAATTGATTTCAACAGATTCAAACAAAATCATATTCAATCAATGATTTCAGGAACATGCCTCCACCAAACAGATCTAGAAGACGAGCTATACCCAAATGGCCATGGAGCTCCCCGATGGTGTTGGGGACCACTGAAGTAGAGAGAGGAAGTGAGGGGACTGGGCTTGGTCGAAATGGAGGGGTAGAGGATAGAAAAGATGGTTAGATGGAATTAACAGGTGGACCCATGATACTTGGCATGCCATCTGAACATTTCACGGCCAAAGTAGACATTATACTTTAAGATATATCAATTATACCAGCATGAAAACTCAAGGGATATGTATATTTGTACATTAATCCAAAATATAAAAATAATAAATCAAAAAACATCTAGACTTGGACATGCGAGGGATATCTTTTTTTTAAAAAAAAAAAAAGTTTCTGTAATGTAACATTTGATAACATACGAATCTACCGTAAAATGGATAATAAAGATTTATATTAAAACTTATCCTCATACTTAGACGCTTGCATACACCTAAAACAAATTGAAATGATTATTGGGTCCCACCATCTTCCATGTATCTTCTTATTTAATCCTAACATTCAACATGAGACATCATCGCAGCGTCAATGAATTCACATTTGAGAAGAAGGGAGTGTATGTAGTGTGAGGACAGTGGAGTGTCGAGAGAGCTTGAATCCTCATTCTTAAACCAGTGAGCTTGAATCCCTAGTTTATCTAATCCATATACTGTTTGTAGTCTCTAGTAGTAAAAAGTAAATAATGTTTACCCAAAAAAAAAACAAGGTAAATAACATTTCATTGTCCACAAAAAAGATTAAATTATAACTTGTCAAAAGTATGAACATTAAATGCATATTAGAAAATTTCTTTCTAGTTTTCAGACAAATTTACAAGACCCATACCTCTGGCGAGTAGGCATCACTCATTGTTCTCAAACAGTGACTAGTTTGGCCCATAAAGCGACGCTAATATTTGTGACACATAATTATATTTCGATTTATTATTCTTTCAATTATATTTATCTCTCTTGTTTTTTATAGGACGTGATGCTTGATGAACATGATATTTAATTTATGGGTAAACTTGATGGATTGAGAGATGAAGAGTAAGGCTATATCTAGAAAGATAGAAATGATGGTGTCATATATAAAAAAATATAATTAGAGTTTAATTTAGGATATTAAGGTTATTCATTAGGGATATTTAAGTAAGGATATTTATCTATTAGAATTAGGATTTATTATTTATTTTGTCATTGTCTTAGAGATCATTATCTTGAATATTAGATTTAGGATTTGGGATTTGGAATTTGAATTTAAATTATTATTATTTTATTACTCTAGGACTCTATAAATAAAGCTACAAGTTTTCATTTGCATCTAGTTTTGAGTATTGAATAATAAGAGTTTCTATTTTCTTGACCTCCTCCCTCTCTTTCTCTCTCTCTCTTCTCCTTTCTCTTTCTCTCTTTTCTCCTCTCCCTTTCCTGTTTTACATCGCATGGATAACTGTAACATCTTGAGTTTTAATCCAAGAAAACTAGTTACAAATCAAGGGTAAATTAGTAGTTGGTGGATTGATTATGGTTTAGATGTCAAGTTGATATTTTGTGTTGTTTGGATGTTGTGTTGATAGGATTGAAGGATAGAACAGTAATCTAGAGCATAACATGTGAGCACAAGTGAGATTGACCTCACTATGCCATGTGTCGTGGCAGAAGCTTCATGTGCCACGGCACATTATGCAAAAATCACTTAAAGCTGATGTGATCAGCTTATGAAATTAGAAAGGAGAAGTATGAAAAACAGATCTGAGGAGGTGATGAACTTGGCTCTGCTAGGGCTTGCATTATTTAGTGGTTTGGAGTCTGCTTTAGCTAGTAACTTGTTAGGTAAGTAACGTGTAGCCCTAAGCTTCATTTTTACTCCATTTTCATTGAATTTCATTGATTGAGAAATCGAATCAAGAAGTTTTAAGGTGTTGAAACCTAAAAGAAGTGTAAAAAATGGGCTATCGAGTACATAACTAAGGTTTTGTGACTAACCTAGAGTTCAATGGTTGGGCTTTGTGAGTTTAAGCTTAAAATAGCCTAAAAGTTAGGTTGAAATGGTAACATTGGACAATTAAATAAGTTAGGAGGTGGATATAATCAATTGAATGGCCTATAGGGCCAACGACTATAGATAGTGAATAAATGAATTCAAAAGGGTTCTAATTGAACTATTTTATGTGTTAAGGAATTCAGTTTAGCCGAATCAATACTTATATGAACTGTTGAGAATTGACTGAGGGACATTGTGTTGTGTAGATTGAGCACCTATGAAGTTGTTCGTGAGAATCTACGCCTCTGGGAGCTTAGTGTGATTGGTAACTCTTAATAGTAAGAGTTAAAGGTAACTAGAGTAACCCTTTTTTGTTTGATTGTGAAATTATTTACAAGTATATTATATAACTACATGCATTGTATTATGAACTGATAGAATAACAACATTGTGAAAGAATATGCATGTGGGTGTCACTACTACAAAACTACTTCACGGGAGCGCTTATTTTTGCCTTATGGGAGCACTTTCAAAGGGCTCCCATATTATAATACCCAAGAATTTTAAGCGCAAAAATAATAAAAAAATTAAATTGAAGTTGGGAATTGTTTGTGTTATTTTTCTGAATTGATTTGGGTTGAAAAGGTACAAAAATAAATCTTTAAAATAAAATAACAATGTTATTATTTGGGCACTAGGATTTAAAGAGCAAACATTGTTACAAGAGGATCGGTTAGGAGTAGAGAATGTCTCAAGTAAGTGGATAACATCCCAAATAATTTATTAGAAAAGTTTCTTTTTATCAAGATATTGTTCTCAACAATTCACAATTATATCTATTTATGTATATGTGAATATGTATATGTATATATTTTTCTAGCATTGATTATTTTTGTTGATTGAATAACTCTATTTCTTGAAATTATGTCATGTGCTTTCAACATTGATAAAAGTTCTAGCAATCATTTATTTGACAATGGTAATCACGAAAATTCATGAAAGAGTTTGTAAGTTTTTATATTGAAAGAACGGATGTTTATATAATTCATGCGAGTCTGATATATGTGGAAAAGAGAAAATTTTAATTTGACATTAATTATTTTTCTCGCTTGTTTTAAAAAATAATTTTTTCAAAGAGACTTTATACAGAACACTGGTTGCTAACGGCAGTCCCGTTAACCCTTGGCGTGCTATGGTAAATTACTAGCTAGTTTGATTTTTGTGAGCTCTATTCTCATGTTTGTTATTTGTGAGTCTTGTACCTACATCTGCTTCATGGCTTCGACCACATCTAGTTAGTTGCCCTCGTTGAGTATGTGTCCATGTTTATTTTGTGGCTTTGGTTGCATCTGGTTACTTACCCTTGTGAACTGTGTGTTCACGTTTGTCTTCATGGCATAAGCCGTGTCTGGTTATTTTCCTCGTGGACTGTGTGTCAATGTTCGTTAATTGTTCTTATAAGTTCCTATAAATATAAATTTGATTATTTAATAATTTCATATCCCGTTTGTTTTAATTAGCAATATATTTTTAATTACTTTTTTTGTTTATTTGTTTCCTTGAAATTAAGTTATGACAATATTTGATACGATAATTTAATGGTTCAAGATTTTATTTAAAGTTATATAAATCCTTTTGTTCTGCATTTATTTGAATCTTTATGGAGATTGTTGCCCTTTTAACTTACATAATTTTTTTTAACTTTTCTTTTATTCATATTTAATTATTTATTATTGGAACATTATTTACTGAAAATAATTTTGGTCTCAGATAGTGTAGCTAACATTGAACCATCTGCCAAATATTGAGGAGTCTATTACTGACTAAAGGTGGATGAGCTAAGGATTAAGTATTCTTTTGATGTAATGTTTTAAATTATAAAATTTTATTTTGTAAGCTTATTTTAGGTGCTCCACATAATCTATAGCTAGAACCTTTATTTTGTTATATATTTTGCTTGGTGGCTAGAAGGAGCTGAACTCCTGATTAATATGATATTTTGTGTAAATTAGTGTGTTATAGAGTTTTCAGGAGATTCTATTTAAAGAGGAGGTTCTGTCGAAATTTCTACAAAAATGTTAAAGCTTTTATTAATGCCAAAAATGTTTATGCATGTTCTAATTCAAACTAAAAACATAATTAGGTTTTAGTCATAGAAAGATTAATTGATCCAAGGCTTAAGGGATGTGCGGTGGTTCACATCCTATGTCGGTCACCCTTTATTTTTAAGGCGTGACACATATCTAGTGCTTCGGTATATCCTAAAGTGCTTAATAAGCACTTTGATAGGTTTAATATATGGGAGTGCTTTTATTGAGAGCGCTCCTCTAGGTTATGAAAAAAATTAAGAAATTTGAGACCATACGAGAGCGCTCGTTTTCAGAGCACTCCCATATGTTACCCTATAGGGGCGCTCTCATTTAGAGCACTCCTATAGTATAACTTATGGGATGAGCGCTCCTATAGGTCATCAAATGAGAGCACTCCCGTATTATAGTTTTTAGGAGCACTCTCCAAATGAGTGCTCCTGTGTGTTTCTAATTTTGTTTTTCTTTACATATCATGTGTAGCTCATTACAAATGACAACTATTCCATAACAACATCAAAATCCAATAACAATACAGTTTAAGGTAAACTAAAATCAAATTTCTAGCTTGTCTAATCTCTAGCTAGTCTAACTAATTAACTAATAAAATTTTCAATAATTTTCTAACATTAGATGTTACCTATCACAAACAACTAATTATATATTATGATTACTCTTTAATCACATCTTCTATTTGCTCTATGGTTAAATGCAAAGATCTTGCTCCAGCAAAATACTACAAGAGAAATCAACATAAAATCAATTATCTATTTGTTATATGTAAGACATGAATGTGATTTTGAAACACTTACATTTAGCGGAATGATCAACTCTTGTTATGTAATTATTTTTTTCATAAACTTCAACACATAGTAAGCATACTCCCATCTTTTTATTTGTGTAGGTACCTATAAAAATAATAAATTAAGACATAATTATCTAAACATGTTAGAAACAATATAGAGCTAATTAACATTTTAGAGAACAAGATATGATCTACAAATCAAATTTCGAGAAAATTTGGCAGAGCCTCCCCTATATCTTGGACGTTATAGAATTTTCTAGAAATTCTATACCAATCCAAAATAGATATAAAATATTAATCAAACAATCATTTATATACATACCAAACATGTTTTGTTAAGCAAATGATACAAACCTTTATTTTGTTCCATGTATAATACTCAGTAGGATCACTCTTTTAGGTATTTGGAGGGAGACTTTCACCACCTTGGTAACATGCTACGGCTCTATCAGAATTAAACATACCAATTGAAATTATGTCTAATCGTTATAATAAACATCCATAAAGAATAGAGCAATTGAGACACTTATTGATTGAATAATATATTCATGAATCTATAATTCTTAAGCTCATTATCTTTTAATGAGTCAAGATAGTAAATCACAGGGATGAATGGATTGATACAAACAAGCACCCAGTGTTGCTTGAAAACATATAATATTGTATCAAATCAAATGTCAACCAGGTTTAAAGATAGATAACAGCTCACCTTGGATTGTGAGGAGCTAAAAATAACATATTCTTCTTTCCTTTAGCCTTGAATGCATCAATAACTTTTTAAGAATGATAATCAATGTTGTATGTACTTGTGTTATAAGGGCTAATGAATAAAAATTTGTCATCAATGAGCCTGGCACAACAAAGGTGTAATACAAATACCTATAATGAAAGAATAAAAAAATCATTATAAATAATAAATAAATACCACAACAAGTAAGAAAGCTTAAAAATTCCTGCTATATAAACTAATTACTATGGTTTGAAGCCAATCATTTTTTAGAATATCATTAATATTTTCTGCTCCTAATCTTTTCGACAACTGTTTCACCATAAATCCCCTTATCCATTTCTATTTCATGAATGGCACTATTTTTAAATGTTGTCCACATAATCACTCTAAGTGTATTTTGTTTAGGATATTTTAACTGAACAAATTCTGTATTAGTCTTCTTTGCCTTTACTACAGAGGTAGATCCTTTTGACAAATTTCCTTTTGATTTGATTGGCTTTTGTACTATTCCTTTAGATTTTGATATCTGTGAAATGTAATAATAATTAGTAAGGTCAAAATTAAACATGAATGAGTTTTTAAATAACAACCAATTTTCATACTTGTAACTTAATGAGCCTTATTGGCTAAGCCATATAAGTGCAATGGCATCAGAAACCCTGAAGATATCCTCATCTTCTATTTGCATTAGTAGCTCAGCATCATTTTCTATTGGTATACTTATGGTCACCTTTAAGAGATCAATAGGCATCAGTCTACTGTGTATAGTATCACTATTATCATTATACACATATCTTAGTGCCACGACATGATAATATGGTGATTCTAACCATAATTGACATTATGACTCACCCTGAAAAATACATAAATTAATGTTTTAAAAATAATGTGAGATATTATTTATGAAATATGGATAAAAAATATATAGAGAAGTTAGAACCTTAGGAAAATCTTCCTTAGTGTGGAATGAGCAGCTATCCCTCTCGCTGGGGCTAATTGGTAGCACATTTACTGATCCAATCATTTGTTCAAATTTCTTTTGCATCAACTCTTACAATTTTTTTTTTGCATTCTTGCCTCCATTTCTGCCATGCTTTTCAGCCACCTCTATCATTACATCTTATTCGGTAAAAGTTTTGGACCGACATCTAAAATAGGTACCTTGAGTAATGCTGAATCCAATTCCTCTAACATGATCGGAGATCTCTAGGGCTCCTAATGTCCTACCAAGAATGTTCATATGGCCACTCGCATCATCTTGTGATACTAATTGTGACAATGC
The DNA here is from genome assembly GCF_029017545.1 of Prosopis cineraria. Classification (NCBI taxonomy): domain Eukaryota; kingdom Viridiplantae; phylum Streptophyta; class Magnoliopsida; order Fabales; family Fabaceae; genus Prosopis; species Prosopis cineraria. The sequence continues at coordinate 21,246,921 of NW_026555337.1, forward strand.
TTCCTATAAAACAAATTGTAAATTGGTTATTAAATAAATGAAATAAGACATCAATACTCACACAATCCTCCCAAACTTTTTGAGTGTGCTTATTTAGTAATCTGCATTCCTTATCCTCTCAAGCTGTCTTCGATATAAGAGCACAGGTAATTGTGGCATCCAATCCAACATCTTACTTCTATTCAGAGAAGGTATGATATTAGAATGATTAAAAATCATTTCTCTAAAAGGTAAGATATTAGATATTATAAGTTATAAACTAGTACTTACCAAACTATGTTCAATATCCAGATAGCTCTTTCTTCCTGTTCTAAATGGAAAAGGAGTATTTGTAGCTCCAGAGTAATTGAGCTGACTTATCTATTGAAACTCAAGCTGTTGGTGTATTTTAATAAATTTATCCCAATGCTCTTATTGAATTTGAGGATACATTTTAGGGGGATGTGGATTAATTTCTCTATTTTCATCCTTAAGATGATATGTTGTAAGAGTAGGTCAAAATTTTCTATAGGCATATGCGGCTTTTCTTGTGATATAATGCCTACGACTCTCATCTACATCAAAAGATATTATATCTTCCTAAAAATTATTTTTGGCTTGTTTGAGCTCTGGGTCATTTTTCTTTCTCCAATCTACAATACAACAAGGCACGTAATGACATGCTAGAACCCCAATATAACTAACCAACTGAGCAAACTTAACTAGTTGGCCCCTATCATTCCAATATGCAAGTAATTTTCAACTAGTTGCCTGAGCTTGTATCACTGCTTTCATAACTGTTTTACCTTATTTGACCTCTTTGATTGCATCTTGTCGCGTAGGTGGAGCATTATTACTCTTATCATGGGAATTAGCTGGAGTGGCCATTTACCTATAAGAAAAATCAAACACAATAGTAACTTGTTTGTCTTAATAAAGGAGTAAAATTAAATTAAATTTTTAGAAAAATTAATCAATATCTTACAGCCGTTGAAACATTTTTTTTCTTTTCTTTGTCTTTTTTTGTTTGTTTGTTCTACATATCCCTCATCAATCCAAATCCTTCCATGTGATCTTCTCTAATGTAAAAGGCATTATCCCTGGTTGAAGCATTGACTGAATATGATGTCTCCTTGAAAAGGTCATCCTTAATATTAAAGTCTCTGTCATCTTTATTATTAGCTATTTTATTATTGGAAGAACAATTGACCAATTTCTATGCACTGGATTTAATATGAAGAACACTTCTCAAGCTTGCGATGCCAAAATGAATGGTTCATCTTTACAACCCACCTTATTAAGATTTATTTGAATGAAACCTAACTCATCATCAATTCGAAGGTTGGTTTTATTATCAACCTACTTACAACAGAAGACCAGTTCATGAAACTTGATGTATTCTAACCCCAAATATACTCTATCACCTTAAAATAATCCATCTTTGCATAGATAGGGTTCTTGTCTTTAGAAATAGAGATATGCATCGATTGAGCTACAAGCATTACACCACTATTTTGCATAGTACTCTAAGCATCTTGACTATGTAAAATGTAATGCCATTAATTACATAACCTATATAAGAAAATACTTCAAATATAGGATCCCTAGTGAAGAATCTCAACCTTTCTGATTGTTGGGACTCTTTAGATATGCGATCTCAAAACCAATCTATAAAATGCTAGTTGTGATATGTTATTAGCCAACTTTCATGCCTACCCTTATTTTGACTCTTAACTATTGCCATGTATTCTTTGACATATGGCTCAACCTCTTTAGTGTTGCATAAGGCATATAAATGAACTTGTTCCCATTGTGTCTTATCTATGCTAATGAGTTTTTTTCCAATAATTCTACCACGTTCACCTGTGATATTGTTTGTGTACTTTGGCAACCCAATGGCATCCACATTAGAAGATATTTAGTGCACAATTCAACTGCTTCTTCCATAATATATCTCTCAATAATACAGCTCTCAGGCCAACTTTGATTTTTCACATATCCTTTTAATACCTTCAAGTAATGCTCTACTGGGTACATCATCTTAGATAAGCTGGGCCGCACTACTTTGTCTCTTTAACTAAGTGAAACCCATAATGTTAAAGAATGAAGGTGGAAAATACATTTCTAGCTCACACAAGATCTTAGCTATTTAATGCTCTAATTTAGGTAGTTTCTTCAATCAATCACTTGCTGCAAATTGCCTTGAAAAAGAAATAAAGTCTGGTAATGGTTTCATGCATCTTCTTTAGCAAAATAGAGCATACACCTACTGGCAATAGATTTTCCAGAATAATATAGCACATGAGTCTTATACTCACTAGTTTGAGATCTTTCATAGATACGAGACTACTAATATTTAAAGAACATCCTTTTGGTACTTTAACTCCATGCAAGAATTCACAAAAGGTTAAATTTTGCTTTCTATATAGAGTGTGAGCTACTGGAGGTAGAAAAGTACATCTTCCCTTGCTCTCTGGTGCCAACTCTTCTCTTAACCCTATACTAACTAAATCCATCATTGCATTGATATCGTCCTTTTTTTTCTTGAAATATGAAGTAGTGTGCCAATGAGACTATCATAAACATTCTTTTCAATATGCATTGCATGAAGGAAATGCCTCACATCTAAGGACTTCTAGTATGGCAATTTAAAGAAGATAGACTTCTTTTTCTAGCTATTTGTAACAACTTTACTTGCAAATGATTTTCTAAATTTAATATTCAAATCCTTAACCTTTTCAAAAAGTTGCTTACCAATTAAAAGCAAAGGAACTCTACCTTTCTTTGGGTGGCCATTAAAGGCCTTTTTCAATCGCCAATAATAATGTGCTTGAGGTAAAAATTGACAATGACCTATAAAGACATTCTTTCGACAATGTTCCAATCACATTGAACAAGTGTACTATGAGTACTACTTTGCTTGCCAAGAAGGGAGGTTATAGATCATCAAAATCACCAACTATGTACTATGAGTACTACTTTGTATGCTATGAGGATTCATTCTGTTAGTGGCTAATGTAAGGCACAGGCTTCTATCTTTATCCCCAAGCTTGGGATACATAAGATTAAATTTTTTCCATTGAGGAGAATTTACAAGGTGCCATAAATTGCCATCCTTAATTCTCTCACCAGCATGCCATGTTAAGTGCTTGGAATCATCTACAATACTATACAAGCGTCTGAATCTTAGTATGATTTGAAAATACCATAATGCTTTAGCCAGACTACACCTATTTCTTTTGTACCATGACGCGTCGCATTTTAGACACTTATTTGAAGTTGAATACTCGTTACGAAAGAGGAAACAATCATTGGGACATGCATGTATCTTCTCATAACTCATCCCAATAGAACATACCACCTTTTTAGCTTCGTATATATTAGGTAGAAGCTCATTGTACTCTGGCAACATCTCATACAAAAGTTCAAGAAAATCTAGGAAATTCTTACCGCTCCATCCATTAGTCACTTTTAAGTTGTACAATTTCAGAACAACTGACAATTTTTTGAATTTCTTATAATTAAGATACAATGGTTTATTAGCATTACTCTTCAACCTCTCAAATATCTCAGGAGAGTCCTTAAGATCCTCTTCAACCATATCAATCATCTCTTCAAGACGGTCAACATCATATATCCTACTATCATGATCAAATGATGTGTAGCTTATACTATCCCATCAATTAGTAGTGTAATTCCTTGTCTCCCCATGCATAGTCCAATAGGTGTAAGTTGGATCAATCCCATTACATACCAAATGATCTTTCAATTCTATTGGCTTTACATGTGTTCCATAGCAACATTTTAAACAAGGACATATGACTTTATAGGGGTTTTGATCATGAGAAAATGCAAACTCAATAAACTCATCTACTCCATCCCAATATTCTCTAGACAATTGATTAGCTAACATCTACTTACGATCCATATCACTAATATAGCCATAAAATTTAAATAACAAAGACTTAGAACATTTTTAAAAAAATTCAACGGAGTCTCCCCTAAAAATTGATCATCCCCAATAATGAAGTCCAATAATTCAGTATATCAATTCATTTAAATAAAAATTTTATACCATAACGTAACAAATATCTTTCAAGTAATTATATTTATTTAAGGTTTATCTATAAACTTAATACTATTATAGTCCAAATTCAATAATAACTACATCCAACTTCTTGACTAACATATATTAAATTTTAACATAACCACGCCAAAATTCATTTATATAACAACTCAATCACAGAACAATTATAATCAGTTTAAAGCTTAATCTTACCTATGAGAGTAGCATAATGTCAAGAAAAATTTAACAAAAGAAATAAATTTTTATTACCAAAAGAAAAAAAATATAAAACAATTTATCAAAAAATTATATAATTAAATAATTTTTATTTTTTACAAATGTAATTAAATAATTTTTTAAAAAAATAAAATCATACCTATTTTCACACTGACAGAAAGTGACCCAATTCAGCATTGACAAAATGTGACCTAGATTCGGCACTGACAAAAGTCGGCAAAGAGTAAGATTCCATCAATGGCAGATGCGGCAACGACAGACCTAGCTTTTGAATAGGTTTTGATGTTTGAATTCACAGCTTTTGCCACAAAACAAATAGCTATAGATAATGCTTGACTACATAGGTTTCGGCGACAAATAGCTTCACGAATGGTGAACAAGAGATGGTGACTGTGGATGAGATCATGGAAGGCGAGAATGGACGGGGAGGTTTTGAGAAAAATGACACAAAGAGGCACAAAACCAAGAGTTAAAAACCTGACATGAAAACAAGCTACTGTCAAAAGTTATAAATGAAAAAAAGATTACTAATAAAAAAATAATTACCTATGGGAGAACTTATTAGTAAAGCACTCCCATAAGACTATTTAAGAGTGCTTTTAAATAAAGTGCTCCTAAAGGGTCAAGATTTCTTTATCTTTTTTCAAACACAGACTTTTAGGAGAGCTTTATATAAAAGTGTTCCTAAAAATTCAAGGATTTTTATTTTTATTTTTTTATGACTACTCCTATAGGAGCACTTAATATAAAGTGCTCTTAAGGGATCAACAGGCCTTTTTTTTTGACATAAACCTTTGGGAGAGCTTTTAAAGATTCAAGGAATTTTTTTAAATTTTTTTGACAAGAACTATAGGTACGCTTTATCTAAAGTGCTCTTAAAGGGTTAATGATTTTTTTATTTTTTTATTTGACCTTTGGGAGCGCTTACTTTGTAAGCGCTCCTAAAGTTTCACTGTTTATTTTTTTATTATTTTTAATATATTCTTTAGGAGCATTTTTTTTGTGAGCGCTCTGAAATAATTTTTTATTTTTTCTGAAATTTTTTTAATTAATGTATAGAAGTGCTTAATTTGTTAGCGCTCTTATAACAAAGACAAATAGGAGGGCTTTTTATAGAAAGCACTTTGCTACTTTTCATATTTGGCAATGGGAGCACTTTTAACTAGAAGCGCTCCTAAATAGGCACTCTTAAAAGCTTGTTTTGTAGTAGTGTGTGTGAGTATTGATTGAAATGAATTTGATTTGACATGTGTATTGATATATGCATGACATCCATAAGTATACCTTAGCTAATGGTAGAGGGATGTGGCCCTATTTTAAGGAGGTTTAGGAAGTCCTGATGATCTAGAGCATAGAGCTTGACTCTATCATGACGAACTTAGGATATGGAATGATCCATAAGGTCACCCTAGACTAGGGTAGGAGGTCATGGTCTTACTCTATATAAGGCTAGAAGTCTTAATGATCTAAAGCATAGAGTTTAACCTTACCATGATATACTTAGGAAACCACCTATACACGAAGAGGATTAATTAGTCTGAGCAATGGTATGGTGGGCCCTGTTCCATGTGACTAGAAGTCTTGGTCCAAGTATAGAGATTACTTTGTTAAGTAGGAACCAGGAATACATTAGCATGAGCATGATGAAATTGATGAGAATAAATTCTTATGTATGCATATGATATTGCTTTTACTAAAACACATGCTACTTGTAACACTTGCCCCGAGTGTTAACAAAAATACACCACAACTAATAATCTAAGTGTGGCTAAGGAGTTGATCCTAAAACCAACTTAGGAAATAAATCATTTAAATAAATAAAAAAAACCATCACAAAATAAACATTTAAAACCTTTAGAAAAATTTATAGCTTCTACCTATAGCATGCAAAAGCAAGCGAGGCAAAAGCAAGGTAAAAAGCTACTGTTGTGATAACATTAAATTGTTGTCATGACAGCCTCCCTGAGCTAACTTTTGAGAGGTTCCGTTTTGCCATCCAACCTCTAATCAAAGTGATTTTAAAGTTTACACATTAATTTTAATGATTACTAGTAGTGTATCAAATTTCAAAAAGATGTAAGTTTCGAATTAGAATTGCCGTCCAACAAGATTGCTGTCATGATAGCACTTCTAGACTAAATTTCATTTCATGCTTCGACCTTTGATTAGATTGATTCTAGAGCCTATATGTAAAATTCAAAAAGTACTATAAGTGTACCAAATTTCAAAAAGATCCAATGGTTGGATCAAAATTCATGCGCATCCCAACCTCAACAATTGTTGCTATCATGACAGCATCTCCAAACAAACTTCTAGAGCACACCATTTCTCCATTCGATATCTAATTGAGATGATTCCAAAGCCCACATAAGGATTATTAAAATTTTTACTTGTGACCCAAATTTTAAAAAATCTTTTTAGTAAAAACCATTTTCAAAATTGTCTAAATCTCATCTTAAGGGTCTCAAACTTGTGTGAACACTTTGGACACATCAAACAGGACTAAAAGTACTTGAAAGAATATTTAAATGATAGAAAAACCCCTTACATCAAAATTTGACCACTCAAGTACCATTTTTCAAAGTAGACCCTAAGCCCTTCAAATTCACGAATCACACAAAAATGGCCAAGAACTAATGCAAGCACTATATACTCATATAAATACAAGTGCTAAACATTTTCACTCGGATCAAAGATCCCCAAGGGACCTACATACCCACTTTCTTTATCTAAGGTGTATGATTGCCCATAGCACACCATTCACAATGCAACCATTTTGCATTTGTTTGTAGAATCACATATATTTATATTCATATCAAAATAAACATTTTTTTTTGTAGTGGAAACTTGGTCTATCAAATGAATATATGAAAATCACACACCATAACCAAGTCTCTAAGCCACAAGTCCACAAGCAGTAAAAATTCATACAAAGCTATACAATCCATACATATTCACACACAGACATATATATATATATAATCACACTCTACTAGCACCTTACTCTTAAAGACATTATAATAGATTTTCTCAAAAGAAAGGGGTTACAGTTCTTTACAATCTATAAATAACCCCTACCTTTGCTCCTTTTCCCGTCCACCACTGGATCCTTTACCTAGACTTAGAAATATTGAAAAGAAAGGAGTGAGACAACCACAGTCTTAGTAACAGAGAAATCTACATTTATCATTACAAAGTAAGTCATAGTTGAATAAATGAATATATGAATGCACATAGGTCGGTGTGACCTTTCTTGATTGACAGAATGCCCCCTGGCACTCTTTTGCTCACAAGTAAACCTTATACCTACTTGTACCTTCATAGGAACAAAATATAATCTAAGGTATGATCGAATCCACCTAACCATTTGTGCTCCATCAATGTGAATCTTAAGTAGTTGAAGCTAACTCCTTCCTAAAGCTAGCCCAACTTACTCTCTATGTGAGGGCTACCTTAGCTTAGTCATTCAACTCATACTTCATATGTTGAATTCCCTATCTCATTGAGAGGTGTGAAATACTCAATCCACTAATCACTTTAATGCACTGAGCACACAATACGAAAGGAAACACTGAGTACTGACAGTGCGCCATAGAATATCACAAGTCCACACCTCCCTATTGGTGGACTCCCACCGAGATCATACCTTTTACTCTTTTCTACCTTTCTTGAGTAATGACCACTTCAACATTTTAAGATAGTATAATAAATATCACTTCTCCCTTAACCAGTTCTTTAAGCTATCTAAGGTACCTAACCCAGTTACACTTTCTTAAGTGCAACTTCCATTCTCTATAATTACAATGCATGCAAACAACCTCATGTCTATAAAAACATTATTGTTAAACAAATAGAAAACATATATGCACTATTATCCAAGTAGTATCCCATAAGTCTTTATAAAATACAATTAATTTCATTTAATCATTTAAAACATGCAATGCATGATAGCTAGTAATATTTATTCAAAAACAGCTAAATAAAGCAATAAGAAATATAAGTTTTTCTATTACCTCAACCCTTTTATACCAAAAGGGTTTCCCTTAGAACTAAAAATAAGACTTGGCTTATCCCTTAACTTTCAAACAAATTCCACCAATAATCCCTAAAGCATATAAGTGATCCACATCACTTATCATGGCAAACACATAAAAAAAGACTATAACTTATACCACACAACTTGGGTTAATGAGCTATAATTCATCCTAATGGTCCATATATTAAATGACCATTCACATAGTATTATTTAACCACCAAAACCATTTATCAGCCACCACTACGACAATTTCCAAACCATATAATTTTTAATCAACCAAAAACATTCACTTAGCTTACAACTTTCATAATTAGCCCTTATAATGAAAACCAAAACTTAATTAAATCTTATTAGATTCAAATAGCACAATTATAACTAATTAATAGGCTTAAATCGTTAAAGACCAAAACCCAATTCCTTAGGGCTTAATTTTTGCCCTAAAACTCTCTTTTTCATCTAATACCCGCTCAAAACATTAGAGCACAATATGAAAACTCTAAGCAGCCTCCTAAGGACTCAAAGAATCTAAAGCTTTCAAGAATAAAGCCTTTAAGATCAAAATTTAGAAATTTTTTCTTTCAAAAATTGAAGAAAATCAAGGGGGAAGGAAGAAGATTGAAATGCATAATCAAGCTTGCAATGATCACAAAGCCTCTTGGATCCCCTTTCTTCCTCCTCTCTTCTCCTCCTCTCACTCTCTTAGTTTCTTGCTCATTTCTTTCCCTTGTTTCTTTGTTTTCATTTCTACATGTGTTTCCCTTTAAAAACAACTGATCTAGCTATTTTGGGAAAAATTACAAGGAAGGGCCCAACATTTCTTATTATAACACAAAAGCTTGGATCAACTTTGGTAATTTTTTCTATATTTAAAAATAAAGGAAAATTAAACTTTTCTTAGAAAAATTTAAACTCTAGACCTCTATCAAATTATTCTTAACTTTAATTTAATTATAGATATTTTATTTTAAAATAAATTTAAGTCTTAAAAATTTTAGGATGTTATATTACTTTATCTCTTGTTTATGATTTTACTTACTAACTAGTAATTAGGGTTATCTCTAAGGTACCAGCATGTATATCTCACTTTGTTACTTTTGAACATAAGTAAAGAGAGCATGAGAAAGTTGAGAAAGGAAGCAAAGAAAGAGTAGCCTTACTTGGTAGTGGTATGACTACCATTTGTGTAAATGAATGTATAATAAGTTGTGATAGTAGAGTTGCCAACTAGGATGCATAAGTCTATATTAAAGGATAATACGAATGTGTATATGATTTATGTTGTGAAAATTTGCTTGTGTATATATATATATAATGTGCATCTTGTCGAGGGTGTCCTACTAAAGGGTACGTGGGTAGGCTTAGATGTTATTCAGGTAAGTATATGATATTATGTAACTTGTTCCACTTGTGTGAATATGTATTGAATGTGAATTGATTGTGAATTGTGTATATATGTGAGAACTTAACATAAATGATAAGGTGAAGCCCCATTTTGAAGAGTCAAGTATATTATGATTCCCCCTATATGGTAAGGCAAAACCCTATATGTGAGAGTTGGAGGGTTGAAAGTGGAATAAGTCTATTTGTATATGTGTTATATAAGTTATACCTTATATAAGTCCACAAGTATGTAATGTGACATTGAGATGTCAATTTGAGTAAATGATGTGATATATGTGATTAAAAATGTCACTCAAGTTTAGTGGTCCTTTTAGACATGGTTCAAGGCTCGGAGTAGTCTAATGAAGTAGGGGATGAGAATTGAGCACTTAAGGTGCAAGTTTTTAAAAGAAAAGTGACTTTTTATTCTTGAGTGTCTAATTTTAGATCGAAACATTAGATTGAGTCCAAACTTATCTCATTAGATAGATTTTATTATAAGCTTCATGTGAGAGCTTGAATCACCCCAATTAGACTCAGATGTGGAAATAGTGCGTGATGGAAGTTTGTCTTCTAAGCTATCATATGATAACAAAAATTGTTGTCATATATGACGTGGCACATGGTATATCATGCCATGGTGCATGGAAAAAACAAAAATAGAGCACATTACTATGTACTACATGCTGTGACACATGGTGATATAAGCCACGACGTATGGTGTTTTTCTAAGGGAAAAATGTAGTGCCTTGTTGAGTTGTATAATTGTGTTTACACTTCCATTAGCTCTCTTATTTGAATATTTGTTTGAAAAAAATTGGGATTCCATGATTTGAAAACAAATAGAGGGCTACTACTCTGATATTGATTGTGATTGTATTGTGGTGTATGTGATTGGAATGATAAAGTTCAAATTTAATTAGGACTTTATGATCACAATAAAGGTATTTGGATTTCAAAAAGGGGAAAAAGAATGAAAGAGAAGATTAATAAATTGAATTAATTAAGCTATCAAGGTAGAACAAGTTCAAAAGAAGGTGAGGAAAAGAAAAAGATCAACTTAATATTTGTTTTTATTTGTGCATTATGTATTTTAATTTTCTCAATTACTATTTGTGTTTTACTTATGTCTTGTGTATTTTAATATTCTTAATTACTATTTGCATTTTATTTGTGTCTTATGTATTTTTATTTTCTTAATTACTATTTGTATTTTATCTTTTAACTATTTCATTACAAGTAAATGGCTACCAAAATACCACCCAAGAGACCTGGTGAGCCCACTTTGATCAATAACCTATTGGATAATCCTCCCAGTGCCTCCAGTTTACCGTCTGCCTTGCTAACTGACCTACTTCCTAACTTGCTAACGGGTGATCATCCCTCTACATCTACCAATCAGCCTATGGTTAAAAATGCTTAAGAAATTGTGGCTACATCAATTAGGAAAGGCTTGGTATTGATGGGTGAGGTTAATCAAAGACAGTTGGCTAGACAAAAATATTCTCTTCAATGGAATTCAAAAGGTCAACCAATTAGGACCAATAAGCATAAATTCTCTAACTACATCAGGGTTGTGACCATAGGACATTTATGATTATCAATTAATATTTAGTACGATGTAAATTTAGCCTCCATAGATTTCATATGGGAACAAGTTGAGGTGATATATATGTATTTATAATATTAATTGATTTATTATGTTATCATGCCAATTTTCTAACTTATATCTTAAATCTGTTGATTAAGCAATCAACATTTGAGATTGATGCCAATTGAAGGCATTTTGTCATAGAAGTTGCATGTAAGGAACATTAAGCCTTTTGATATTTTGTAGGATCAAAATACATAACTCATGCCATTCCCATATTAGTCTTACAGTCCCTAAGTTGATAAAACCTATTGTCAAACAAGAGCATTGGGATGCTTTTGTTGACAAGCGCCTTAACAAATCATTCTTGGTAAGGATCATGACATTTTGTGTAATAATTTTATATGAATTGAACACTTGACTCATGGTACTTTTTTATTTTTTTTTATAGGAATTGAGCCAAAAGAATAAAGAGTTAAGGGTAAAAAATATTTTTCCCTTCCTAAAAGGGCACTTAAGGTATTCAGAGATTAAGCAACAAGTAGTGTGTTTCAAATTTATTAATTGATATGCAATATGTGATGTCACTAATGTATTTTAATGCATAGATTGATGAAGAGGAAGCACCAAAGAGCTTTATATCACAAGCTAGACTCTTTATATTAGGTCAAACTAATAATGATGGCATGAACATGTTCGAGAACTTGCTGAAAAAGTTGTAAGTACCACAATTCTTAACTTTAGATAACATGTTAATAATTGCTATTCTAATAACTTGTGATTTTCAAATTATGATGAATAGAGTATCATCTCAGAAGAAATTTCTAAAGGAGGCATTCCCTAAGATGAAGATGTCATAGAAAAGGCATTAGAGAATCATGATCACCTGAGTCGTTTTAGGGGTATTGGCATAGGGGTCTCGAGGAAGTAAATAATGGGCAAAAAGAAGATTCCAAAAGATGTGCCTTCTTCAACTAAGTTTAATGCTCTAAAATAAAGTAAAAGCACATTAAAAAATGATTAAGGCTAATGATTTTAAGAAGTTGCCCTTTAAGAACATCAGCCCCAACAAGATAGATAGTTTCATTATAGCCTAACCATCTGGTCAAATTCTTGAGGTATATATTATTTTTAATTCCTTAACTTTAGTTCACCATTATTTCATTAACTTATATTTATTTTTATTTAGGGCAAGCATGATTTCTTTTCATGGCAAATAGCCCTGGTAGACACAAAGTGGCAAGAGGCTGTGTGTTTAATATCCTTAAGGAAAATACCATACACAATTTGCTAATGCTTGCAGACTATTTACGAGGTTGATTCTTGAACCCATTTATGCCAACTACCTATTACCCATTCCCACCTCAGAAGCATTCACTGTTAAAGAAGCAAGTGGTAACTTTATTGTATGGCCTAGGGTTTGTTTCTGTGTAAAAGATGAAGCACAAAATTGACAACAGATATACTAGTTACCTATTTATGTATATGTTACCTATATTGGTCTCTAACTATATAATTAGTGTGTAGTTCAAGGGGAAGGGCATCACTAGACAATTGGCCCAATCATCCAAGGTTAAGATAGCCATGCTGAACTAACTACTAAAAGGCATATGTAAAGTTGTTTGCTGATTCTATAATGCTTATCAGCTTTCACCAGAGCATGTATGGCAGAGAACAACACGATATGATTAAGGTTGAAATGGTTAACGAGGTCCTTAAGTGCATTTCGATTAGCCTAAATGTGGTTCATTTTTATATGAGGTATATAATGTTTTTATGACTTTTTACTATATTTTAAAATTAATATAATATAATAATTTGTTTATTTTTTTCATTTAGGTACCTATATGAAAATTTTATTGTCCCTGGTGATCTTGCGTCAAAATTTATCTTTGTTTCCTCATGATGTCTTTACTCATCATAACATCACTACTGAGGTGCACATAGCCAAGCTCAAACCTTAAGAAAGTACTTCAAGGCAAAGAACCATACTACAAGGATGTTATTTTTGGTACCTTATGTATGAGGGTAAGTTCAGCTATATCTTAATTAATTTAATTTATCTTGTTGTTTCAAAGTTCATGACATGTGCTTTCAAATTAATTTAGGAGCCACTATATGCTTTCAAATATTTGTGTGAGTACCTTTTCCAGTTGTGGGACACAAAAAGTGAACTACACAATTTTATTTTACTTTTTCTCATTTAGATTTTATAATTCAGAATAATTTTGGTTTGGTATAGCAAACAACTTTGTTTTACTTAGTATTATGTTAAGCAATTGTATAAGAAACAAAATTTTTTTATTTTGATAAAATTTTTAGTTTACTATAATTGAATTTAGTTTAGTATAATTATGGATTGGACTGAATTAGATTAGACTGGTCTGTATTTACATTATACTATTGCAAGGGGCTACAAAAAATGTAGCTAGTATATTTTAAAATTTTAATATATTGGATGATTATTTTAGATGACCGCCCAATATAAATATTGGATGGTTATTTATATTGGATGCTTATCAACGGTTATCATGATAACTATCAATAACCATCCAATATACTATTAAATATTGGATAGTTCTGGTAAATAACCATCCAATATGTACTTTACCTACACCACTCACTCTAACAATATATTAGATGGGTCTTTGAACTGTCCAATATCATATAACCATTTAATATTTTATCAATATATAATGGTATCGTAACCATCTAATATTGGCAAAAAGAACTATCTAATATTCCCTCTTTGGTCATCGTGAATCAAGTATGGACACACAGTCCACAGGGAAAAGTAAGTAACAAGCATGGCTAGAAGCCATGAAATATACGTGACAAAAGTCACAAAATAAGTACAGGTATGAAACCCATGAATAATGAGCACAAGCATAAGGCCCATGAAACAAGCATGAGTTTGATGCTTATGAATATCAAGCTAGCTAAGATTTAACTATGGTATCCTAAGGACTAACAAAATTGCTGTTAGCAACCAGCATTTGCATTCAATCCTACTAAAATATTTTTCAAACTTGTATGAAATCAAATTATTATTGAAACACCATATTTAACCCTATTCTATTCACCCATTTTGTCAAACACCTTAATTTCATTCTCAAAATCAAATAATAAAATAATACTATAGTTTTAAATTATCTAATATAAAACTTCTAAAATTTCAACTAACCACACTATTACTTTGACATCAAGTTCTTTGCAATATTCAAGTTAAAACAAAATTACATAGTATTTCAATCAATCGTATATCTCACCATATTTAATAGAATTTTATTAAATACATAATCAAGCAAAATTCTCCTAATAAGTATTTTATTAAAGGGTTAATGATCAAATAAGACCCTAAATTATTGCTCGAAAATTGCCCTAAATCTTAAACTCTTAAAATATGCAAAATAAATCCTGAACTTTTAAATTCATGATAAAATAAACTCTAACCGTTAACTTTTTTAACACCTTTACTGTCCGTGTGGGTACTATAATAGTTAAGGTTAAATTTGTAATACAATAAGCCTTGAACTGTACCTGCGTGGATAATTAATAAAAAGTCAACACTTTCTTAAGTGTCCTAGTTTGACCTTGTTTTTAGTTTGCCTTTGTGTGAAAATTTTTATCTAATTTGTGCAACCTAGAACTTGGTTATTTTAATAAATTCTCCCTTCTAATTATTAATTTAATTCTAAACTTTAATTATATTTAATTATGTCACATATTATTTAATTAAATTATATTATTTAATTAAATTATGTGATTTATGTGACATAGGAGGCATGTGACTTAAGCTTCAATTGGACAATTAAAGTCAACACTCCTTGAGGACAGAGGCTAATGCTTGGACATGTTTTAGGCTATTTTTGGTGGATTAAATCAGCTTGAAATGTGGATGACACATGTGAAATTAGACATACATTAGAATCATCTACAAGCCAATAGAAAGATGCTACCTAGCAAGGATGACATAGCCTTAATTTTCATTTTCATTTTGTTTTCTTTTATTTTATTGAGCTTCAACTACGGGAAAACACTAATACACATGCCACCTCAATTCAGATCATTTACCACATTCATTCAACTTTCACATTTTCTCTCTCTTGTTCACAATGTTCTTCATTTTCTCCTCCTTCTCTCTACACCTTCTGTACATCTAGCCACCATTTCTTCCTCCTTTCACCATCAAATCACTCAAATCTTCCACCATTCTTCTTCTCTCTCAATGTCAACCACACCTTAATCAATTGGAAGGAGATCTGAGCTTAATTCATCAAGTTCATAGAGCTAAGGCTACAGCTAATACGGGACGCAGATGCAAAATCATGTTAGTTTAGGGGCAAAACCCTAAAACACAATAAAAACACAAAAAAGAAAATGGATGAAATTTATGATGAGAATAAAGAAAGAAAGGAAATAAATAATGGGATAATGATCAAGGATAAGATCCTTTAGAGCACCTACCTCTAGGAACCTCAACCTTTGAAGATACCATAAGACTTGATCACGCTCTTGATCACATTTGTTTCTCACATGGGATGCCACCACAAAGCACTAAGGCTCACAAGAGTTATGAACTCTAAAAATGAATAATTTCATTCAACTTCTCTGCTGTTTACAAGAGGGAGCATGCCTAATATATATAGGCTCGTAGGGAAGACTATTTCCTAAAATTAAAACTCTAATTTCTTAATACTAAAAGGAGAAAAAAATAATATAAAATAATGAGAAAATATTCAGCCACATAATTTAGGAGATGTGATCCTAAAATTATAGGATTACAAAACTTAGAAACTAATGATATAATTAATTCTAATCTTTGACTAGACTCAAAATAGGAAACTAAGGCTAGTCTTACTCCTTAAGAAAAAGGAGTTAAGTCAACAGACTACTAAAATAGAAAACAATTAAGGAGACAATTAAGGGATCATAAAGGATTCAAAATCATGCCACCCTTGACTTCTTCACTAGGGTTTCATGCCTCCTTACTTGCAAGAGGCTCCAGTTGTAGTTTTCCTTGTATTGGGCTAAGGTTACATCTCTTGGGCTTGACTCTTCATGGATTTGAATCTTACGCACATTATATGTAACATCCCAAAATTTTAAGACTCAAATTTATTTTAAAAATAAAATAAAATATCTATAATTAAATTAAAATTAAGAATAATTTGATAGAAGTCCAGAGTTTAAGTTTTACTCAGCAAAGGTTTAGTTTTATTTTATTTTTAACTGTGGGCAAAATTACCAAAGTTGACCCAGGCTTTTGTGTTATAACAAAAAAATTTGGGCCCTTTCTTGTCATTTTTTCCAATATGTTTAGTTCTTTTTTTTAAAAGGAAATAGAATGCTGAAACTGAATTGGAGAAACAAAGAAGCAACACATGAATGGAAGAGCGGAAGAAAAGAGGAGGAAGAGAGAGAGAGTGAGGTTTAAATCTAAGAGGCTTTGTGGCCATTGCGAGCTCGGCTACATGATAGGTAAACTTCTTACTTCAATCCTCTTCCTTCCCACTTAATTTTCTTCAATTTTTATAAGAGGGGATTTTTTGAATTTAATCCAAAAAGTTTTATTCTTGTAAGCTTTAGTTTCCTTAGATCCTTGGGAGGTTGTTTTGAGTTTTTACATGATGTTCTAATATTTTGAGTGAATAATTGGATGAAAAGAGGTGTTTTGGGCACAAATCAAACCCCAAGAGGTTGGGTTTTGCTCCTCAATGGTTTAAGCCTATTGATTTAGTTATAATTATGCTATTTGAATCCACTATGATTTAAATTAAGGTTTGGTTTTCATTATAAGGGCTAATGGTGAAAGTTAGTAACACTAAGTGAAGGTTTTTAATTGATTAAAAATTTTATAAATTGAAAATTAGCCTAGTGATGGCTAATAAATGATTTTGGTGGTTAAGTAACATTATGTTAATGGTTGGTTTAATATATGGACCATTGGAATGGATTATAGCTCATTAACCTAAGTTGTGTGGTATGAGTTATAGTCTTCATTAATGCTATTTGCCATGAAAAGTGATATGGATTACTTATATGTTATAGGAAATTATTGGTGAAACTTATTGAGAAGTAAGGAACAAGCCAGCTATTTTGTACCAAGGGAACCCTTTTTGTACAAAAGGGTTGAGGCAAAAGGGGAATTTATATTTTTATTACTTTCTTTTAGCTATTTTTGAATTAATATTACTAGCTATCATGCATTACATGCTTTAAAAAATTAAATGTGCTTTATAAGGGGTTATAGGGTACTATTTTAATTATAGTGCAAATATGTTTTCTAATTGTTTAACAATAATATTTTTTAGGAAACGAGATTTGTTTACATGTATTGTAATCATAAAGAACAAAATTTGCAGTTAAGGTAATGTAACTAAGTAAGGTACCTTAGATAGGCTAAGGAATTGTTTAAGGGAGATTTATAAATGTTATACTACCTTAGAGTATTGAAGTGGTCAATACTCAAGAAAGGTAGACAAGAGTAAAAGGCATGATCTTAGTGGGAGTTCACAAATGAGAAGGTGTGAATTTTTGATATTCTATGGCACACTGCCAGTACTTAGTGTTGCCTTATGTATTGTGGGCTCAGTGGACTAAAGTGGTTAGTGTATTGAGTGATCGACACCTCTCAGTGGGGGAGAAAATCTGACATATGAAGTATGAGGTTGAGTGTCTAGGCTAAGGTAGCCCTCACATAGAGAGTAAGTCGAGCTAGCTCTAGAAGGGAGTTAGCTTCGACTGCTCAAGATTCACATTGATAGGGCATAGGTGATTTGGTGGATTAAATCATGCCTTAGATTATGTTTTGTATCTGTGGAGGTATAAGTGGGTATAATGTTTACCTACGAGTTAAAGAGTGCCAAGGGGCATTCTATTGGCCATAAAAGGCCATACTGGCCTATGTCATGCATTCATACATTTTAAATGGCTAAATTATATGCTATGTTGAATTTATTATTCATTTATTCGATTATGACTTACTTTGTAATAATCAATGTAGATTTCTCTGTTACTAAAACTGTGGTTGTCTCACCCCTTTCTTTTCAATATTTCTAAGTTTAAGTGAAGGATCCAGTGGTAGACGGGGAAAGGAGCAAAGTTAGGGGTTTGCTTGTAATTTATAAAGAATTGCAACCCCTTTCTTTTGAGCAAGTATAGAGTAATGTATTTAGGATCAGGGTGCCAGTAGGATATAATTATATATGTGTGTGTGAATATATGTGGATTGTGTGCTTGTGTATGAATTTTTATCTATTTGTAGACTTATGGCTAAGAAACTTGGTTATAGTGTGTATTTTTGATGAATTTACATAGTAGACTAAGTTTCTATTACAAGCAGATATTTATTTTGATATATATGTGATTCTAGAAGCAAATGCAAAGTAGTTATATTGTAAATGGTGTACTATGGGCAAACATACACCTTGGATAGAGAGAGTTGGTGTGTAGGCCCCACAGGGACCTCTGAGCCAAGTGAAAATGTTTAGCATGTGTATTTATATAAATACATGGTATTTGAATTGATTTGTGTCCACTCATATATGATTTGCGCATTTTGTCGGTTTAGGGTCCATTTTAGGAAATGGCACCCGGGTTGTCAAATTTTGACGTGCAGGGGTTTTCCATCATTTGAATGTTCTATTAGGTGTTTTTAGTCCTATTTGATGTTTCCAAAGTGTTCCACAGGTTTATGACCATTTGGATGAGATTTGGACAATTTTGAAAATGGTTTTTACCAAAAAAACTGCATAGAGAAATCTCAATCCAACTGTTGGATTTCTCTAAAATTTGGGTCGTAAGTAAAACCTTTTATAAGCCTTATGTGGGCTTTGAAATCATGTCGATCGAATACTAGATAGAGAAATGGCGCACTCCAGAATTTAGTTCGGAGGAGCTGTCGTGACAGCAAAAATGCTGTCATGATTGCAACAGTATTGATGTTGCAATATGTACAAAATTCAATCCATCCATTGGATCTTTTCAAAATTTGGTATGCTAATAGTACTCTTTAAATGTGACATGTGGACTTTGAAATCGCTCTGATCGGAGGTCAGATGATGAAATAGTGCACTCCAAAAGTTGGTCACAGCTAAAAAGCTCTCATGATAGCAAAAATGACCAAATTTGTAACATGTCTAATTTTTAATCCAACTGTTGGATCTTTTTAAAATTTGACACACTTATAGTACCCTTTGAATGTGTGTAAGCTTTAAAATTCTTCGATTGGAGATTGGAAGACAGAACAATGCCTCCTTGAAGTTGACCCAGGAGGGTTGTTATGACAGTAATTTAATGCTATCATGACAGTACTTTTTACCTTGCTTTCGCCTAGCTTACTTTCGTGCGCTATAAGTAGAACCTATAAATTTTTTTAAAGGCTTTAGATGTTTATTTTATGATGGTATATCTGTTTTGTGATTTAAATGATTTGTTTTCTAAGTTGGTTTTATGATCAACTCCTTAATCACACTTAGTTTATTTAAGTTGTGTGATTTTTGGGTAATACATGGGGTAAGTGTTACATTTGGTATCAGTTTTAGGTTTATGATTCCTCTTTTCTACTTGGCACCTTAAATACATTACTCTTATACTCTTTACCTTCTGCCACTAACTTGGACTAATATAATTTTTCTTTCTTTGGCTTATTCCTTTAGGAGGGGAGAAAGGTTCGTACGCTTGTTGCCGTACACCTTTCAGTTGTAATATGGCTCAAAAGGAAAGAGGTAGATTAAGGAATATGGAACAACCACTACCTCCACCTCCTCTACCTCTGCTTTCATCTCCTCCACCACTACAGGGGACGGATGCAATAATGGCTAGACTGCTTGAAGTGATGGTGGATATACAGCAAAATCTTATAGGTCATGCTATTCCAGATCAGCATGTTGACCTAGGTACTGGGCAGGGATCTTCTAGTACTATGGGAGCTCATGGAGTGGTTGTTGATAATTAAGAGGATGACATATCCAGACCTTGGAAGGAATTCTCTCACTTTAATCCGACCACATATGATGGTAGTATGTTTAATGGGAAAGCTGAGGAGTGGTTGAATTGGATTGAGCAGTTATTTACTATAGTGAGTTGTACATCTAAGCATAAGGTTATTTTGGTTACAATGCAGCTTGTTGGTGAAGCCAAGCATTGGTGGGATTTTTATTAGGCCCACGGATAGAAGATCTATGGCTTGGGCTGAATTTAAGGAAAGATTTTATGATTTTTACTTTCCACCAGCTTTCAGAGACGAGAAAGAGGAAGAGTTTTATGCTTTTCAGCAGGAGGACTTAGATGAGGAGACCTTTATAAGGAAATTCAATTAGCTATTTAAGTTCTTAACTTACTTAAATGCTTCTAATGATAGTGATAGAACACATTTGTTACCCACTTTTATTTGTCAATTAGGACACCTTTATTAATGATTTATCACCTTCAAGTGCACACATTGCATTAGATTTGTAATTTTGCCTAAGTTTCTAGGTTCAGTGCATTAGGGGCATTTTGGTCCAAAAAAATGAACTTTTGAGAAAATGTACAAGAAAAATTGACAAAGTGCATTTTATGTCTAGTTGATGAATGGTGAAATTATATTTTTAAAATTCATTTTAGTTTGGGAGTAATTAAATAAAAAAGTCAACACTTTCTTAAGTGTCTTAGTTTGTCCTAGTTTTTAGTTTGCCTTTGTGTGGAAATTTTTATATAATTTTATGCAAGCTGAAACTTGGTTAATTTAATAAATTCTCCCTTCTAATTATGAATTTAATTCTGGACATGAATTATATTTTATTATATCATATGCTATTTAATTGAATTATGTGATTTATGTGACATAGGTGGCATGTGACTTGTGCATCAATTGGGTAATTGAGGTCAACACTCCTTGAGGTCAATGGCTGATGGTTTGCACGTGAATTATGATTATTTTGGGGATTAAATCAGCTAAAATGATGTGGATGACACATAGGAAATTAGGCACACATTGGAATCATCTACAAACTAATAGGAAGTTGCCACCTTGCAAGTGTGACAAGGCTCCCATTTACATTTTAATTTCTTTTTCTTTATTTTAATTAAGCTTCAGTTGATGGGAGACACCAAGGAGCACGCCATTTTAAGCCCCAAATGGGATCCAACACATATCTCATTCATCTTCCACATTCTCTCTCTCTTGTTCATAGTGTTCTTCATTTTCTCTCTTTTGTTCTTCATTTTCCAACACCCTAACCTCCATTTTCAGCCACCAAACCTCCACAAAACTCATACCATTCTTCTCCTCTCTTCATTTTCGTTCCATCCCTTCCATTTTCATAAGGATTGAAGCTCATTTCCATCATTCAAGAACTATGGAGTTTGGCCTTCACAAGCAATCACTAGGGTTCTTGAAGATGAAGATTGGCTAAGTTTCTTTGTGGAATCCTAGAGAGAAGAAGATGGAGGATGAGTCTTGAGCTTCAAATTGGCTAAGTTCTTTTATTTCCTATCCTCTTTTCTTTTTACTAGATGGTTAAATTCCTTAATCTAGGGTTTAATCATCTTAGCTTATAAATTCTAATTTGAATTTGATGTTGATGTAAAGAGAGAGGATTGTTTCATTTAATTTCTTCCTTGGACAGCCATGACTGAATTTTGCCACTTTTTGTTTGGCACATAATCTTGTGTTTTTCAATTAGTGAATTTCTTGTGTTAATATTGCATAATCTTGTGGTGTTAATGCTTGTGTTGTTGAGTAGCTTGACATAATCTTGTGGTTGCTCAATTTATGTGTTTCACCATGGCTGTTGAGAGAGGATTTTGAGTGAATCACTTGGCTAATGTCTTCACCAATTGGTTAATTAAACTAGGGACTTTAATCTAAGACCTAGGGAGGTTAGCTAATTAGGTTAATTGGCTTAGGATAATTTTCTTAAGTCATGACAGCTTTAGTCAAGAGGAAAGGGAAGCTAAACTTAGCCTAATCATGAGAAGATAATGAGTCCAAAATCAACTAATCTCTAGGGTTCCATTATTGTGAAAAGGGAAGTTCATTTCACTCACTTTCACTAGCATTTTAATTACTTGCATATTAGGTAATTAGCTAGGTAACTAAATTCCTACAAACTTTGGTTGATTTATTTCACTAGATAACTTTCAATTAGACTTAAAACCATTCTTTGGGAGATGACCTAGGGTTGGCCCTATATTGCATTAGGGTTAGCTTTAGTGTAATTTTGAGGATAAGTGACTAATTTCCTATCAGATAGTAAGTGGAAAGCAAAGAGGTAATTAGAGAAGATGAGACCAGAATACCGCTAGCAACTATCTTTGCTTGGTGAGGTGACATATGATTAGATATGCAATCGTATAAAGATTGTTACTCGCAAGGTTGAGACATAGAGAGTAGCCAAAGTAGGGATACACGAGGTTGATTTTCTTATGGGTTGGCTTCTACTGGTAGTGTATCCAAGAGAATGGGTTTTAGTTCTGGTTCTTCTTCTGGTAGCTCCTTTAGAGCCAAGTCTTCTTCTGCTTCTGGTAATTAGAATTTAAATGGGGGTTCAAGATTTCAAGGTAATCGGGGTGGTAATATGAGATCTAGGGGTTCTTGTTTCTCTGGGAATGCTCCAGCATGTTCTTTACAAGCCAGTTAGGCCTCAATTCTAAGCATAGCGAGGTCACCTTGCAAAAGATGTGATAGGGTTCATTCTGATTGCTTTGCTTGCTACAAGTATGAAAAGTTAAGCCATTTGATCTGTGACTGCCCTGATCTGCATGAGAGCTCGAAACCAAAGGAAACATGATTCTCGATAGAGTTTATACAGTATCTCAGGAGGAGGCTAAGAAGTCATCGAATCTGATCACTAGTATAGTTTCTATCTGTGGCCTTAATTTAGAAGCTTTATTTGATTGTGGTGCAACGCAT
The DNA here is from genome assembly GCF_029017545.1 of Prosopis cineraria. Taxonomy (NCBI): domain Eukaryota; kingdom Viridiplantae; phylum Streptophyta; class Magnoliopsida; order Fabales; family Fabaceae; genus Prosopis; species Prosopis cineraria. The sequence continues at coordinate 21,270,109 of NW_026555337.1, forward strand.
TCTTTTATTTCTGCTAAGTGCTTAAATAGAGTGGGAATGACTGTTGACTAGTTGCCCTATGATATAAAAGTTTCTTCTACTTCTAGTTTGATTGGTCAATCCAATCTGGTGTGTAGGACTAAGATGACTTTTAATAGGTGATTGACTTGGGTGAATGTGATCAAATTACCTATGCAAGGGATTGATTTAATCATCGGTATGGATTGGTTGACAGCTTATGGTGCTGTCTTAAATTGTATAGCTAAGACCATGACTTTAGTAGAAGTGCCAGAGGTGATTGAGGAACACCCTAGTCATTCTTGTTTTCTTTCTTCTTTGCAAGCAAAAAGGTTGATTAAGCAGGGTTGTGAGGCTTACATAGTAGTGCTTGCTACCCAAGGGTCTAAGACAGGTAAAGTGGATGAAATTGAGGTTGTTAGGGAGTTCCCGAAGGTGTTTTCAGAGGATGTGTTAAGATTACCTCTAGAGCGTGAGGTTGAATTCTCGATTGACCTGATATCGAGGACACAATGAATTTCAAAGGCTCCCTATAGAATGGCTCCTTCAGAGTTAGTTGAGTTGAAGAAGTAGCTTGAGGAGCTGTTAGATAAGGGATTTATTAGACCCAGTATTTCTCCTTAGGAATCCCCTATCTTATTTGTGAAGAAGAAGGATGGTAGTTTGAGATTGTGTATCGATTATAGATAATTGAATAAAGTTACAGTGAAGAACAAGTACCCACTACCTTGCATCGATGATCTCTTGGATTAGTTGGTTGGTGCCACGATTTTCTCTAAGATTGATTTACATTCAGGGTACTACCAACTGAGGGTTAGTGAGAAGGATGTGGCAAAGACAGCTTTTAGGACTTGATATGGTCATTATGAGTTTTTAGTTATACCATTTAGGCTAACTAATGTGCCTGCAATTTTCATGCACTATATAAACCACATCTTTCGGCCTTTCTTAGATCAGTTTGTAGTGGTTTTTATTAACAATATACTAATCTACTCCAAAGATAAGGAGCAGTATGCCAGACACTTAAGGACTGTCCTAAGGTTTTTGTGAGATCGTAAGATATATGCCAAGCTCACTAAGTGTGAGTTTTGGATGAGAGAGGTAAGATTCTTGGGACATATCATGTTGGCAAGTGGAATTGCAGTTGATCCACATAAGGTTGAAGCGATCTTGCAATGGGAGAGATCGATATCGATAACAAAGATTCATAGTTTCCTGGGGTTAGTAGGTTACTATTGACGTTTTATGGAAGGTTTCTCTCAGATTTTGATGCCTTTAACTAGGCTCACGAGGAAGGATAGGCCATTTATCTAGGATGATAGGTGCGAGATAGATTTTCTTGAGTTAAAAGAAAGGTTAATGATAGCACTAGTGTTGGTGATTCTAGATCCTCAAAAGCCTTATGATGTGTATACCAATGCCTCTTATATATCGATGCCTCTTATAAAGGTCTTAGTTATGTTCTAATGCAAGATGAGAGGGCAGTGGCATATGCGTCTTGACAACTTAGGCCACATGAGGAGAATTATCTGACGCATGATCTTGAGTTAGCTGTGGTGGTCTTTGCATTAAAGATTTGGCGTCATTATCTTTATGGAACAGAGTTTAGGGTTATGAGCGACTATAAAAGTCTCAAGTACCTAGTGGATCAAAAAGAGCTGAACATGAGACAAAGACGTTGGATGGAGTTTCTTAAAGATTATAATTTTGAATTTAAGTATCATCCGGGGAAAGCAAATGTGGTAGCGGATTCTCTTAGTCGCAAGACCTTACATGTAACCTATTTAATGGTTTAAGAGTATAGATTGATGAAGTCTTTGGTCGAGACTTCTCTAGGTATGACTGAGTTCTCCTTAAATGGTCTTAAGACTATGGTTATTTCTAATTAATTTTGGAAAGAGATACAAGATGCTCAGCTTCAAAATCCAATTTTATTAAAAATAAGTCAAGACATCAAGAATGGTGAAACAATGGACTATTGGTTTAGTGATGATAGGTATGTGGTTTTCAAGGATAGGGTGTGTGTTCCTAACAATGAGTCTATTTAAAAAAAATTATTGGATAAGGCACATCGTAGTAGCTACACCCTTCATCCCGGTGCTACTAAGATGTATCATGACATGCAGCATCACTGGTGGTGGCCAGGCATAAAAAAAGGATGTCATAAAGTTTATTAGTAAGTGTTTAACTTGTCAGAAGGTCATGATAGAGCACCAAAAGCCATCGGGGTTGTTACAGCCTTTGGAGATTCCTAAATAGAAATGGGATAGTGTTTCAATAGATTTTGTATCTAGTCTGCCGAGAACCCAGGATAGTTTTGATCTATCTGGGTAATTGTAGATCGTTTGATTAAGTCAGCACATTTCTTACCGGTCAAGACCACCTATATGGTTAATAAGTATGCTGAGATCTACATTAAGGAGATTGTGCAACTACATGGGGTACCGAGAGATATTGTTTCAGACTATGATCCTCGATTTACATCAAATTTATGGCAAGCTATGCAAAAGGCTATGGGCATGGATCTGAAGTTCAGTATATCTTATCATCTACAGATGGATAGACAAAATGAGTAGACGATCCAGACATTAGAGGATATGTTGAGGTCATGTGCCCTAGAGCTTCAGGGAAGCTGGGATAAGCATTTGCCTCTGGTGGAGTTTGCTTATAATAACAGTTATCATGCCATTATTCAGATGGCTCCTTATGAAGCATTGTATGGAAGATAGTGCAGATTGCCTCTCTATTGGTATGAGTTGAGTGAGAGGACAATGATGGGACCAGATGTGGTAGATGAGACCACAGAGAAAATCAAATTGATCCAACAAAAGCTTCTTATGGCATAGAGTAGATAAAAAAGTTATACGGATAATCATCGCAAGGACTTGTCTTTTGAGGTTAGGGATCATGTGTTTCTCAAGGTTTCCTTATTAACGGGCGTTGGACACTCAATTCGAGCTAAGAAGTTGTCTCCTCGATATATAGGTCCTTTTGAGGTTTTGAAAAAAGTTAGGATAAGCCACTATTGCCGCCTCAGTTAGTAGGTCTACACAACATGTTTCATGTGTTACAGCTGAAGAAGTACCAGCTAGACCCATCGCATGTGATAGAACCTGATGAGGTTGAAATTTAAGAGAATTTAACCTACCGGACTGAACTAAATTGTATTGTGGATATTAAGGATAAGCAACTTAGAAATAAGACAATCTGATTGGCAAAAGTGATTTGGAAAGGGATGGCTCTGGGAGATGCAAGCTGGGAGACTGAAGATTAAATGAGGAAGGAGTATCCACAATTAGTTTTATTTTATTTTTAACTGTGGAAAAAATTACTAAAGTTGACCTAGGCTTTTGTGTTATAACAAAAAGATTTAGACCCTTTCTTGTAATTTTCCCTAATATATTTAGAACTATTTTTTAAGAGGAAATAGAACATAGAAACTGAATTGGAGAAATAAATAAGCAATCCACGAATGGAAGAAAGGAAGAAGAGAGGAGGAAGAGAGAGAGTAAGGTTCGGATCCATGAGGCTTTGTGGCCATTGCGAGCTCGACTACATGATAGTTAAACTTTCTACTTCAATCCTCTTCCTTCCTTATTGATTTTCTTTAATTTTTGTAAGAAGAAATTTTAGAAATTTGATCTAAAAGGCTTTATTCTTATAAGCTTTAGTTTCCTTAGATCCTTAGGAGGTTGTTTTGAGTTTCTACATGATGCTCCAATGTTTTGAGTGGATAATTAGATGAAAAGAGGTGTTTTGGGCACAAATCAAACCCCAAGAGGTTGGGTTTTGCACCTCAATGGTTTAAGCCTATTGATTTAGTTATAATTATGCTATTTGAATCCACTATGATTTAAATTAAGGTTTGGTTTTCATTATAAGGGCTAATGGTGAAAGTTGATGGCACTAAGTGAAGATTTTTAATTGATTAAAAATTTTATGAATTAGAAATTAGCCTAGTGATGGCTAATAAATGGTTTTGGTGGTTAAGTGGTATTATGTGAATGGTTACTTTAATTTATAGACCATTGGGATGGATTATGGCTCATTAATCTAAGTTGTGTGGTATGAGTTATAGTCTTCATTAATGCTACTTGCCATGAAATGTGATATGGATCACTTATATGTTGTAGGAAATTGTTGGTGGAACTTATTGAGAAGTAAGGAACAAGCCAAGTCCTATTTTGTACAAAGGGAACCATTTTGGTACAAAAAGGGTTGAGGTAATAAGAGAATTTATATTTCTTATTACTTTGTTTTAGCTATTTTTGAATAAATATTACTAGCTATCATGCATTACTTATTTTAAAAAATTAAATGTGCTTTATAAGGGGTTATAGGGTACTACTTTAATTATAGTGCAAATACATTTTCTAATTATTTAACAACAATGTTTTTATGGAAACGAGATTTGTTTGCATGTATTGTAATCATAAAGAATAAAAGTTACACTAAGGAAGTGTAACTAAGTAAGGTACCTTAGATAGGCTAAGGAACCGTTTAAGGGAGATTTATAAATGTTATACTACCTTAGAGTGTTGAAGTAGTCAATGCTCGAAAAAGATAGATAATAGTAAAAGGCATGATTTGGGTGGGAGTTCACCAATGAAAAGGTGTGAATTTTTGATATTCTATGGCACACTGCCAGTACTCAGTGTTGCCTTATGTATTGTAGGCTTAGTGCACTAAAGTGATTAGTGTATTGAGTATTCGACACCTCTTAGCGGGGGAGGGAATCCGATATATGAAGTGTGAGGTTGAATGCCTAGGCCAAGGTAGCCCTCACATGGAGAGTAAGTCAGGCTAGCTCTGGGAGAGAGTTAGCTTTGACTGCTCAGAATTCACGTCGATGGGGCATAGTCGATTCGGTGGATTAAATCATGTCTTAGATTATGTTTTGTACCTGTGGAGGTATAGTAGGTATAATGTTTACCTATAAGTTAAAGGGTGCCAAGGGGTATTATGTTGGTCATAAAAGGCTATATCGGCCTATGTCATGCATTCATGTATTTTAAATGGCTAAATTATATACTACGTTGAATTTATTATTCGTTTATTTGATTATGGCTTACTTTGTAATAATCAATATAGATTTCTCTGTTACTAAAACTGCGGTTGTCTCACCCCTTTCTTTTCAATATTTCTAGGTCGGGCGAAGGATCTAGTGGTGGACGAGGAAAGGACCAAAGCTAGGGGTTTGCTTGTAATTTGTAAAGAATTGTAACCTCTTTCTTTAGAGCAAGTACATTGTAATTTATTTAGGATTAGAGTGCCAGTAGGATATGATTATATATATGTGTGTGACTATGTGTGGATTGTGTGCTTTTATATGAATTTTTATCTATTTGTAGACTTGTGGCTAAGAAACTTGGTTATAGTGTGTGGTTTTGATGAATTTACCTAGTAGACCAAGTTTCTATTACATGTAGATATTTATTTTGATATATATGTGTGTGTGTGTGTGTGTGTGTGTGTGTATGTGTGATTCTATAAGCAAATACAAAGTGGTTGCATTGCAAATGGTGTGCTATAGGCAAACATACACCTTGGATAGAGAGAGTGGGTGCGTGGGCCCCATAGGGAGCTATGAACCAAGTGAAAATGTTTAGCACGTGTATTTATATAAATGCATGGTATTTGAATTGATTTGTGATAACTCTTGTATGATTTGTGCATTTTGGGGGTTTAGGGTCCATTTTAATAAATGGCACCCGGGTGGTCAAATTTTTATGTATAGGGGTTTTCCATCATTTGAATATTCTATCCGGTGTTTTTAGTCCTATTTGACGTGTCCAAAGTACTTCCACAGGTTTGTAACCATTAGGATGAGATTTGGACAATTTTGAAAATGATTTTTACTAAAAAACTGCACTTTTGCATCTGAGTGTCATATCTTAACTTGACCGTTGGATTTTCCTAAAATTTGGATCACAAGTAAAACCTTTTATAATCCTCGTGTGAGATTTGAAATCACGTCGATCGGACACTAGACGGAGAAATGGCGTACTCCGAAATTTGGTCCGGAGGAGCTGTCAAGATGGCAACAGTGTTCATGTTGCAACATGTATGAAATTCAATCCTTCCATTGGATCTTTTCAAAATTTAGTATGCTAATGGTACTCTTTAAAATTGACATGTAGACTTTGGAATCACTCCGATCAGAGGTCGGATGATGAAACGGTGCACTCTGAAAGTTGGTCTAAAAGTACTACCATCATGACAGCAAAAATGACTAAATTTATAACATGTTCAATTTTTAATTCAACCATTGGATCTTTTTAAAATTTGATACACTTATCGTACCCTTTGAATGTGACGTGTGAGCTTTAAAATTTCTTCGATCGGATGTCGGAAGACAAAATGGTGCCTCCCTGAAGTTGACCCAAGAGGGCTGTCATAACAGCATCTTTTTTCCCTACTTTTGCCTAGCACTTTCGTGCGCTATAGTTAGAGCCTATAAATTTTTTAAAGGCTTTAAATGTTTATTTTATGATGGTGTATTTGTTTTGTGATTTAAATGATTTGTTTCCTAAGTTAGTTTTAGGATTAACTCTTTAATCACACTTAGTTTATTTGAGTTATGTGATTTTTGGATAACACTCAGAGAAAGTGTTACATTATACACATATAGATGCTCTCCTTTAGGCTTAAGAGGAGTGCTCTAATGCTCTCTAAGCTCTTTGACTTCTTATACAAGACTAAACAAGGCTTGCTTCATGGCTTTAATTCAGCCTCTTGTCATTGAACCTCCAATATGTTGTAAAGGGTCTTTAGGTATGTTGGATTGAAAGTGTTGGGCTCCTTGCTCCTTTTCTTAGGTTCCTTTCATGCCACCATGCTCATGATTACCATATTCAAGGTTTGTTGTCATTAACGCCATGTCATCTATACCATGGGGTCCATCAACAGCATTGTTCTGCTCTTGAAAGAAGTAAAGTGCTCTTGAACTTTTCTAGCTAGATTCTCTATGGAATCCTGGGGGAGAGTTGATAGAAGAGAAACTTTGAAGTCTTGACTTGGCTAGGATTAACTATTTCTTCATCTTATTTCAATTTCATTAGAATAATATGACTATGATTGATTATAGTTCAATTTGACTTTAGTTTCATGGTTATTTGTAATTTTTAATGTTGAAACAAGATTGTTAAGTTGAATTTCATGTCCTTCTTGTTGCTGGAATTCGTCTACTTAATGATTTTACATTATAATATGTGATTTCAATTGGTGAATGTCTTGTATTGACCTAGCATGTAATTATAAGGTGAATGATTGATAAGTTACTTGAGTTTCATAGTCTTGAACTTAGATACAGCCTTGGGCAGTGGCATTTAGGAATAAATTTTAACTAAACACTTAGTTAATTCTTAAGCTAAGCTAGGAAGGTTACCTAAGAGGCTTGTGATAGAACTTAAGGAACTAATCAATTAGTGAAGCTAGGTTACTTGAGATAGTTATCTTAAGTAAATACTTTTTCAACCAAGGAAGAGGAGTTGAGTGAGCTACCATAATTAGTTAGAAATTATGATTCCCCCATTAATAACACCTTAAGGTTCCTACATTAATAAAGAAGCCACTCTATTCACAATTAAGTTTAGTTTTCTCTTTTAATTCTCTAGATAACTAGTTTAGTAATTAAGTATTCAAACTTCTAGCTTCAGGTGATTTATTGCATTAGTAATATTTAATTAGGCTAAGACTATTCCATGGGAGATCGCCTAGGGTTGGCCCTACATTATATTAGGGTTAATTTTAGTTTAAATTAAGGATAAGTGACTTATTCTTATCATAGTAGGAGAGAAATTTATTGTTGAGGATGGTGGTGGTTGTCAGTGGATGACAAACTACTACTTCCCAAATCTCCTTATAGGTTTTCTTTATTATTAACTACAGAGCTCACTGCATTTCCATAGTATCTTATAATTCTCATATCCTATGTCTCATCTCTCCCATCTCAACCTTGTGCCATTCTTATGACTTGGAGGCCTTTTGTTAGATGTCAGGCTTAGGATAAGGAATTTCTAAAAAAATTAGGGTAAATGGGAGTTTTAGTGAATTTGAGGGAAAATTGGAAATGTTGGAAAGATCTAGGATCAAAATAGAAATGTTGAAAGGAGATAAGGGTAGAATGAGAATTTAGGATAGTTTAGGGGTAGAATGGGGATTTTAGAATGTATAGGGTAAATGGAAATTTTCAAAAGTATAAGGATTAAAGTGTAATTTTGGGAAAATAGGGGCTAAAATGAAATTTGTGTAAAGTTAAAAGGGTGACAGTGTAATCATTGGAAAGATTTTGGGCAAAATGAAATTTTAAGAACTTTATAGGTAAAAATAGAATTTCAAAAAGTTTTGAGGTTAAAAAATGGAAATATTAAAAGATAAGAGTTCAAACTATGATTTTGAAACATATGGCTGACTGAGTAGGATGGTATAGCAGATTAGACATATGGCAGGATATCGTTAGTCTGAGCTATTGTTGACTAATCAGAATGGTGATGTGGCAGGTGATGTGGCAGTTAACGTCAACATCTTCAACCTCCAGTAGGCACATGCAATGTGTGGATCGGCGACAATAGCACATGGGCTTTCAATAATAGCTTGTGACGATGTTTCCAGTGATGGGGAACTTCTTGTAACACATTTTCAACCTCTTGAGCACGACGGTGATGTCAGTTTTTGAAAAAAAATGGCTGGATTGTAAATAATGAAGACGTCAAAGACTCCTCCTCTAAGTCTCTCTCTTCTTCGATGTAATTCCTCAACTCTAACTCTCTCTCACTCTCTAGACTGGCTTTGACACCAAAATGGTATAGAAACTAAATAGAAAGAGAAACTCTCATTTATTCTCTAATCAAATTTGCTACCTTACATTGAAAATAGGGCCCTTATTTATACTATCATGGGTAAATGAAAGAAAAAGAATTAAAATGAAGGTTATACATGTTACAACTAGATTTTGACTGTTATTAACTCGGGATATTTTCTAAGCTTTAATGGACGTGGCTTTAATAGATGTAAATACAGATGTTGCAGTGTAGACATTGAAGAGCCATCATGCTTCCATTTCATTTTGTATTTATCTTTTTCCTGTTTCTTCTTTGCAAGGAGGCACTTAGAATTGTGGCTTGCCGTATAGAGCTTGGTTCATCATAATAGATTGAGGAGTCAAATTTTTAAGAACTGTTCTACTTGGAATCTCTCTTTAGAGCTTATTATTGGAGAGATTGACATACTTAAGATCAATAAGTAACTCTGGAACTTTAAGAATCTCCCCAAACAAATTATTTTAGGAAATGTAGGTTAAAAAATTCCAAATGATATAGGAATAGATGCTTGCAATTTTTTTTTTGCACTAAAGGGAGAATTTGTAAATTTTGCAACCCACCCATAGTTGTTGGAATGATACCAGAAATATGATTTTTAGATAAATCAAATACAATAAGAGCTTTTAAGTTTCCAACCCTTGATGAAAGATTCCTAAAAAAATGATTTGAAGACAAGTTTTCTAGCAATATATCTTTCAAATTCCAAAAGGAAGATGGTACATCCAAAGCCATCTTTTTAGAGTCAAATTGAAGTTCTGTTAAAGAGCAAATATTTCCTAAACATGGTGGTATTGCTCTATAAAACTTGTTTTGGCTTAGATGTAAATAGCCAAATGGTTTGATTTCAGAAAGCTCTTGAACAATTAGGCCATGCAAGTTATTTCCCTCAAGACTCAAAAATTGACACTATTATAAAAATAAGCTAAAAGAGTGTTCGTATAGGAGCCTTTTTAATTAAAAAAGCTCTTATATCATAAAGCAAAGTATATCGTAGCATTTTAAATTAAAAATGCTCTAATAAGCAAGTATTTACAGGAGCTTTTATGATAAAAAATGTTCTTGTTGGTACTAAAATTAAAAAAATAAAGTGAGCTAAATGAGCTTTTAAGCCTTAAAAAGCTCAGGTAGGCCTAGGATCTGTAGGAGCTTTTTAAGACTAAAAATGCTCTTGTAAAGTTTAATTTTTTTTAAAAAAATTAATCTCAATAGGCCTTAATTTTTGGCCTCATCTTTATTTTCTCTTCTCTATCTACAAGGACTTGTCCTCTCGTAGTTCCCATAAGTCATCTTTATCTATAACTTTTGAGTCACTATTTCTATTGGTTGTTTATTGCTCCAACATTGCAGTTCTCCCCTAGTTGTGCCCTCCAATGCTAGGATCAGCTGGCGCCTAAGGGGAGTAAATTGGCAACACTTAAAAAACTTTAAAAAATTTTAAAGAAGTGAAATACTTTAGTAAGAAGGAAGAAGATGAGACACATAAGATTTATACCGGTTCAGCCCTAAACATGGCCTACATCTAGTCCTCAAGATCACACTTGAATTTTTCAACTAAATTCATAAGCTTTAGTAGGTGCTTGCCACTACAGTACAATTCACAAGACTTAGTTAGTCTTGAAACAAGTGCTATAGCATCCTACCTCATCATAGAATAAACTATTGCTTGTGCCTACCTTGAAGAAGACTATCCTTACATTCTATTTACCCTTCCAGATGTTGGATCATATGTTTTAATGATTACAAAACCAAGATAAGAAATGTTTGTTATATGTGTTGAGAAATAAAGAATCATGGATGAAAACAAAACCTCAAGAACATGAAGAATTAAGAGAAGATGAAGATTTATAGGATAAGTTATTAATTCTCTTAGATTCATGTGAAAACTGAGAGCTTAATTGCATATCATTATCATTAAGATTAATGTATCATCTTTAGCTTATAAGTCTTAATTATGCACATTAAAACTCATTTTAGTACATATGAGCTTGCAAGTTATGTCACTGTTGCTTGTAGTAGTTCACAGAAGTTGAGCTTTTTATTGTCTGAAGAATCAATTGTGATTCAGTGAGGTCACATGCGTGATTTGTCATGATGGGCACACCAACCAATGTTTCACGCTTAAATCAAAGAGTAATCCATGTGTGATTTGTCACTTTTGTTTGTGTGATGCCTTAACATTACTTATGTGTTCAAAATCATGTAAGCAACCTTGTGGTCTACACACATAAATTGTCAAGTTATGTTTTATTGAATTTTATTAGGAGCCATTTCACATGTAGAAGGAAATGGTAACCATGCATTATTTGTCATTAGTTCTCTTGAGCACATCTTGTCAAATTGAGTCTTAAGTTATTTCAAGCATGGTTCAACGTTGCTCACTTTTATGATTTTGTATTCATTATTTCATATCTCTTGATCAAGGAAAACTTACTTAAGTGCACAATGGTTCTACACGTGATATGTATTCCAGAATGGCTTAAGTTTTACAACTTGCCATTTCACGTGTGAGTGTTATTATGTTTCATATGTGATTTGTCTTCCCAAATGGTTTAGATTTGAATGAAGCTATTCCACGTGTGATGGTTTATTTCTTTCACACAAGATTTATTTCACTAATTTGGCCTTAGAATTTTGCTAGCTAAAGTACACATGAAGACAAGTTGGTCACACATAAGTTTTGTCACAAAGAGCTAGTTTTAGCTCTTTACGAACCAAACCACATGTGAGAGCATGAGGGTCACATCCAATTTTTGTCACACAAAATAGGATGCATATTCATATACTCTAAACCACTCTTGAGACACCCTAAGGTTCATACCTACATTGTCACATACACTTATTTAGAACTTTGATACAAGCCATTTTACATGTGATATGTCAAGTTGCAGGCAAGATTTGTCACCAATAGTTAGTAACACTATTTCAACAGTCTGTCAATTGCCCAAATATATACATGATACAATTTAAGCTTTGTTTAGAACTATTAATCCTAGAGTAAACTTGTCTTTATTTGAGCATTCAAAAAGATTTCAAATTATGGTTAAATATTTAGTATTTATTTATCATTTTTGATAGAGTTTATGAAAAAACTCTCACAAATTTATAAGCTTTCATTTGTAATCTATCTACTCTTTAAGAGAGTTTTTCTATGAAAGTGTTTCTTATTCTTTTAAAATATTAAAAAGGACTTTTTCAAGTGTTTGTAGCAACTTGCTGAATTATAGAAAGGATCTTAGTGAATGAAGATAAGTTAAGTCTTGTGAGTTGTACTGTGGTGGCATGTACCTATTGAAGGTTGTGATTTTAGTTAGAAATCTCAAGTATGATCTTGGTGACTGGACATAGGCTAGGTTTGGGTTGAACTAGGATAAATCTTGTGTGGTTTTATCTCCTTCCTTTTCACTCAAATCTTTCACTCCTTAAGTTTTTGAAAATTGTTAAATGTCACCCAATTTACTCCCTTTAGGTGTTAGCCTATCTAACATTTGGTATCAGAGCTTAAACTCTAGATTAAGAACTTAATAGTTTAATAGGATGCTATGGCTAGTTTTGGTGACAGTATTCTCCCATAAGATGCTAGGAGTTATAGGCCTCTAAGATTCAATGGTGAAAGCTATGCCTTCTAGAAGAGCAAGATGAGATTTTTCTTTAAGGCATCAAACCTTGATTTATGGGAGATTGTTAAAAATGGTTCTTATATTCCTATGGTTCTTATATTCCTATGAAAACTGTAGAAGGATAGTAAGTAAGAAAAGTAAAGAGTGAATTTATAGAAGATGAAGAGAAGCTTGTGCTACTTAATTCCAAGGCAAATTTAACCGTAGCAAGTGCTTTGAGTCAATAAGAATTTTTTTGTGTCAACAATCTAGAGATAGCAAAAGAAATGTGGGATGCTCTAGTAATTGCACATGAGGGCATAAAAGGAGTTAAAGAGAACAAAATGAGCATGCTGACTCAAGAGTATGAGCTTTTTAAGATGAAACCTGGAGAAAGCATGAAGGAAGTGCAAGTAAGATATGCACATGTGATGAATGAGCTTGCAGTACTTGGAAAGACCTATACACAAAAGGAACAAGTTAGAAAAATTATGAAAGATCTTCTTGTTGAATGGCAACCTAAAATCATTGCCATTAAAGAAGCAAAAAGTGAGTCCATGAGATATATAGCAGCATTATTTAGAAGTCTTGCCAAGCATGAAGGAAGACTATTAATGCTGAAGGAGGATACTAAAAAGAAGAAGAAGTCACTGGCTTTTATAGTATCAAAGGAAGACTCTAACTCTAAGGCTAGTGATAATGAAGGTTTTGATGAGGAAATGACTATGTCAAAAAGTTTGGCAAATTCTTTGGAAAGAAGAAATTCACAAAGAAGAAAGACAAAGAAATTATCTACTTTAAATATAAGAAACCAGGACATATTATAACATTTTGAAAATTTTAATACTCAAATTTAATTTAAATAAATATTTATAATTAAATTAAAATTAAAAATAATTTGATAGAGGTCTGAAGTTGGGATTTACTAGGGAAAAAATTAGTTTTATTTTATTTTTAATTATAGAAAAAATTACCAAAGTTGACTTAGGCTTTTGTGCTATAATAAAAAATGTTGGGCCCTCCTTTGTAATTTTTTGAAAATTGCTAAAGTCAGTTTTTTTCAAAGGAAATGTACGTAAAAAAGGAAAATGAAACAAAGAAAGCAAAGAAACAAAGAGCAAGAAAATGAAAGTGTGAGAGGAAGAAGAGGAGGGAGAGAGAGAGAGAGTTAGGCTAGGATCTAAGAGGCTTTGTGGTCGTTGTGAGCTTGACTCTGCAATAGGTAAATTCCCTACTTTAATCCTCTTCATTCCCTCTTAGTTTTCTTGAGTTCTTGAAAAAGGAAAATTCTTGATTTTGATCCCAAAGGCTTTGTTATTCTAAGCATTGATTTTCTTGGGTCCTATGGAGGTTGTTTTGAGTTTTTATATAGTGCTCTAATATTTTGAATGGGCAATTAGATGAAAAGGGGAGTTTTAGGGCAAAAATCAAACCCTAAGAGATTGGATTTCACTCTTTAAATGTTTAAGCCTATTAATTTAGTTATAATTGTGCCATTTGAATCCAATAAGATTTAAATTAAACTTTAGTTTTCGTTATAAGGGCCAATTATGAAAGTTAGTGATACTAAGTGAAGGTTTTTAATTGATTAAAAATTATATGAATTAAAAATTGGCTTAGTAGTGGCTAACAAATGATCTTAGTGGTTAAGTAATATTATGTGAATGGTTGGTTTAATATATGAACCATTAGAATGGATTATGGCTCATTGACCCAAGTTGTATGATATGAGTTATAGTCTTCATTAATGCTATTTGCCATGAAAAGTGATGTGAATCACTTATATGTTGTAGGAAATTATTGGTAGAACTTAAGTAAAGGATAAAGAACAAGCCAAGTTTCATTTTGTTCAAGGTGAAATCATTTTGGTATAAAAGGGTTGAGGTAATAGGGGAATTTATATTTCTTATTGCTTTATTTAGCTATTTTTGAATAAATATTATTAGCTATCATGCATTTTATGTGTTAGATGATTAAATGCAATTAATTGTATTTTATAAAGACTTGTGGGGTACTACTTAAATAATAATGCATATATGCTTTCTATTTGTTTAATAATAATGTTTTTATGGAAATAAGGTTGTTTGCATGCATTGTAATTATAAAGAACGAAAGTTGTGCTTAAGGAAGGGCAACTAGTTTTGGTACCTTAAATAGGCTAAGGAACCACTTAAGGGAGGAGTGATATTTATTATACTACCCTAGAATGTTGAAGTGGTCAATACTTGGAACAGGTAAACAAGAGTCAAAGGCATGATCTCGGTAGAGTTCACTAATAAGGAGGTGTGGACTTGTGATATTCTATGGCACACTGCCAGTACTTAGTGTTGCCTTTCGTATTGTGAGCTCAGTATACTAAAGTGATTAGTAGATTGAGTTTTTGATATCTCTCAATAGGAGAGAGAATCCGATATATGAAGTGTGAGGTTGAGTGCTTAGGCTAATGTCACACCCTAGTATTTAAGGCGTAGCTGGCATTGAATATGAGATTGACTTACATTCCATAAGCCTTAAATAATTAAAAAATTAATTTAAAATAAAAATATAATTTACATCTAAATTTTAAAATTTATAAAGTTTTAACAATTTTGTAAAAATTTCAGCAGAATTTTCCCTATAATTAAAACCTCCCTAAAATTTTTACAATAACAAAAACCTATCAGCCAAACCAAGAAGGGAATTTAACTCTACACCAGCAAATTTCACAACAATAAAATAAGACTATGACCTAGCTATAGTATACATGGAGCATTAAACTACAATTGTATAATATAATGCATATTTAGTAGGAGGTGTAGGGTCAACTACATTTGAGACCAAAGAAATTTTTGATGAGTAGCATTCCAATCAAAATTATAATTAAAAAATTTTAAAGATGGTAACTAATAAATTTAATTGAAAATAAATTCATGAAATAAGAAACATATACTTAAGCTAACAATAGATAATGAGTTTTCTCAATAATATAACCATGAAATTAAATAATGGTATTAGAATAACATAAATGTTTAAAAATCTATATAGCTCATAAAATATAAAAAAATTCAATAGTAGTGCAATTCGATAAAATACTTTCAGAGCATTAATAAAGACATGAAAATTTTAATTTAAACTTAAAAGGCTTTATCAGAATGAATAACAAGTATGGATACACAGTCTATGGGGGTAAATAACTAATCAAGCATGGAACATAGTCCACGAGGGTAAGTAACTAGTCAAGCATGGCTAAAAGCCATAAAACAAGTGCAGCAAGAGCCACGAATCAAGCGCAAGCATAAAGCCCACAAAAAACAAGCATGAATGTGATGCTAACGAATAATCATCCCTTTGTTCTACATATGTTGGCCATCACATGGGGCTAGCACCTCCTATAAACACCTACTAGTTAGGTGTACTATAGCGCGTCAAGAGCTATTGAAACTACCATTAACATCTAGCATTCTGAACTCAGTCCCCCTAATTAAAATCAACCGTGCATACGGTTGAAGAACAATTTCAAAATATATAATTTCGTTGTCATCTTCCATTCCTATATTCATTGTCATTTCCTCTATGCATAAATCATTGCAATAAAAATTTTCATATCAACATAGAATTAAATAATTAAACTGTTTATGAGAAACATTACCATTAAAATGAAAATAGGATTAACAAGAATATGTAAACAATTTATAAATAATAATAATAATATTTAAATAAAGAAATTTTTATAAACACTTTACCAAAAATATATCTAGAATGCCACCCACTTACTTGATAGTTTTTGAAAATTCTAAAGTGTGCTTCTCTTAATCTTTCACTTTAATTATAACAGTGTTCTTGATTTCTTGATAAATAGATCATAATTCTAAAATCATTTATCATAAAATTTTTCAATCACTTGCTGGACATTTGAATTCAATCCAAACAATATCAAAGATAATACTGTAATATTTTATTTTTCAAACACATTTGAATTAGTTAAATCATTTGACAATTTTTAACTTATCCTCATACTTCCTTCTGACCCATACTCATTCATAAATAATAAAAAACTATGTCGATCATTCTTAAGCTTCCTCTAGACTAAAAAATGTGAAATAAGCATCCTATGTAATCCTTACTCCCCTTTTGGTATTTTAAAATTTTCAATTAATAACTTGATCTAAAATTATAGACACTTCTTTGAGATATAAAATAGAAGCTTTAATAACCCATAATTTACCAAATTTTTCTTTCACACATTTTTACAAATACTTTGAGAGCATGCATTTATCATTGACAAATTTATGAGTTAAGCACCTATGCAATTCAACAACTTTTAAATTGTTAATTCCATCCCAAAATTTGATTTAGCATCACTGTATGACAATATTCAGCACTAACCAACACATACACCTCAACTCTTGCTATAAGTGCATAACAGTAGCAACATGGAATAGGAAAATCACCTATCAACAAAGGAGGGAAAAGAAAAATACTATGCTGCTATAGAAATCAAAAAGGAAGAAGAAAATAGCAACTTTCATCAACGAAACATAGTGACAGCAACTTAAATCAAACGTGCTTAACACTAAAGAAGGAACAAAGAAAATTTTCAAGTGTCAAGTTTCCACACACACAAGAAGGAAGAAGACCAAAATTTAGTTAGTAAAAATAATAGTCGAGCTACCATACACACACACGAAACTTTTAGCAATTAAGGAGGAAGAAAAAGAAGGACTGAACATGTGCATACACCATCTTTGTAAGCCACGAAATAGAGGAAAACCAAGGAAGGAAGAAGATAGAAAATCTCAGCCAACAAACACACAAATTAGATTACCATACACATATAGACTTCTAACTATTGAGGGGAAAGAAAAGAA
The DNA here is from genome assembly GCF_029017545.1 of Prosopis cineraria. Lineage (NCBI taxonomy): Eukaryota > Viridiplantae > Streptophyta > Magnoliopsida > Fabales > Fabaceae > Prosopis > Prosopis cineraria. The sequence goes on from NW_026555337.1 coordinate 21,287,371, forward strand.
AACTGAACATACATGCATGAGTACACCTTTTTCCACCCCAGAATAGCAAAGAAAAGAGCAGAGATTTAGCTTAACACAAGATAAAAAAATATACGAACAGTAAAGATGATCCAGTAAAGCAAGAGGCATACTGATGGTGAGGAGAATAACAAGACGGAGGTAAAGAGGAAGGGCTCGACAGTAACGAGAAAGGATGTCTAAGGTTGGTGAAGAGAAGAGACGAGAATCCTCTACTTTTCAATCATGAAAAAATAAAAATCTGATCAAAGAAGTACTCGAGAAAATTACCAAAAAGAGCACAGACAAAAATCACAAGGAAAAGGCACAATAAAATTATGAGAAAGGGCACTACATTTTCCTATAATTTTAAAACTAAACTTTTGCTCAAAAAATTTTAGACCCTAGATCCTTTAGAAAATTTCTAGGACAAATTCTTATAAACTATCCCTTTCTACTTGTCATAAAACTTATTTAAATAAAATATCTATTGGGAGAAATTTTTGTTCAATTTAAAATTTAGAGTCATTATAGCCAAGGTAGCCCTCACATAGAGAGTAAGTAGGGCTAGCTCTAGGAAGGAGTTAACTTCGATTGCTCAGGATTCACATCAAAGGAGCATAGACAGTTAGGTAGATTTGATTATGCCTTAGATTATGTTTTGTGCCTATAGAGGTACAAGTGGGTATAAGGTTTACTTATGAGCTAAAGAGTGCCAGCAGGCATTCTGTCGGTCAGGAAAGGTCATACTGGCCTATGTCATGCATTCATGCATTTTAAAAGATTAAATTATATGTTTTGTTTAATTTATTATTCATTTATTTGACTATGGCTTACTTTATAATAATAAATATAGATTTCTCTATTATTGAGAATGTGGTTGTCTCACCCCCTTCTTTTTAATATTTTTAGGTCTAGGCGAAGGATCTAGCAATAGGGTTATGGGTTGTTTATGGATTGTAAAGAACTACAACCCCTTTATTTTGAGCAAATTTATTATAATGTATTTAGGATAAGGGTACCATTAGAATGTGATTATATGTGTGTGTGTGAATATGTGTGGATTCTATGGCTTTGTGTGAATTTTGTCTACTTATGGACTTATAACTAGGAAACTTAGTTATAGTGTGTGGTTTTGATGGATTTATTTGGTAGAACAAGTTTTTACTATAAGAAAATGTTTATTTTGGTATATATGTGATTATACAAGCAAATGCAAAGTAATTGCATTGCAAATGATGTGTGATGGGCAAACATACACCTTAGATAGAGAGAGTGGGTGTGTGAGCCCCACAGGGATCTTTGAGCTAAGTGAAAATGTTTAACATGTGTATTCATTTATATATGTATATGGTATTAGGAATGGTTTTTGGCTACTCTTGTGTGATTTGTAAAATTTGGAGGGCTCAAGGTCTATTTTGGAAAATGGCACCCGAGTAGTCAAATTTTGATATAAGGGGTTTTTCCATCATTTAAATGTTCTATCAGGTACTCCTAGTCCTATTTGATGTGTGCAAAGTGTTCCTATAGATTTGTGACGATTAGGATGAGATTTGAATAATTTTGAAAATAGATTTTTTCAAAAAGCTATACTTTTTACATCCAGGTGTTTAGATTTCAATCCAATCATTAGATTTTCTTTAAATTTTTATCACAAGTAAAACATTTTATAATTTTTATGTAGGCTTTGAAATCACCTTGATCAGACATTTAATGGAGAAATGGTGTGCTCTGAAAGTTGATCCGGAGGTGTTGTCATGACAGCAATAAAGCTGTCATGATAGCAAAAATGTCCAAATTTGTAACGTGTCTAAATTTTACTCTGACCATTAGATATTTCTAAAATTTGGTACACTTGTAGTACTCTTTGAATGTGACATGTGGGCTCTAGAATTGCTCCGATCGAAAGTCAGATGACAAAATGGTGCGCTTCAAAAGTTAGTCCAAATGTGCTGTCATGACAACAAAAATGACAAATTTGTAACATGTTCAAATTTTAATCCCACCATTAGATATTTTTAAAATTTGGTGCACTACTAGTAATAATTAAGAATGATATGCAAGCTTTAAAATAACTTTGATTCAAGGTCAAATAGCAAAATGGTGCCTCTTACAAGTTAGCCCAAGAAGGCTGTCATGGCAGCAATTTAATGCTATCATGATAGCATCTTTTTACCTTGCTTTCACCTAGCCTTCTTTTGTTATAGTAAGATAAAGAAATTAGTTTCATTTTTCTTTGAGCTTAATTGATTCACGTGGAAGGAGTGAAATTTGACAAGTTTGGTTAATTAAAATTTAACATGGGAAATTGTAGACAAAGAGATTTAAAAAATAAGATGTTGCTATATGATTTGATTCTAAACACACAAGGTGTTCGCTAAAATTTTTGGTAGAAGAATTATGGTTTGAAAAATTTATTATTATTAGTTAAATTATCATACTTGACAAATATCATTTATAATGGAGGGCTCAAAATGAAGCTAAATATTTTTTAAGAAAAATAAGTAATGATAAACAATGGTATTTGATTGATCTATGTTCAAGTTTGTTTACTCTTATGTTAGCTTTTAGGTACATATAGTCTAATAAAATGTTTGACAAACTTAGAAACTTTGAATATCATTTATGTGCATGTATGTTGAAAATTGTTGTTTAAAGTCAATATGATTTTTATTTGTGGAAGGTTGATGTTGTAATTCTCCTTTTCAAATTCTCTTGATTTGTGTGGATTGAAGATTTATAATTTATTAAGTATATAAATCGTAATGCTTGCCTCAAGTTTTATTCAAAAATCACACAATTCAAATAAATTAAGTGAGGTTAAGGAATTGATCCTAAAACTAACTTAGAAAACAAATCATTTAAATTACTAAACAAATACACCATTGCAAAATAAACATTAAAAACCTTTAGAAAAATTTATAGGTTCTACCTATAGTGCACCAAAGTAAGCAAGGCAAAAGCGAGGTAAAAAGCTACTGTGTTGACAACACTCACGGGCCAACTTTTTGGAGGCGCTATTCTGCCGTCCGACCTCTGATCAAAGTGATTTTAAAACTCACACATAGATCATAAAAATTTTTACTTGTGACCTAAATTTTAGAAAAATCCAATGGTCGGATTGAAATTTAAACACCTGGATGTAAAAATACAGCTTTTTGGTAAAATCCACTTTTAAAATTATTCAAATTTCATCCTAATAGTTACAAACTTGTGAGAACACTTTAGACACATCAAATAGGACTAGGATTACCTAATAAAACATTTAAATAATGAAAAAACCCTTTATATCAAAATTTGACCACCTAGATGCCATTTCCTAAAATGGACCGTAAGCCCCCAAAATTCACAAATCACACAAGAGTGGTAAAAAATCAATCCAAACAACATATACACATATAAATGCACATACTAAATATTTTCACTTAGCTTAGAGATCCTCATAGAGCCCACGCACCCACTCTCTCTACCTAAGTTGTATGTTTACTCATAGCACACCATTTGTAATACAACCACTTTACATTTTCTTGTATAATCACATATATTCATATTCATATCAAAATAAACATTTACTTGCAGTGAAAACTTGGTCTACCAAATGAATCTATTAAAACCACACATCGTAACTAAGTTTCTAAGGCACAAGTCTATAAGCAATAAAAATTCATACATAAGCACATAATCTACATATATTCTCTCTCACACACACACACACAATTACATCCTACTAGTACCCTAATCTTAAATATATTACAATAGATTTGCTCAAAAGAAAGGGGTTGTAGTTCTTTACAATCTATAAACAACCACTAACTTTACTCATTTCCCCATCCAGCACGATATCCTTTACTTGAACCTATATATATTGAAAAGAAAGGGGTAAGACAACCACAGTCTCAGTAACAGAGAAATCTAGATTTATTATTACAAAGTAAGCTATAGTAAAATAAATGAGTAATAGATTAAACATAATATATAATTTAATCATTTAAAATGCGTGAATGCAAGACAAAGGTACAAATATAATCTAAGGCATGATCGAATCCACCTAATTACTTGTGCTCATTCGATATGAATCCTGAGTAGTCAAAGCTAACTCCTTTCTAGAGCCAACTCAACTAACTCTCTATGTGAGGGCTACCTCATACTTCATATATCAAATTCCCTCCCTCAGTGAGAGTTGTTGAACACTGAATCCTTTAACCACTTCAGTGTAATACGTCCACAATACAAAAGGCAACACTAAGTACTAGCAGTGTGCCATAAAATATCACAAGTCCACACATTCCTATTTGTGAACTCCCACAGAGATCATGCCTTTCACTCTTGTCTGCCTTTTCCAAGTATTGACCACTTTAATACTCTAAGATTGTATAATAAATATCACTCCTCCCTTAAGTGATTCCTCAGTCTATCTAAGGTACCTAACACAGTTACACTTCCTTAAGTACAACTTCCATTCTCTATAATTATAATACATGTAAACAACCTTGTTTCCATAAAAAACATTATTGTTAAACAAATTAAAAACATATATGCACTGTTATCCAAGTAGTACCCCATAAGTCTTTATAAAATACAATTAATAACATTTAATCATTTAAAACATGTAATGTATGATAGCTAGTAATATTTATTTAAAAATAGCTAAACAAATCAATAAGAAATATAAATTTCCTTGATGCCTCAACCCTTTTTATACCAAAAGGGTTCCTCCTTGTTCAAAAATAAGACTTTGCTTATTCCTTAACTTCTCAGTAAGCTCCACCCTATAGCATATAAGTGATCCACATCACTTTTAATGCCAAATAGCATTAATGAAGGTTATAACTCATATCACACAACTTGGGTCAATGAGCCATAATCCATCCTAATGGTCTATATATTAAACCAATCATTTACATAGTATCAGTTAACCATCAAAACTATTTACTAGCCACCACTATGCCAATTTTCAAATCATACAATTTTCAATCAGCCAAAAACCTTTACTTAGTATTACCAACTTTCACAATTAGCCATTATAATAAAAATCAAACATTAACTTAAATCTTATTGGCTTTAGATAGTATGATTATAACCCAATCAATAGGCTTAAATCATTGAAGAGAAAAACCCAATCCCTTGAGTTTGATTTGTTTTCCTAAAACTCCCTTTTTTATCCAATTGCCTACTCAAAACATTAGAGCACTATATAGAAACTCAAGAAAACCAAGAGGGAAGGAAGAGAATTGAAGTAGGGAGTTTACCTATCGTGTAATCAAGCTTGCAATTGTTGCAAAACCTCCTAGATCTAAACATAACTCCCTCTCTTTCTCCGATCTTCTTCCTCTCTCTCTCTTTTGTGTTCTTGTTCATTGCTTCTTTGCTTTTGTTTTCATTTCTGCATGTATTTCCTTTCAAAAAACTGACTTTAGCAGTTTGGAAAAAATTATAAGGAAGGGCCTAACATTTTTTATTATAGCATAAAAGTGCAGGTCAACTTTGATAATTTTTTCTATAGTTGAAAATAAAATAAAACTAAACTTTTGCTTAGTAAAATTTGAACTCTGGACCTCTATCAAATTATTCTCAATTTTAATTTAATTATAGATATTTTATTTTAAATTAAATTTAGGTGTTAACATTTTCAAGATGTTACATAAAGAAAATAATAATAATGTCTTTTAACTGGGGGATTAAGGCACAAGCAATATTACTAAGTGATTAATTAGGAGTAAGTTATATATTTGGGAATGTCTCAGGTAAGTGAATAGCATCCCAATGATTTGCTATCAAATTTATTTAACTAAAAACATTGCTTGAGCATATTTATATGCCACATCCTTTATTTATGTAAACCTTTTGATTCCTTAAAAATAAATTCTAAAATGTTTTTAATTTAATCTTACTTAATGGTTTATGATTTTAATTTTATTATCGACAATTGAATTTGTAAATGTTTTCTACATAAGTGAATTTTATAAAAATGCATTGGATTATTTTGTTTAAATGAATGTCTAAAGGAAATTGCTATGTTGATTGATATGTAAGAGAAATCATGTTTATTTTATAAACTTATAGATGCTTATTTAAATTGTGGGACCGAATTAGAATGCTGGTCACTAATGAAAGTTTTGTTAGCTTTTAGCGTACCATGGTACACCTAGAGAGCAAGGTGTTTATAAGAGGTGCTAGCCCCATGCGCAGGCCAATGCATGTGGAATGGAAGAATAGATATTCTTGAGCATTGCACTCATGCTTGTTTCATGGCTCTTGCCATGCTTGATTTCATGGGCTTTATGCTCATGCTTGTTTTTGTGGCTTTTAGCAGTGCTTGACTGATTACTTACCCATATGGATTATGTGTCCACGCTTGTTTTTTATTTACCTTAATAGACTGTGTGTCCACACTTATTATCCATTCTGATAAAGTCTTGCTAAGTTGATTTTCATAAATAGATTTCTTTGTAACGAGAGAGTTGCATTTCTTAACTATTTAATACGAGCTTCATAGTTTAGAAAGTTAAATTTGACCATTGTGTTGCCATCACATAAGGATAATGTTGGATTAAATGCTAACATGAAAATATTTTGTTTGAGTTATACATTACGGCTTTTTTAAATGATTATTTTAGTTAAATTTATGCTTATTCTATTAATATTTCTTTCTTTTATCACTTTTGAATTTTATTTTGGGATGCTATTCACTAGAAAATATTTTGGATTCAGATAATAACTAGGCCTGTATCATCTAATGACCATTGAGAGCTTTATTGCTAATCTAAAGTAGAAGAATTTCTTTGGACAAATATCAACCTAATCTAAATGTAAACATACATATTATTTTACAATCTACTTCATATGCTCTTTAGTGATTATAGATAGAATCTTGACCTACTGTATAATTGATTGTTTATTGTTAAGGAGCGGAGCTCCTTGTGTTAAACTATCATAAATTTATTGTGCAGCAATTTTTGGAGGTTTTGTAGAATTTTTAAAAGAGAATATGATTCTTTTTGTTGCGAAAAGCATAGTAAGAATTTTTAATCTTATTATTATTGAGTTTAAAGTATCAAATTAGAAGTTTCTTGAATTAAGGCTTGTAAGATATGAGTTTTATAAGCATATCCTATACAAGTCACACCTTATTTTTAGGGTCTGACATATATATACGTAACTCATTCTAAAGCAGAAATCAATCAACAGGCATTTTAAAATCACTTTCAATTCCAAAATCACTAATGCATAGGAAACTTATAACATCAAAATAATAATTACACATTTTTCTTCTAAACAATTAAAATAGTTAATAAACATGACAAACTATATAGTTACCTCAACCATTCTATTCTAAAAAAAGGTCACCCATGTTGTACTCTTTCCTTCCAAGTTCCTTCTTGCTATCTTATATGTTACACATGAAAATCTACATAAAATTGGCACCTTGAGTCAATTGACACACTAACTAATAGTACCAATTATGGCAATTAAACACCTAAATGCTATCACTTTCCTTATTCAAACCAATCCCACACCTTCTATACCCAGTCACTTCTCTAAACAAGCATTAACATACTAATGATTAGATTTTTGTAACACTTGCTCCGAGTATTAATAAAAACACACTACAATGAAATAATCTAAGTGTAGTTAAGGAGTTAATCCTAAAACCAACTTAGAATACAAACCATTTAAATTGCCAAATAATATATACAATAGCAAAGCTTTTAAAACCTCATAGAAAAGTTTGAAAGATTACTATATAGCATATGGAAGAAAACTAAGCAAATAGGGGCATTTAATTGCTATCATGATAGCCTTCTTGGGCAAACTTCTAGGAGGCACCAATTCACTGTCTCACCTCTGATTAAAGTGATTTTAAAGCTCACGTGTCACTTCTAATGTGTATTAATAGTTTTACAAATTTTAAAAATATCCAATGGTCAGATTAAAATTTAGACACATTATAAATTTAGACATTTTTGTCATCATGACATCTTTATTACTGTCATGACAGCACCTCCGAACCAATTTTTAGAATGCACCATTTCATCATTTGACCTCTGATCAGAATCATTCTAGAGCCCACTTGTCACTTTTAAAGAGTACAACTAGTGTATCAAATTTTAAAAAGATCCAACAGACGAATTAAAATTGGTACATGTCCCAACATCAACACTATTACTGTCATGACAGCATTCAATTTAATGCTGTCATGATAACACCTCCGAACTAAATTTCAGAGTGTGTCGTTTCTCTATTTGATGTCTGATCAATATGATTCTAAAGCCCACATGAAGCTTATAAAATATTTTACTTGTGACCCAAATTTTAGGGAAATCTAATGGTCGGATTGAGATTTGGACACCTAAATGCAAAAGTATAGTTTTTTGATAAAAACCATTTTCAAAATTGTCCAAATCTCATCCTAATAGTCATAAACTTGTGGGAACACTTTGAACACATCAAATAGGACCAAGAGTACCTAACAGAAAATTCAAATGATGGAAAATCCTCATACATCAAAATTTGACCACTTGAGTACCATTTTTTAAAATGGACCCTAAATCTACAAAATGCACAAACCATACAAGAGTGATTAAAAATCAATCCAAACATAATGTATTTATATCAATTCACATGCTAAATATTTTTACTTGGCTCAGAGATCCCAGTGGGGCCCACGTACCCACTCTTTCTATCCAAGGTGTATGTTTGCCCTTAGCATATAATTTGCAATGCAACCACTTTATAATTGCATGTAGAATCACACATATTCATATATATATACACCAAAATAAATATTTTCTTATATTGAAAACTTGGTCTATCAAATAAATCTATCAAAACCACATACCATAACTAAGTTTGCTAAACATAAGTTTATAAGTGGTAAAAATTCATACACGAGCACACATTCTACATATATTAACATATATGTATAGTCATATCCTACTGGCACCTTAATCCTAAATACATTACAATATACTTGCTATAAATAGGGATGTTGTTCTTTACGAATCACAATCAAACCCCTAGCTTGGCTCTTTTCTCCATCTACTATCAGATCCTTTGCTTGGGCCTGTAAATATTGAAAAGAAAGGTGTGAGACAACCACAGTCTCAATAACAGAGAAATATACATTTATTATTACAGAGTAAGCTATAGTCAAGTAAATAAATAATAGATTCAAAATAACATATAATTAACCAATTAAAATGTTTGAATGCATGAGATAGGTTGATATAGCCTTTCCTGACCAACAGAATGCCCCCTGCCATTCCTTAGCTTGTAGGTAAACATTATATCCCTGTACCTCCACAGGCACAAAATATACACCAAGTGCCTTTACCCCTTCGATGTAAATCCTGAGCAGTTGAAGTTAACTCCTCCCAGAGCCAGCCTGACTTACTTTCTATATGAGGGCTACCTTGGCCTAAGTACTCAACCTTACACTTCATATGCTGGATTCCCTTCCCCATTAATAGTGAGCCATAAAATATCACAAAACCACATCTCCTCATTGGTGAACTCTCACTGAGATCATACCTCCTATCCTTTTCTACCTTTCTCGAGTATTGACTACTCAAACACTCAATGTAGTATGACACTCATAATTCATCCCTTAAGCGGTTCTGTAGCCTAAGGTACCAAACCTAGTTGCACTTCCTTAAGTGTAATTCCTCATTTTTTATGATCACAATGCATGCTAATAATCCTATGTCAATAGGTAACATAATTATTAAATAGATAGTAAACATAGATGCATTATTATTAAAGCAATACTCCATAAACCCTTTCAAAACACATTTTATTTGCATTCAATTGTTTAAAACATGTAATGCATGCTAGATAATATTATCTACTTAAAAATAGCTAAACAAAATAATAAGAAATATAAATTCCCTGGTTACCTCAACCCTTTTGTACCAAAAAGGTTCCCTTTGTATAAAAATATGACTTAGCTTGTTCCTTATCATCCAATTAAATTCCATCAACAATTCCCTATAACATATGAGTGTTCCACATCACTTATCATGGAAAATTTCATAAATGAAGACTATAACTCATACCACACAACTTAGGTCAATGAGTTATAATTCATTTCAATAGTCCATATATTAAACTAACCATTCACATAGTATCACTTAACAACCAAAACCATTTATTAGCCACCACTAGGCCAATTTTCAAACCATGTAATTTTTAATCAACCAAAAACCTTCACTTAATATTACCAACTTTCATAATTAGCCCTTATAATGAAAACCAAAGCTTAATTTAAATCTTGTTGGCTTCAAATAGCATGATCATAACTAAATCAATATGCTCGAACCATTGAAGAGTCAAATCCAATCTCTTAGGGTTTGAATTTTGCCCAAAACTCTCTTCTCTCATCCAATTACTTATTCAAAATATTAGAGCACCTTAGGATCTAAAGAAACCAAAGCCTACAAGAATGAAGCCTTTGGGATCAAAATGTAGAATTTATCTCTTTCAAAATATTTAAAAAAAGAAGAGCAAAGGAAGAAGATTAAAGCAAGAAGCTTACCTATCGCATAACCGAACTCGCAACCACTGTACAATCTCCTGAATCTAAGTTCTGGCTTCCCTCACTTTCTTCCTCTCTCACTCTCTTATCTGCTCTCTCTCTTATGCTCTTTATTCCTTTCATTTGTTTCATTTCTACATTTGCTATGTACTTTACCCTTCAAAAAAACTGCACAAAATAATTTGGAAAAAATTATAAAGAAGGGCCCAACACATTTTATGATAGCACAAAAGCCGAATCAACTCTGCTAATTTTTTTCATAGTTAAAAATAAAATAAAATTGAACTTTTGCTTAGTAAAATTCAAACTCTGGACTTCTATCAAATTATTTTTAATTTTAAAATTGTAGATATTTTATTTTAAAATAAACTCAAGTCTTAAAAATTTTGAGATGTTACAATTTCTCCCATTTTCCAATTCTACATTTAACCAATTTGAACCTACAACTTCAAAGTTTTGTGATTCAGATTCAAACTAGTCACAAAATTCTAATTTAACTCTAGAGAGCCTTTTTATTACTATAGGGTGAGAAATCAACATCTTAACTTTCTAATCCTGTATTAATGATTAATTAAGGACCAAGTTAGTGATTTAATGTGGGATTAGGGTTCTGAATAGTGATGTATTATTCTAACCTATTAGGATGTCATTTGAACAAGTATGAGTGAAAGAGTGGAATCACGGAGTAAAGCATGTAAGCATAGTGAGGATTTCTCTCACTATGCCATATGTCGCAATAAAGAGTTGAATCGCCGTGGCACATGATACAAAACTTAAATAAGTTAGGACATGTCCAACTCATGAAATAGAAGGGAAGAACAAGAGAGAAGGGTTTAAATATGGAGAAGAGTCCAACATCTCTGCTAGGCCTTTGGTTTTGAGAGTAAGAGCGATGTTTCTGACTTATTACTTATCGAGTAAGTCTTATACTGCCTTAACATCCAATTCTACCCTACTTTCTCTTATTTTTAACTAGTGAGAAATTAAATTCAATGGTTTTAAGGAGTGTATTTCTCACACTATAATAATAGAAAGGTTTTTCAGAACTAAACTACTACTTTGTAACTAGTTTGAGTCAGAATGATAAATCTTTGAAGCTATAAGCATGATTTGCCCTAATCTAGGGAGAAAGTAGTGAGAGATAATGTGTTATAAGAAAGATAATGGCATAGTGAGTGATAGTTAAGCTGGATACATGTAACCAAGTGTGAATTGTGGAAGTGATAGCAAGTAGATGATAGATGACTGTAATTGGCACTTTTATCAATAGTGAAGCTAACTTTAGATGCTAATTTTGTCTATATTCTAGTGCGTGAAGTGTGAATAAGCAAAGAGAGATTTGACTAAGGAAATTACATAGGTAACCCTTTCTATCAGACAAAAGGGTTAAGGTAATCATATAGTTTATTGTGTTTATTAACTATTATAACTATGTAAAAGTAAATACAAATTAGAAATTTGTTATTTTTATATATGATTTGACATTATAAACAATTTTAGCATGAAAATGATTTATAAAATGAAATGTGAAAGGTCATTAGTTTTGATTGATATATATATCTATATATATATATTATTATTATTATAAAGTATGTGATGTGGAAATGTGAATGAAAGTAGTAAAACTTGTGAAAAAAGCGTGATCATGGGGGTGGGAGCTCACCCTGGATATGTAGGAATGTGTGTGTGTGTGTGTGAAGAAGTGAGTGAAAAAAATCCATATGGTCGGGCTGGCACCATAGGACATTCGATACAGCATTATCAGGCTATTACCATGGGTAATCCAATACAGTATATTATGGGATTATTACCATGGGACATCTGGATAGTCTATCAACTCCCTAGTACCCGTTAAGGTGGAGCTAGGAGTCAACAATACCTTTATCATAAGTGTGTGAAGAGAAAAACCATAGTCTATAGATGGGTTAGATTATCTTTAGTAAGGTATTTCTATTACCGAAAGTATGCTTGGGTCAACAAGTGGTTGATCTAGTAGAGCTTATGGTTTCATATCAAGGAGCATTGGAGGTTTAATGGCTAGATGATCATACTAGTGTGTATTTATGTGGAAATACTTTGAAAAGATTAAATTTCTTCATGATTTGCTATATATTTGATAATATCTTAGTTTTGTTACTTTAGCATGGTTTTTTATGGTAGTAGACATTAAATGAACTATATTAGTTATTGAGATCTATTTTTATCTCACCTATGGTTATTCATATTTTTAGGTTTTATTATTAGTGGTTCAAAAGGGAAAGACATTGGTTGATTGAGATCCCTCTTTAAACCTTTATAAGGATTTGGTGCAATGAACTTGCATGTTATTAGTTATGAATATGTATAAGTTGCCTTAGGATTCAAAACATGTGCATAGTATGTTGAATGTTGTGTTTATTAGTTTTGAGCTCCCTAGCCCTTTGTATATGTGTAAATGGTGGAATGATTGAATAGGCTAGTGGATGAATATATGTGTGTGTGTGAATATGGGATGCTTAAAGTGTGTGTAGTAAGGATTTGTCATTGCATGAGATTAAGAAAGAAAAATGCAATTTGGCCCAAAAGTATGATATAGGTAATATACAAGCCAAATGTATGTATGTGTATTACATTGTGCATGTGTATAGTCAGTTAGGTGTGTATTGTCCATTTAGACGTGATCAAGGCCCAAAAAGTTACTAATGACATATGCTTTCAAATTAGGATGTTTAAGTGATAAATTTTAGCATAAAATGATCAAAATGTATTTAGGTGTCCAATTTTTGAAAGAAGTATCAGATTGAAACGTAACTAGTGTCACTAGTTAGAATTTGAAATAAGTTTTATGTAGATATTTGAACTATTCCAATCAGACATTAGGTGTGAAAATGGCACACATCTAAAGTTCACACCAAATTTAACATTTCGACAGCAAATTTAAGTGTGTGCGCCGCAACCCATGTATCTACATACCACGGCACATATTACAGATGGTCATGCTATATTCTCTATACCACATGCTGTGGCATATATGGCACATGTAGCACAAGCCACAGCGCAAGGTCCTAAATTTTGATTTAATTTTACTAAAATGGACATATTTTTATTAGATTTAGATGTACCCTTATGTATGGTTTTTGTTGTGCTAAGTTTTATAATTCGAGTTAATTATAGAATGATTTTGGAAATATTTTCTTGGGATCTTAAGGTTTTTAAAGTTTGCAAACTAAATGATTTTGAATTGAATATGTATGATTATAGTGGAGCGTATAGTAATATCAGTGAGGGCATTACACTTAAAACTTCTAGATTTAGTTTTTCAGTAGTTTAAACTAAGAGAAAATAGTGTAGAATTGAAGGTTAAGGCAATATGAGACTTACTGATGAGTAACAGGTTAGAAACATCATCCTTGCTCCTAAAAATGGTTGCCCTAGCAGATATCCCTTTCTTCTCCACTCCCTTATGAGTTTTTCCTCTGTTTCCTTTTACTTTCCACTAGTATGACACATTCTTATCCTCCAAATTTCTACACCATTCATTGCGGTGCATCCAGTATTGGTTGTGATTCATGGTATAGTGAGGAAATTGCTTACCATGCTTACATGCACTACTTCATAATGGCACTCTCCTACTCTAATCTATTCATATAACACCCTAAAGAGTCAAAATAACATTTCACATCTAAAACCATAATCTCATATTAAATTACTAATTTACCCCTTAATTAGCATTAATGCAAGAATTAGGAATTTAGAATGTTACAATACCTCTAAGCTTTCCAACAACAACCATAACGAACAACAATTGAAGAGAAAGAAGGAGAAGATGCCCACGCACTTGCCACAATATCATAGAAATGAGAAAAGAAGTGTGACATAACACATTTGTTACCCACTTTTATTTGTCAATTAGGACCCATTTATTAATGATTTATCACCTTCAAGTGCACACATTACATTAGATTTGGAATTTTGCCTAAGTTTTTAGGTTCAGTGCACTAGGGGTATTTTGGTCTAAAAAAATAAAATTTTGAGGAAAATGTACAAGAAAAATTAACAAAGTGAATTTTATGTCTAGTTGATGAGGAGTAAAATTATATTTTTAAAATTCATTTTAATTTAGGAGGAATTAAATAAAAAAGTCAACACTTTCTTAAGTGTCTTAGTTTGACCTAGTTTTCAATTTACCTTTGCGTAGAAATTTTTATATAATTTTATAAAGCCTAGAACCTTTAATTTAATAAATTCTCCCTTCTAATTATGAATTCAATTCTGGACTTTAATTAGATTTTATAATGTCACATATTATTTAATTGAATTATGTGATTTATGTGATATAGGTGACATGTGACTTGCGCATCAATTGGGCAAATGGAGTCAAAAGTCCATGGGGTTAAAGGCTGATGGCTTGGATGTGTATGGGCTCCTATTTTGTGGTTTACATCAGCTAAAATTGTGGATGACACATGGATTAATTGTACACATATTTGAATCATCTATAAGCCAATAGGAGGGTGCCACCTTGCAAGTGTGACAAGGCTCCCATTTTCCATTCATTTTCTTTTCTTATTTCTTAATTGAGTTTTAACTTATGGGGAAACACTTAGAGAACGTCCCACACCCCCTAAAATCAGATTCATTTACTCATTCACTCATCTTCCACAATTTCTCTCTCTAGTTCATTTTGTTCTTCATTTTCTCCACCTTCTCTCTACTTTCTTCATTTTTCCAGCACCCATAACTCCACATTCAGCCATAAAACCTCCACAAAACCACCACCATTCCATTTCTGTTACTTGGATGAACCTTTCCCTACCACTTGTAAGGAGATTTAAAGCTTGATTCCACCATTTCCATGAAGCTCTACTTGACTATGTCTAGTTCTTGAAGGAGTAAGATGGTTTTGATATTTTCTAGCTAAATTCTCCATGGAATCATAGGGAGGAGTTGATGGAAGAGGAGTTTTAAAGTCTTGATCTGGCTAAGCTCAATTATTTCTTCATCTTGTTTCAATTTCACTAAAATACTATGACCATGGTTAATTGTATTCAATTTGACTTTAGTTTTATGGTTGGTTGTAATTGTTAGTATTGAAACGAGACTCTTGACTTGACTTCCACTTTCTTTTTTTTTTGCTAGAAATTTCTGCCACTTAGTAATTTTACATTATAATATGTGATTTCATTTGGTGAATGTCTTGTATTAATCTAGCATGTAATTGTGTGGTGAATACTTGATGAGTCGCTTAAGTTTTCATAGTTTTGAACTAAGGTATAGCTTTGGCTAGTAGCAATTGGGAATGAATTTTAACTAAATACTTGGTTAATTCTTGAGCTAAGCTAGTGAGGTTATCTAAGGGGCTTGTAATAGCACTTAGGGAATTGAATTAGTGAAGCTAAGTTGCTTGAGATAGTTGTCTTAAGTAAATACATTTTTTAGCTAAGGAAGAGAAGTTGAGTAAGCTGCCATAATTAATTAAGGCTAGGATTCTTTCATTAGCAATACCCTATGTTCCTACATTAAAAGGGAAGTCGATTCCATTCATAATTAGGTTTAGTTTGCTAGTTTAATTCACTAAATAATTAGTTAGGTAACTAAACTCCTTTAAATTTGGGTGATTTATTCCACTAGATAGCTTTAATTTAAACTAAGACCATTCTCTGGGAGATAACCTAGGGTTGGCCCTATATTGCATTAGGGTTAGCTTTAGTTTAATTTTGAAGGCAAACGGCAATCGCTTTAGGGGTAGTGAAATAAAGGAAGAACTCACTATAATGGAAAACTTAATGGTGGCTGACACACCAATGATGGTGACTCACATAAATAGTGACACGACTAGTGGTTAAGAATGAAGAAGGTAGAGATCAATAGTATCGTGACCCAAAAATTAGATGTGATCGGCATAGGATATACGTACAAACAACACATCCCTTAAGCCTTAGTCAAGGAAACTTTAATCTAATGTTTTTAATTCATTTAAAGTATAATGAGAAGTCATTATAACATTTTCATATAAATAAAGGATCTTATACTTTTTGTAAAAATTTCAGTAGCATCTCCCTTGTAAATAAGACCTCACAAAAATTCTATACAATTTTAGACAAATTACTGCATCAACTAGGAACTCTGCTTTTCTAGCTAATAGACAAAGTATATAACAGTAATAGAAGCTTAAATATAGCCTATGTGGAGCATTAACTATATTTTCAACATAAAAAACATAAATTCTATAATTATATCAAAAGGAAATAATTTCAATTAAATCTTTACCTGGCACAGCTATAAACCTTTAGAAGTCAAAAAGAAATTCAGCATCATCTAACAAATTGAGAACTAAAAGAAGCTTTTCAGTTAATAACATCCCAATTTAGATTTAAAGAAAGTAAAAGATATTTATAAAACAATTATGAATTTCATAATAATAACCATTATCATAATAAAATAAAACACGTTGCATGGTTCAAATAATCTTATAAAAATATGTAAACCAAATACATACAAGGTTGGTTAAGGGAAATGGAAACATCAAGTTCAACTTCCAAATTATGACCTTTTCCTTAAACAAATGAATTATATAATTCATCTTACAGAGAGAAATTCATGCACAGTAAAATAAACAGCTTTTTTAGCAAAACAAATTTAAAAGACAATAAGTTCTAAAATTTCATAATTTGTGGGACTCAATTAGAATTCTTAACAAGTGTAGATACAATGTTCATGAGGGCAAATAACTATCAAGTGTCGATACACAATCCATAAGGATAAATCACCAATCACTACTATAGAAATGGGTATATATGACAAGCCTTATTGGATGCAAGTTGTTCGATGAAATGCTTCATAGAAAAAAAATAACCTTTGGTGGGAACCCACATGAAGTTTAAGTTATGGGTAACTTGAAAATGCATGTTACATTAATGACATATGATTAGATGATAGTTATATTTAGTTTTTATTTTTATCTGAATTTATTCTCTATTCTTTATGTATTTTTTCTTTGAACAACATTTAACTACTTTGAGTGAAAATTTTTTATCGTTTGATTCTTTGATTGATGATTAAATAGTATATGAAGTTTCATGGTGGTTGGAATTGTATATGAGTACTTTTAGCTTACTCAAAATTGTTACTTATGTGTAATTTTTAGTTTTAAATAGCATATGATATTGTTGTTTTGATTATGACGATAATGTGATTGAAATAAGGTAAAATGCCTAGGAAAATTTTATTTTTATGCCATGATGCTGGCAAATTTTTGTTTGAAATTAATAGTTTGGCATTTTAAGGGCCCTCTGGTTTAAGTTTTGTTTGTTTGTTAAATTAAAAGGCAATTTTTTTATACAAGAAAAAGTTTTTATTTGTTTTGAATAGGGATGAAAAATTTAAATGAAATCAACTTTTATAAATTAATGACCTAAAATTTTTATAATAGTTGGGCCTATATATTAATGTTAATATTGATATATATATATATATATATTTCACTTATTATTATAAGTAAAAAACAATTTTTTATGATTGTAACCAACATAAAATAATTTCTAATTTTTTTAAAATCTTTACAAAATAAATCACTTTTTATAAAATCTCTAAAGTTTTAAAAAAAATTATTTTTTTAATCTTAAACACAAGGGCCCTAATGTTGTTTGGATTATATATATATATATATATAAATTAACTTGTTGGCAAGTTTTCGCATAAGACAAAATACTTTCAATTAATTTAATATAATTATAAGTATTATCTTAAATTTAATTAGCTTAGAGAGGGATGATATATATACATATATAAGTGAAAGCATGTGGCTCATGATTGACTGAATTAGTAATTAATATATTGATTAAACTAACTCTTTCAATATGATTGAGTCACTAATATCATTTCTCTTAATAATTTTTGTTAGATTGAGAGAGATCATGGACATGAAATGGATGTCTATGAATAGAGTTATAAAAGAATATGTCGATTAGGTGAAGGAGTTTATTAGATTTGCACTAGAACATGAGGCAGATCATAATAGCATTGTGTGCCCTTATATAAAATATGGCCTCTTGAAGTAAGTTAGTGCTAGTGAGTTGGAAAATTATTTAGTGTGCTTTAGAATTGATTATACTTATACATGTTGGCATAAGCATGGTGAGTTAAGAGATATGACTGATAGAAGCCGTGGGTATAACAATATGTACATCTCACATGATTTCGAAACAAGTATAGACAAGGATGATCGTGTTGAAGAGATAACAAATGTTGTTGAAAAGGAACTCTGCGATTGTCTAGAAATACTTGAGAGGAATGAAGAATGTCTACATGGGATATTATAGATGGTTCTAGCAACAATATTATTAGCGAAGATCAAGAAAATCTTTTAATGATAATCCAAAAGAAGGTGGGCCACCTACAATTTTTTCTGGTGATCAGTTGTTTAAAAAGGTTAAGGATTTAGGCGTTGAATTTGGAAAGCCTTTACGAGGTACATTAGTATAAGTAGGTAGAAGGAAATATCTATTTTCTTTGATTTACCGTATTGGATAACCTTGGATGTGTGGCATTTTCTTGATATAACGCATATTGGAAAAATATGTGTAAAAGTATTATTGGTACATTACTATAAATTTTAGGAAATAGCAAAGATGGCATAGAAGTGAATCTAGACATAGTTTTAATAGGTATAAGGTTTAAAATCTCATGACTATTATGCCTTGATGGAAATTTTTTTTTTTGGTAGCCATACGTTCTATTTTACCCAATAGGATGCGTAATGCAATAACCAAACTATGTTTCTTCTTCAAGTCTATTTATAGCAAAGTGATCAATCTTCACAAATTACTTGCATTATATATGATGAAGTGATAAGGTTGCATCAAAGCCTAACTTCTTAAAAAGAAAAAGATTTATGATAAAATTATTAATGCCACTAAATTTGAAAAAGGAAATGTTTTTGTTCCTTATATGGATATGGTAATACTAGGAAAATATATGTTTAGTAGACACTTTATGCTTCATTAAGATTTAGAGATAAAATAATTTTCAATATAACATCAAGCAAGATAGCTTCTCTAATACACACAGGAAGATAAATAACTCACTCAAATGTTTTATTTATCTTTCCATGATTGAAGACACTATATGTAGCATGAAACAGGGGAGTAACTTGACTTGGAGAATTATACCTCCTTAGTACCATTTAAGGTACGGTGTTGGAGAAGATCTCCTTAGTACCGATTGAGGTGCGGTTTGGAGATTTGAGACTCCTTAGTGTCTGTGTGATATGGTGTACAAGTCAATGACAACCCATTATGTGTATTAGGGAAAACCATAGTCTAGAAGTGAGATAGAACATCTTTAGCCAGGTGATTCTACCATTAAAGGTGAGCTTAGGGCCAATGAGATTGTACATTGGTTTATGGCAAGCCTACAGTTTTAAGTTGAGGCGATCTTAGTAATGGCCTAGTATGAAGAGAGATGTCATCGAGTTTGTAACTTGGTGTTTGATTTGTTAGAAGATTAAGATAGAGCATCGGAGACTAGCAGGAATGTTGCAACCATTAGATATTCCTAAGTGGAAATGAGATACTATTTTTCATGGTTTTTATAAATCGGTTGTTGAGAACTCAGTCAGGGCATGATGCCATTTAGGTTGTAGTTGATAGACTCACAAAATTGGCTCATTTTTTTCCTATTCAGATTAGTGATTCTCTAAAAAATTTACCAGATCTATATCTGTAAAATGGTGAGGTTGCATGGTGTACTGAAGAGTAAAATGTCAGATAGAGATCTAAGGTTTACATCCAAGTTTTGAAGAGCTTTACAGCGTGTTATGGGTACTAAGTTGAGATTTAGTATGGCATATCACCCACAAAAAGATAGGCAGACAGAGCGAACCATACAGACCCTAAAGGATATGTTGAGGGCCTGTGTATTGGAGTTGAAAGGTAGCTGGGATAGCCATCTTCCTTTAGATAAGTTTACTTACAACAATAATTACCACTCCAATATACAAATCACATTGTATGAGGCATTGTATGGAAAGAAGTATGGATTACCTCTTTATTGGATAGAGTTGAGTGAAAGGAGTATGTTGGGACCCGTTAAAATTCTTGATGGGTGACAATGTATTTTTAAGGTTTACACTAGTGACAGGAATTGGGAGATCGATTAGAGCCAAGAAGTTGACTTCTCAATTTATTAGTCCTTTTTGAGATTTTAGAGAGAATTGGACCAGTTGTGTATAGAATAGCTTTGCCGCCACAATTGTCTAGCATGCATAATGTAGTCCACATATCGCAGCTTAAGAAGTACTAACCTGATCTTTTACATGTGATAGCACTAGAGGAGATTGAACTCTAGGAGAATTTGACCTATAAAGTTAAGCCAGAGTGAATTGTTGATGTGAAAGAGAAATAATTGAGAAATAATAAACTATATGACTGGTTAAGGTTTTTGGTGAGGCAAAGCTCCTAGTAATGTTACCTGGGAAATTGAGGATAGGGTGAGGCAATAGTATCTTTACCTATTTCCTTAGGTATGTGTTTACGTATTTTATAAATTTTAAGGGCAAAAATCTTAAAAGGAGGGGAGAACTATAACATTCTAAATTTCTTAATCCCATGATTAGTTGTTAACTGAGAGTAAGGTGGTAATTAGTATGGGATTAGAGATTTGGATGGTTAGTTGATGATTTAACTCATTAGAATGTTGTATGAGAAGGTATAGGTGGAAGGATTGCATTTCGAGTCAAAGCAAGTATGTGTGGTGAGAATTAATCTCACTATGCCATATGTCGGGGCTTGTGCTGCATGCATCATAGTGTATGGACTAAAAAATGACTCATTAAGTTGTGAAATTTAGGTGAATTTTAGAAGGGAAAATCTAAAAACACATGAGAGGAGAAGAGAATAAGGGCAGGTCAGCTAGGGCAAGCCATATCAAGTCATTAGAAGGTGTTTCTAATCGATAACTTAGCGGGTAAGCTGCATATAATCCTTACCTTCCATTCTACCAAATTTTCACTGAATATGAGTTATAAGAGATTGAATTGGTGAAGTTTTAAGAGTTTGATTCTTGCTTAATAGTAATAAAAAGGTTCTCAAGAGTTAAATTAGAGCTTTCTGACTGGTTTAAAGTTAAATGATAGAGCTTTAAACTTGTAGGCTCAATTTGGCCTTAAGAGAGGGAGATTTTAGGGTTGAAATCTAGTTTAAGTAAAATGACACCGGTTAAGGTGATGTAAAGTAGCAATCAAGTAGTAATGGACTTAAAGTAGATTAATGGAAAAGAATACACAATTAAATATAACCATAAGTAGTGAAAATGTATTTTTGGTCAAATTAGACCAAATGACTAAATTGTGCTAAATGTGTTTAGATTGGGATATTGAACGTGTGAGTTGAAAAAGGAAGCTTGTGATAAGCTGTTATGGTAGTTGAAATTCATGGGTAACCTTTTTAGTGACAAAAGGGTTAAGGTAACCAAATAACTTCCTTTGTTTGACTATTTGTTGTAACTGTGTGTGAGTATGCTATGTAGTGTATGAAATGGTTTTTAACTAAGCATGATTTATGACATTTTACAAATGTTGCATGAAATGACCTTTAACTGGATAAAGATATGGAAACATATGATTTCATATGATATGAAAAAAAAGTATACACACACACATATATATATAGATGCACTATGTATGAGAAAATGTGTAAAGTGGTGATGAGGAACCTTGAATGGTTTGAAAAGCGTGATCATAGGGTAGGAATTCACCTAAGTGAAAGGGTGATAGTAAGACCATATGGCATATTCTCCTTAGTACCTGACAGAGTGCAGTATTGGAGAATTATACCTCCTTAGTGCCTTTTAAAGTACAGTATTAGAGAATATCTTCTTAGTGCCTATTGAGGCACGGTCTTAGAGATTTGAGACACCTTAGTGTCTGTGTGATATGGTGTTGGAGTTAACGATACCCTATTATGTATATTAGGGAAAACCATAGTCCATATGTGCATTAGAACATCTTTGGCCTAGTGATTCTAACACTGCAGATGAGCTCAAGGCCAATAAGAGTGTACATTAGTTTAGGGCAAGCTAATGGTTTCGTGCGAGGTGATCTAGAGGTTTGGATGGTAGTGATCATACTATAATATGCTATGAGATATTATGAATGTTATGTGAAAGTGGTGAAAATTTGAGAATGGATATGTGTTATGTGAAAAGGAATAGAAATGAGATATGTGATATAAATGTTATTTTAATGATATTTAAATGACATACTATACTTTACTTCCATATTGTTGCATGTGATAATCAATAGGAGTGAGTTATTCTGTTACTGAGATTTTTATCTCACCCCCCATGGTTACATGTTTATAGGATCGGGTAATGACTAGGGTAAGGGAAGAGAGTATGGATCGGCTTAAGTTGTGAAGCTGTGTATACTTAGAGTTGCGTAATGAATTGAACTTAGAATTTGTGTATATATGTATATATGAGTTGCCATAGGGTTGCATGCATATTTTAAGTAGTGGATATTTTGAAATTATAGCCTGATGGTACATATTTGTGATGTAATGAAATAGGAGCTATGATTTGATTATAATTTTGTTGAAATTGTTGTGATTGTTAGTGAATCTTAAGCTCAAGAGAGAAATTATAATGAAATGAGTAATTTGACACTAAGATTGAGTATTACATGTGTTGTAGTGTGAATGTGTGTGATTGTGATTAAAAAATGGTCAAATGGACCAAGTTTTGCCAAAAAGATGGCAAAGTATGTAAATATGGGAAATGCAAAAATTAGCTGTATAACGGTCAAATTTTGATATATGAGTATAATTATAATATATTGTGGTCAATCAGGTGTATTAGATCCTTTTGAACTTGATTCAAGGCCTTGTGTGGTCTAATGAGAGAAAGGGATTGATTTGAGTGCTTCAGTATGCAAATTTTCTAGAAAAAGTAACTATTTGCACCCGGGTGTCCTAATTTTGATCGGACTGTTAGATCGTATCTAAACGTATCTCATTAGTTAGCTTATGAGATAAGCTACGTGTGAGAGCTTGAATCACTCGATCGGACATTCTATGTGAAAATGGGACACGCCAGAAGTTCATTATTTTTGCTGTCATTTGGACAGGCGTGCTGCAGTGCATGGTGTCACATGCCGCAACACATGACACAAAAAAGTTGAGCGTGTGGCTCTGTGCCACATGCCGTAGTGCACGTACTGTATGCTTTAACGCATGGACCAAATCCCAACTTTATTTTGTGATAAAAATGCATGTAATGGAAATGGAATGTGTCCACTATACATTAGAGAAACATATGATTTACTTTTGCTATGTATTTCTTTGATTGATTTTGATTTGAATGGTTTTGTAAAAATGAATCTTAGGCCCAAGCTTTTTAAACAAAACATTTGATTACTGATTGGTAGTGAGTGCCATGGTAACACTATAATCTTCTCCTGTATCTAGAGGATTTAAGAGGAGGTTACACTGTGCCACATGCCGCCATGCACAGACTATTTTCTAACTTGATATTGCAAATTTAAAAGTATGCAATTGATATAGGAATGCTTATGGATTATTCTACCGCATAATTATACAAATGCATTATGATTTTTGATGATTTTATGAAACAAGTCTTTAGCCAAAGCTTTTTAAATAATTTTTTTGATTACTTATTGGTGTGTTTGATGTGGTGATTTAGTTAATATTCTCTTGTATCAAGTGGATATGAAAGGAGGTTACATATAAAAACATGTATGATGGCTTAAGGAACAAGGTAGAGAACATGGGTGGTAAGTGTGAGAACAAAATTTATGCACTTACTTCTCAAATGGACATGCTTACTAACCGATTAAGTGCAGCCAATGCTCAAGTTCCCACATTACCATCCAACACCACTGTAAATCCTAAAGTTAATCTTAATGCTATCACATTAAGGAGTGGTAAGGAGTTAGGGGAAAGAATACAAGAAGACCAAAAAGAAGGGAAGGCTAAAAACCACTCTTTAAAATTTTCACTTGATGTTAATGTCTGTAGTTCTTCTTTTGCTCCTAATGATGCATCCTTTTATAAGGATGATGATGATGAGCACATAGAGAAGATCATTTGTGAATAACCACCATCTAAGGTAGAAAAGAGGAGCTTGGCCAAGATGATGAGTGAAGAAAAAGGAAGAGAGGCTGAAAAGGAGAAAGCAAGAAAGGAAGATACAAAGAAGGAAGAAGTAAAGCAAAGTCAAGAACTTATGAAGAGACTTCCTTTCCCGCTAGCACAAATAGTTCCTAAGCAACTGAAAGGTCAATTTGATCAAGAGGTATATGATTTCTTTCGTAAGATCTATGTCAATGTACCCTTGATGGATATTGTTAAGAACTTTCCCAAGTATGGTAAATTTTTGAAGGATTGTTGTATAAATAAGAGCAAGTTTAGGCCTAATATGAGGGTATAATTACCCTCTTCTGTGAGTGCTATAATGAAGCTTTAACTTCCTATTAAGTGTCAAGTCGTCGGTTCTTTCACAATTCTACACAAGTAGCCTCTAGTAAGACATTCTAACTATCTAATTGATATAGAGATTGATGATCTGATGTAACCTATCATATAACCATATCACATCCCTTTTGTCATGAGATATTTTGGTCAAGTGTGAGACATGAAATTGTCATTCTCCTTTACCTGACCATTACTATCTTGATCTTTGAGTAAACTGACTATAGTAATAGAAAAACCCTTTCCGTAGTATAGGAATGCATTTTCTCAATCTTACTTATTAAGGGGCCTAAAAATATATCTCAATTAATGTGAGAGATAAATTTCATCTTGACCACTCATATTCCTCTACATGAATATCACTAGACACAATTATAGCCTTTATGATCACCCAATTAAAGGTGACTTTTAACTAGGTCAAAGTTCAGTGGTCATCATGTAGGAATCCATGATGATCTTAGGTCAAAGGGCTTAATGATATAGTTACGTATGAGATAAGCTTATGACTCGTACCATGTAACTTTCTCATAGCAAGTTGATCCAACACCTTATACCTTTTCAAGTGCTTACGATTTTAGTTTATAACTTTACAATTACTCAAAGCCATACTAGTCTTGTTTTATCTATAATCCCTTACAGATGACTCATCGAGGACATTTAGGACAATCATTCTAGTTTATTTAAGGATACTGTTATCATAGTGAACATGCAATTAGTATCAATGATTTTAAAACTAGATTAACCATTGACTGGACTGGATTTTATCTCAGCTAGAAAGGAAAAACTATATGAGGGGTTAAGCCAATTCAAATCACCTGTTAGACTACAAATCGAATTCGAGCCAGGAACTAGATCTAGTTTTTAAAAACTAGATGGTTTAGTTTTTTTCTTGCCTTTTTGAGCCTTAAGAAAAGGTAGAGCACACATTTTTGCTTTGTTTACTATTTGAGCTTCAATTTCAAGCTTTTGTCGTTCTACAACTTTGCTCTGCCTCTCCTCTCATTCTCTGTGATTTTGGCAACACGGTGATATGATTTCCTTTCTCTTCCCCTATCAATCAACATTGACCACGACAGGCACACTGGCACAAATGAAGGCGATTGTTTTCCTCCTCTTCCTCATCCTCATCCTCACCAATCGATTGTGTATTATCCTTACTGATCTATCCTTTTTTTTTACCACAGCGCTATATAGTAAACAAGAAGTGAATAGTGTAGAGTAGCGACACAATCTTCCTTATCCTCACTGATCTGTTATCGTTGACCATAGGACGCACTAAAGCCAAGCAGCCATTAGCTTATTGAATAGTGAATACAGAATAACATAGTAATAGGGCAGAGCATCACCTTCTGAGTTCTGATCATTTTCTCCATCCTTCCTTATCGTTTTGAGTTTAAAATCTTTTAATCTTCTTCATTTATCTGTCTCTGCTTCATCGTCTAAATTCATTCCCTAAAAGTTCAAATTCATTATCTATTGGAGATCTGATTTGATTGATCGCTCACTTTTACAGGATAGGCTTTTAACAGTGGGTAAAAAATACTTTTAACAGTGGTTGGAGCCATAACTGCTATTGTTTCAAGGGATGTTAAAAGTATGTGACTTTTAACAGTGGTTGGACAACTGCTATTAAAAAAAACTTTCAATAACAGTTCTATGTTCGCTGTTGAAAGTTGCTCGTGGAATTTTTTTTTAATAGTAAGAGATACTTTTAATAGTGGTTATGGCTCCAACTGCTTTTAAAAGTAGTTTTTTAAAAAAATAATTCCATGTCCACTTATTTTCCCAATTCCCACAAATGAAACTGTTCTATATAATTTATTACTAGCCAGCCAGTTTTAATACATATAAATAATCTAAATTTCAATACAAAATTTTATAAAAATTATGCAAAACTTAAATGGTCTTATATAATTTCCTAAAAAACTACCTAAACCCACAAAATATTGTGCCAATATGTAAGGATGTCATCAACCTTTTCCTTAGAAAATGGATCGACAATGTCAAATATCTAAATTAAAGTATAAAATTGCAATTAAGGCATTAACCAACTAATTCAGGTAACAATAAAATTAGCTTTTAAAATATATTTACCTCATTTGTAAATTCAGTCATTCCCAATGTAATAATGTTGAGCATGTGCCTTATCACATATACGCCACACAAACTAGTCTTCTGTGTTGCCTATGATTATATATAAAACATATATATATAAAAGCAATTGGGAATCGATAATAAATATTGATAATTGAATATGTTAATAAAGTGTTAGTTTAACTTACCTTTGGCTCAATCCATGTAGGAACCTTTAGTTCATGTGCGTGCTTTTTCAGGACCATTATTTGATATATTTTCATTGCCCTATGATAAGCATCATGATATTTCTAACTAATATATCCATAAAAATTAATAGTTTTTATACAAATACACTTAAGAATTTATTATGTCCTTGTTTGGTTTGTAATGGAGGGACCATAAGAAGAGGACTGTGTTACTCTTCAATGAAAGAACAATCAGTTGCCAGTAGTCTGTATAAAATAGAGTGACTTATTAGAAGAAATTCACATTTAACAAAAACTATCAATTGTAAATTAGTCCTTATGAGTACACATATAAAGCCATGAAAGCATCCATTTTGACTTCACATATTCATTGCTGGAGATATCGGGATCTTATTTTAGGAGTACTCCCTTTCTCTATCATGTGATAAGGGCAATGAAATCTGAAATTATCACCTTTTCCTGTTGTAATACAGCAACGATGGAGATGCAGAAATGATGGAGATATATACGATAATGCAATCATGTTAATTGACCAATCTTGATATGTTAATTATATTCAAGTAAAACATACTTACAGCATAAATAGCTCAATTAATGCTATGGCAAGCTGACTTTTCAAGAGATGCCAGTTTAAATCTTCCTGTTCAATTATCACTGGACTCTGCATACCCACAACATCATCTTCCTTGGCAAAAGTTTTTCTTGGAATGATTTATCATAGGCTAATAAAATTATTTGTTGAAGAGGAGTCAACTGTGGTGGTTGCAATTGCAACAGGGGTTATGGAAGTTTTAATAGGGGATCATTTAGCAAGGGAAGCTAAAAAGGCAAGATTTAGTTAGTTAAAAAACAATATAAGAAAGAAATATTTAATAAAATGTACCTCAACTTGAACCATACCTACAAGTCTTTTGGGCCACATGATAAAAGTACTAATAGCTTCAGATAATGTCTTGACCTTATTAGCAGGGAATGTTATGAGTGCATCCGCTACTTTTACGTCTTCTACCACCACTCTGACTTGATCTTGTTGTACTTACTTGTGGTAGATAGTTTGTCCCAAGATGTAAATGCTACTAAGAGCGATCAAACATCTATCAAGATCCTTTTCATATAGCTCACACGGTTCACCCGTGTTTCCCACTAAATGACCCTCTAACATGTGTAAATTCCTGACTCAACCCAGGTTTTTACATTTCCATCACACAATCAATCGACACAAGAATAATAAAATATCAAAGTAATAGCCTGTTATTTGTTTTTAAATCACGGGATCCTAATTTCTTAAAACATATATTCAAATAAGAGGGCTATCAGAAGCATAACTGCATTCATATGATCAAAAAAGGCTTAAATATTAACCCTAAAAAAGGGATATGCACCGTAGTGTGCAATACGTGTGCCACGACATGTGGCACAGAGCTACACGTTAATAAGGATTGTCGCTTGCCTTTAAAATTAAACTAAAGCTAACCTTAATACAATATAAGGCCAACCCTAGGTCATCTCTCAAGGAATGATTTTATGTTTGATTTAAAGTTTATAATTATTTAATATTTAATATTAATACATCAAGTTTTAACATTGTTGGAACTTGGATGTAATAGAATGCAATTCTTTTAAAGGCACTTTTCACAGACTTGAATCTAACATCCCATGTTTAAAAAACCATAACACTAATAAAATTTTATACTTAATTATTTTAACATAAAAATAGGAAGAATTACAATTAGAATTCTTGTAAAAAATAAATATAAAATAATGGTATTCCAACTACAAATTTAGAAATTGAATTTATAAATTTCCATGAAGTTGTACGTAAATTCTTCTTTTACACGTTAATTTTCTTTTGATACGGTCAAGAAAGAAGTTCCATTTCACTTCTACCAAGACTTGCATGTCATGTACTGTGTTTGAAATGTTATGCGTGTTGCTGAGACTGGCTCCGCATAAATGCATTGTTGGAATTACCTAATTGCCCTGGGCTTTTTTAAGAAAATTTTGAGAAAAATATCGTTTCACTAACAAAGATAAATCATTTTTTCATAATTTTGAAAATTATAGAGATGAAAAAAAAATTATAAGAAGGCCCATTCATTAATCCTTTCTCTTAATTATAAGGTATCAAACAAAAAGATGAAATAATCTTCCAATTTTACTCTTTAACTTAATAAAGCATTTGCATAAACAGTAAGATGACTCATTGTCTTCCTCTAATTAATATGGGCATAATTGAAATGTTGAGTTATCTTTTTTAATAAATAAAAAATTAACTAAAATAAATTCAATAATAAATTTCCTATTTAATTTCAGATAACATTTGCATGAATAATAAGATGACTCCTTATATTTTTACATACGGTTAAAGGGCATTTTTACTTATAAACTATTTCTTAAGAGCATATGGTATCTTAAATTTATATGTGGTAGTTGGTCAAAAAAATAATATGTGGTAAATTTTTTCTCTGAACATTTGAAAACGATATATTGGGCATCCTGTTAATAAAAAAGTTAACTTTAATCATTAGTTGACTTCAAGAATTATAAAAAAATATTTTAAAATTATAGAAAATGACCTAAAATTTGCACATAAGTACCCTATAAAAACATAATAACGACTAAGTTCAATAAATTATATATAAATACTAGGATACAAATGTTATTTCTTACTCTTGTAAAAGACCAAAATATGAATTTTGACTAACCACTTTAATTAACTACTAGGTTAACAAATCACCATGGCTGGCTAAACATTAGTAAGTAATTAAAATATTGATATTTTAATATATAATAATTTAAATATTTTTATTTAGAAATTATCCATATATTTACTACTTAACTAGTATTATAACCTGGGGAGTTTGATCTCATAATCCCTTGATCACATAGAAAGCCCAATTAATTTGGCAAGTGAATGAGACATTCACAAATAGTTATTAATCTATACAACCACATATATCTACTTGAGTTCGGTTCATTTTATTATCTTACGTTAGTCTGAAAATATTTAAAAAAATTATCATCATTCAATATTTAATGCAAAAAATTACTCTGAAAATATTTTAAAAAATCATAAAAATTTTAGCATAGTCATATAATCTAACACAATTTTTTCCTTGTTAAGAATTGGAACTCTAGTTGCAAATTTTACTATACAAAGTTGCACATGCTTGAGTTATTGCATGTTAGGAAATTTTGGGAGTTTAAAGTCATTTTATTTTAGGATGTTCACGGTCCACCTAACAATTTTTCGAACTTTAATTTGTTGGTGTTAATTTATTGGAACGTTATCGTTAGTAAATGACTCTCTTAGGACTTATCCATGTTCATATGAAGAAAAAATCAAGAACAGAAGCCCCACACTCCAACGCTCTTAATCAGAGCCAGATCCTAGGTCAGGAAAATTAATACTAAAAATAATATGATAATTAAAAAACAATTACATCAGGCAAAATATAAGTCATCTCGTGATTTAATTACTACACGCTTCTGTTTTAAATATAAGGTTTTTATTATTACATACAGGTATTACTTTGTTCGAGTTACAGTCAAGCACTAAATGTAAGTATTTCTTCTAGTATAAAAATTCAAATTTTAGTTTGTCATGAGGAATTAGTATCTTATGCTACACTCAATCCTCGTTAATAAAATATATTTAACATATACATAATTAACAAATTATTAATCTTTCTTTTTTTCAACTCCCCGTTATCTTGTTTACGCAAAGAGTAACAAATATACTTATTTAGTCAAACAAAATAACCGTTGTCAATAACGGTGAAACTCAAACAACAACTAATTTTTAAAACTTAATGATAAAACTAATTTTTTTAAAATGTTTAAATTAGTTATAAGTAGCTTACTCCTTCCATCTCTATATATATAGAATGTTTTTTAAAAGCTTATTTTGTTTCTAAATATAAAAGGGTGTTGTGATTTTTTTGAGTAATTAGACAATTCTGTCTTTATCTTGAAAAAAGAGAAATTAATTGTGTACTTTACACGCTACCATCATGATATTAATTGACATTATTTGGTAAAGAAATAAAAAAATTACATGATTTAATGAGATTTTAACCAAAAAATAAACTTTTATTAATATGTGTGATTTGATTAAAAAAAATCTTTTATATATTGATGGAGGGAGTATACTTAGCAATCTTCTTTTCTATATTTCTGAACAAGCTATAGTTTTGTTTTTTTGTTTTTGTTGGCCAGAAGCTATAATTTTGTTTGTAAAGGCCTAATATAATAAAAAAACACATATTGATTGTTATTTAAATTTGGGTTGATTTTTACGTAAAATGACACTTATTTGACTCCAATTATAAAAATTATATTCTAAATGGGGATTCCAAAAAAAAAAATCCACACCCATAGGCTACTCATTTTCTAACAGATACAAGGTGTCCTGGAATAATTAAAAACATAAAAACACTTGTACTTTTTCCATAAAATTATTTTTCAGTTAGTTTTACATTTATTTTTCATTTTCATTATTTTTTCCCTTACGGATTACTATACATAGTATAGCGATTGATTTTTAGATTAGAAAGTTGGGAAAAGTTTTGGCAGCATATATTAGTGGATTGGAGAGTGACGTTTCAACCATTCCCTCCGGTTAAGAACATAAATTTTAAAATATACATTAAAACATTGATTACATTATTAAATTTGCCCTTAAATTAATATATTGGAAAGTAGTCATTTATTGCTATAAGGTCATCATTTAATTATTTTGAAGGCATTATGGTCATTTTATAAATGTTTGCTGAAAAAAATTAATATTAGTTTTATGGATTTTAAAACAACTACTCTATTTTATCCTTCTATTTTATCCTTTGTTTATTTAATTGAGGCTTATTTATTATTTTCCTTTTAATTTATCCATTACTTTTACCAAAAGAATATAACATGGGGTTCTCGTGATTTAAAATTTTGATGGAATATTATCTATACATTATAACTCAAAGTTAAAATTGGTTATTCAATAATTCATATAAAATATCACTAGATGCTTGAATCAACTGGTAAGGAGTTGTTTTACTTTACCAAAGGTCTCAAGTTCGAAGCATGATATCTAGCAGTGGTTAAATTCTTAGTGGTAAAGTACACTTTCCAAAGAGGTCCTCATTAATCCAAATTAATCCAGTCAAAGACCTGAGATACTATGGCCGACAAATAATTCTATCAAAATTTATTATGTGTAAAGTTATATAAAAATTAAATTTATCAATAATTCATATAAAAATTTAAATTATATAAATTATTACTCTATTATTATAATTGTGAAATATAGTGCGTCGTTTTCTCTGCGCAGCCTTAATCTTCGAAATGAATTGACAGAAATATACATATTATTATTGACTTATTGTGCAGCTGGTCTAGAAAACAAAC
The DNA here is from genome assembly GCF_029017545.1 of Prosopis cineraria. Taxonomy (NCBI): domain Eukaryota; kingdom Viridiplantae; phylum Streptophyta; class Magnoliopsida; order Fabales; family Fabaceae; genus Prosopis; species Prosopis cineraria. Next base: position 21,320,046 of record NW_026555337.1, read on the forward strand.
TTGTATCACTGTGCCGCTAGTCAAAAGATGGATCCTTTAGCTTGCTGTCAATGAAAGAACTTGATTTACTAAATGGGCGCCACACTTTCTAGCTATAAAATTATGTTTAATGAGAAATGATG
>NW_026555337.1:21320267-21433046 GCF_029017545.1 Prosopis cineraria
AAGTACTTGTCCAGCTTCATCAGGTAATAAAACCTTCTATAATTTCTTGATTATTTCTTATCTTACTATGTCATTTAAATCTCCATTTACGTCTTGCAGAAAGCAGTCAGAAACTGGTGTCGATATAGTTACAGGAACTCGTTATGTTAATGGCAGTGGTGTGCATGGATGAAATCTTATGTGACAATTAATAGGCAGAGGGGTAAATGTTCTTGCACAAACCTTTTTATGGCCTGGTGTTTCTCATTTGCCAGGATCTTTTAGGTATAAAACTTGATAACTGCTATTATATAAGTATGACATTGGAGTGGCCCCGTTGTTTTTATGGATTTCTAAGAATGAGGTTGTTAGAAAATAGAAATGGAAGATAATTAAGAATTAATTAATGCTACGGAGAAACATTAGTTAAGAAAATTGAAAGAGATGACATGTAATTGGAAAAAGGGACTTTCTCATGTTGATCTACACCTTCTAATGGTAAAGTTGGGTGATGTTTGCATGCTCTTCCATTGTAGGTGTGTAGCTGAAAAAACCTACCAATTTCTATTTAATTTAACTCATATTTCTCAGGCTTAACCAAGTTGGAATCTCTCAATTATGAATTTGAATATCGTAAATAAGAAATATGTCTAAGAAGCTTTGGTTTCCATTTTGGGGGCCTACCAAACTTAAATTCTGATTAATTGATGAGAGTATCAAAGATTAAACAATTCCTTCAAATATATATATTGTTTCAATTAACAGAGTGCATAGTCTTCTCTTCTATAATGACCTGAAAATTTAAATAGTATTACCTCAACAATATGAAAATATAAGATGATGAGTTTGAGGCAATTAAACATTTTTTGTCATGCTAAAAATTTAATTTTTCTATAGACAAAACAAAGAGAACTTGAAGACTAATAGAAGCAAATAAATGACATGCAAGGCCCAAAATATTTTGAAACACTTCTGCATGCCCAAAGGCCTCAATCACCTTTGCCAAAGCCAGACCACCAGTGGGCCGACCCCTACTGTGCCGGATGCTGGACCTCTATCATTGGCTGCCGGAGCAATTGGTCAATGGCTGGTCAACTCAAGAGAGGGGCCAAGGGAGGGCTTGGTTATTTAACCCCTTGGGTGGTTAAAAAATATGTTGCCATTGAACCAGCAAACATCTTTAATTATATATAGAAATATATATATATATATATAATCTTTTTCCAAGCATTTATGTGACTTGCTATTAATCATGGACATGTTCTTTATATTTGAACAATCACTTGTAAATGGTCAGACATAACTTGTTAATACATAAAAAACAGTTGCAAATTTATAAAAGCAAGCTTGTTCAATTTTCTTTAACAATTTGTTCCTTCAATGTTGAGATATTATAAATATTATAAATATTATGCTAGATAAAAAACTATAAGTTGTAAATTTATTTTTCAATCATTTTAATGGTTTTGATTAATCATGAACATATTATTGTTCATATCTAGATAATCACTTGTAAATATTTGAACATCATTTGTTCATACATAAAAAAGTTATAAATTTTTAAAACCCAGCATGTTTGATTGTTTTTTTAACAACTTGTTCTTTCAACATTAACATGTTATCATTATTATCTTAATATATATATATATATATGTTATAAATTTATTTTTCAAGCGTTTGCATTGTCTTTGGTTAATCATGGAAAGATTGTTATTCATATCCAAATAATCACTTGTAAATATTTGAACATCACTTATTCATAGATAAAAAAGTTGCAAATTTTCAAAATCCAACTTGTTCAATTTTTTAACAACTTATTCTTTTAACATTTGCAGCTTATCAATATTAAGGTTAATAAATATATATATATATATATATATATGTTATAAATTTATCTTTTCAAGTATTTTCACGGGCTTTGATTAATCATGGATGCATTGCTGTTTGTATCCAAACAATCATTTGTGTGTGTCAACATTTTTTATGCATGACAAGTGATATTCAAATATTTACAAGTGATTGTTCAGATATGAACAGTAATATATTTATGATTAATCAAAACCTATGAAAATGCTTGAAAAATAAATTTACAACATATATATTTTTTATTTAGTATAATATTGATAATATGTTAATAATGAAGGAACAAGTTATTGAAAAAATTGAAGAAGCTCGCTTTTAAAAATTTACAACATTTTTTATGCATGAATAAGTTATGTTCAAATATTTATAAGTGATTATTTAGATATAAATAACAACACATCAATGTTTAAAAATAGTTTATAATATATATTATATTTTGCCACAAATAACCAAAGTTGTCCGCTAGATTAGTGGCAACATTCTTTTTTTTAAACAGCCAATGGGTTAAGGGATCAAACCCTCCTTTAACCCCTTTCTTGGATTGACTAGCCATTGATCACTTGCCGACACTGAAGCAGTAGCGAAGGTGAGGATTTTTTTTTTTTTGTTTGGGAATCAAGGGTATTTTAGTAATTAGACAAAAAATTAATTGCAATTGCAGAAGCATTACAAATTTTTTTGGGCCTTGCATGTGATTATTTCCTTTTGAGGGTCATGATTGAGAGTCTCCCTAATTTTTAATTGTATGATCGCTTTGACAACATAAGCTTGTTTAATTTTGTATACCAAAAAAAAAGGCTTGTTTTTTTTTTTGTTGGGCTGCTAGGATTCTTGGAGCAAACATGTTTAGTATTAGGGGCATATTTTATTTATATGCATATTTCTTTCTTTCTTTGGGTTTTTTTTTTTTTTTGCGGGGGAATTTCGGGAGGCTATAAAACCAGTTCTTAATGCTTGCACCAGGAGTGTTGGAAATTTACACTCTAGCTCTTATAACTCACAATGTTAATAAGCGTATATATTCTAGAATGAAATAAGATAAATGGAAGTTTTTTATCCAAAAATAAAAGAAAAACAAAAAATGAAATGAAAAAAAAAATTTGAGGGAAGTGAACATGTGTCTTTTTTTCCCCTTCTCTAATAATAATAATATTATTACTATACTCATTGTGTGGCCAAAATGCACAGTCATATCATGCAAATGATATAAGAAAATTTATGTATATTCATTTTAGCAATGCCATAGATAAATTGAGGTTTTATAAATTGGGATGTTTTCATGTTTCAACTCACCAATTAAAAAAAAGACACTAATTTTCATAAAAAAAATAGGTCGTTAATGGTGGGTGGAAGTAGATGAAAATCTATCTCTTATTATTCATAATTTTCTTATTAGTGGTAGCCTATCTTTGTTTCTTACTGGTTGCTTCTGATTGTATGTCTCTTCCTTTGGTTTCTGATTCTGTATTTGGGCCTTGGGACTCCATTATGCCAAAAAAAAAAAAAACAAGAAGAAGAAGAAGATGATGATGATAGATCTTTCATGCAAATAAACTGACAAAAAAAAGGCAGCTTATATACCTAGTGTTGAACAAATGCCACATTAATGATGTGGAGTTTTTGTTAGAATTTGAATATGCTACATATTCACTAACTATTATTATTTTTTTATTTTTATAATTTGATGAAAATAAGTGTTGTTACTTAAAAAGTTAGCAAAAATTAGATTAAGAATAATCAATGAAATACTTTTACACCAAAATAATTTTTCAATTCAATGATTTATAGGTATATTATATTGTCATGTTAAATGATAATCAAATCTATTATGTTTTTCATTGTTTTTGACTAGCAATCCATTATGTTTTATAAATGAGGAAATTTCCTATACGTTACGTAGCTTATTAATGTTATGGTTAAAGAAAAAGTCTTTTATATCATCTTTCTACTCACATGTCAAGTCAAGTCAACTTATGTATCGTTCGTAGTGTAGGGAAAGGGACACAAGAATATAGTCCTTCTTAAAAATAAAATAGCCCTTCTCAATTATTTTATTAAAAGAACAAACATTTATATATTTTTGTAATTATTGAGGTGAGATGAATGCTAATTATTTTACTAGTTAAAAATAAATTATTCTATATTTTGCAAAAAAAAATCAAGTAATTAACAAATCATTTAAAATAATATAAAACTCAGAAAAAAAAAGACAAAAACACAAACATAAAACGTATTTGCATTATCATTATTTTGAAAATAAAACACATATTGACTAAAGAGATGTAAATACATATTTGTTCAGATACTAGAATTATTACTTAATAATATTCTGAAAATATTTTGGCCAAAATAATTCTTCTTGTTAACAGGGAACGGATCCCATGCAGTGGATTTTGTTCAATGGCTAAGAAATGGGGCAATATTCAATATGTGTTTTATCCAGTAGATGGGAAGAGAGAGGTACATAAAAAGGCTTCTTATCTGCGAAGCATACAGTCAGGTTTATATGCTTAAAACATATAATCATGTTTATCCAAATTTAAAGTTTTTTATTTTTACTTTTCTTTTATATTTATTAAAGTAAAAATTTATAAAAATATAAAATTTTTTAATAGATCTGTTAATCACTAATTTAGATAGTACATATTTAATATAGATAGTCCAATTTAATATTAATTTTTAAAATTTTTTATAAATTAATTATTTAGATGCACTTTGGATAGACTAGATATAATATTAAATTTTCTTATAATTTTTAGGTTAAAGTATACCTTTAGTTCGTTAATTTTGCATAAGGTTTCATTTTGTTCCCCATGATTTCATAAAATATTTTTTAGTCCTTTAACTCTAACACTATTAGTTTCACACAAAAAAATCTTTACATTTAACTTTTAAAAAATTGATAAAACATCATCAAATGTTGACATATTAAATTTAATTATTTAAAATAACAATGATTGATACAAAAGATAATCATTTAAAACTAACAACGTTAGGGTTAAATGATAGAAAAGATATTTCATAGAATTAAGGGACTAACTTGAAACCTAATATAAAGTTAGAGGACCAAAAGTAAACTTTAGCCTAATTGTTATAAATTTTTAATTTGATAAATACAATATTAAATTTGTAAGTCTAGGAGTAAATTTGAGATAGTAAATTTATAAAAATTTTAATATTAAATTTGAACCATCCAAATTAAGTCTAGATTGTCCATATGGGTAATAAAATAGATTTATTAAAAAATTTATATTTATATTTTTTTAAAAAAATCATTTCATCCAAGAAACAAAAAAATTACAATACAATGGCTGCGAGAATTGAATTAATCATGGAGTTTAAAAGAGTTAAAATCATAGTGGATAAAACATGATTGTGTGATTTGCAAATAAGAAGCCATTTTATACACCTCTCCGTAACCACTGGATAAAACGCACAAGAGAATGCAAAAGCCACTGCATGGGATCTATTCCCCTTGTTAGCATGTTCAATTGATTATCCTTTCCTAACCAAATAATTAATTATCCTTTTCACATTCATCAATTAATTATCATTAATTAATGAGGTATCGATTTGATGCTATAGGGACCAAGTTAACAACTCTTATATATATATATATATATATTTCTCACTTTTATTACTATTATTATTATTAATTCAATTCCTAGGACTTGGCATTGGTATCAATATGTAAGCACCGTTTTATTTGCTTCTAAATTCAATCAAATTTGATCCGCACTATATTCTAAGTCCTATTTGTTATTATATTTGCATTTATCTTTAAAATAACTTATGACCAACCTAGCTCCTCTCTATCTTGTTTTAAGGAAAAAATTTAAATACTTAGTTTTATATACTTAAGGTGTTTTTTTCCCAATAAAATCAAGACATCTTGATCTTTTATAAATTAATTATTTTATAATAAACATTTTTTATTAAAATTAAATTTCCAATAAAATCGAATGACACAATGATGTTGATTTTTTGTTAGAATTTAAATATGTTGCACGTTCACTAACATTTATTATTATATATATTGATTTTTTTTATAATTAGAAGAAAATAAGTGTTGTTACTTAAAAAATTAACCAAAATTAAATTAACAATGAAATACCTTTACGTCAAAACAGTTTTCAATTCAATGTTTTATAGGTATACTATATTGTCATTTTAAATGATAACCAAATCCATTGAGGTTCTATAAGTGAGGAAATTCCCTGCACATTACAATGCTTATTGATATTGTGAACGAAGAAAAAGAATCTTATATCATTTTTCTACTCACATACCAAGTCAAGTCAACTCATATATCATTATTAGCATACAAAAGGGGGCACAGTTATATAGTCCTCCTTGAAAATAATATTTTATGTTATAACTGTTGAAGTAAGATGAATGTTAATTATTTTACATACAAATTAGCCAAAAATAAATTATTCTGTGATCGGCAGAAAAAAATTTCACATAAGTAAAAATCCATTTAAAATAAAATAAAACTTCAAAAAACTAACTTGAGTTGGGTTTAGGGGAAGGTACTAGTCCCTCACAACATAGCGAACCAAGATTCGAATATCTATTAGAAGAGTTTCTCACATTTACTATCTAATCATATAGGGAGGCAAAACATAACGAATATTATATGATTATATGAGTGAATGCCCATAACTCCTAATGCTTAGAATTCTTCATCTCTCATAACTTCACAATGAATGATTTAGAAAGAGTTTATCAAGGTTAATGCTTTATAACCTCCAAAGGTTACATACTATGCTATTATGTCCTTCTTTATTCATTTGTAACATTAAGGTTAGGCTTAAATAGTTGAAAGCCTATAAATAGAGGCCATGTAAAAAGCATTGGGTACCCAAGTGAATGAACTATAACTCTTCTTGCCCTGCTAGTCTCTTGCCCTCTTTCTTTTTATTTTCATAACACGTTATCAATGTGATCAAAAAATTCTGAAAATATATTTTATTCAATTAATTATCCTTTCCTGACCAGATAATAAATTTTTCTTTTCACATCCATCCATTAATTATCATTAATTCATAGATAACTAGTTATTGATTCAACACGATAGACCAAGTCTACAACTCTCTTATATTTGTCATTTTTCTATTGTTATTATTAGTATTACCATTATTAATTCAATTCCAAGGACTTATCATTGATATCAATATGTAAGCGCTATTATATTTGCTTTCAAATTCAATCAAAGTTGCTCCGTACTATATTGTAAGTTCTATTTGTTATTATATTTGAATTTATCTTTAAAATATACTAATAACTGACCTCCAATCTATTTTGTTTTAAGGAAAAAATTATAAATGGTAGTTATCTTTTTTTTTGTGTATTCATATACTTAGTCCATGAAGAAAATTACACAATTATAGGTCTGTCAAATAAAAATAAGTTATGTATATTTGTTTTAGTCATTTCATTGATAATGTGGAGTTCTATGAATTGGGTTGTTTTCTTGTCATCTTACACAACTTATTAATATGGTCAAAGAGAAATAGAAGTCATGAATAGTGACAGTTCATATTTTATACATAATTTTCTTAGTCAACAGTATCAATATACTTATATTATGGAAAAACAATACACAATAATGTAGATTGTCTTTTGTTAGAATAATCCAACTATGGCACACATTAGTCTCTAACAATTCTTAGAATAAATTTGATCTCATAATTAATGAAAGTGTGTTGTATTTCCAAGTCATATGTCCTTGGCATGGAGGAAGTGGGGCAATAATTATGTGGCCTTTGTATCTTTCCAACAAGTTGATAAGTGCGCCAATATCTTCTCCAACATTGTAAATGCGAAGAGTTTCTTGTATGCTTCATCATTACATTCATATAATGTTAATTAACCTAATTCCTATCACTTTGTTAGGTGACATTTATGGGTCTGTTGAATCAAAGCTCTCATAATAACAAAAAGAATAAATGGTATGTATTTGATCAGTTGGAATTGGTCAAAATGTAGTTTTGTTCAAAATAATGAGTATAATTATTATTATTTAAAATATTTCACGCACCATTTTGCAAGTCAATTTTTTAATTAATAATTAATTTTTGTGCAAGAAAAAAACATATACTGATACACTTTTTGCACTTTAAGGTCTAATATATCTGTGCACAAATTTCTGGGAGTCATTCTAAAAGTAGAAACTATAGGGACCTATTTTATAACTTCGCTAAAAATTTGAAACCAAATATTTAATTTTTCCTATGATTTTGTCGGAAGTAGAAAAGCATCGGCTGGGTTGGGGAGATAGTTGACGTAAGTCAAAATGTTCATATATTTTTTTGTTCACACCTTTTCCCCAATTTTTTAACAATTTCTCATGGAATTCACTCCACAGGGCTTGCGCTAGAAAATATGGTTCTAGTTTCATGGGGTAATAATGCACATTAAGCTTCATATGATCTAATCAATGATAAATATAAAGGGAAAAATCTCTATATCCCTAATAGTGAACAGATTATTGTGTCTAATGATAAGTCTAACTATTATTTTTTGAATTACATTTTTGGTATACTAAAATATTTTTATTTATGATTGGAAAGTTAAATAAATTTTTAAAATCCCTTTTAAGCTTTGTAATTCTTTTGGGCTATGTTTTATGAAATTCTTTTGTAACTAAGTTTATATATCTATATATATACATATATATTATAAAATAAAATAACATTTTCTTTCATTCATAGCTCTATATCAAATTTAATTTTTTATTGGGTTAAACGATATTTTTAACTCTCAACTATTCACATAAGAGGCATGATGATATCCCAACTTTTTTATGGCATAATGTCCCATTCAACATTTAAAAAATGGTGCATGGCAAAGATTCAAAAAATTATAAAAAAAGGACATCAAAAATTACAAAAAAAGAATCAAAAATTATAAAAAAATATTCAAAAAATTATAAATATATATCCTATAATAAAATTAATATGAATTAAATTTTATAAATTATAAATAAATCACAAAAGACTAATGTTATTTTCTATCCATGTAAAAGACAAAAATATCATTTTAACCAGCTACTAGGCAATTATTGAATAATCATTGCAGGAAAAAACACTAGTAAGTAATTCAAAAATATTATAATTCTTAATAGCATCTTATTAAGTAAATATTAATACTTTAATATTTAATAATTTAAATATTATTATTATTACTATTTAATAATATTCACATATACTTTGCAAGTTAAATTTTGATATTTATATATTCTCCATTTACAACTTAACCAACGTTACTTGTGATTTATAAATATATGCATTTTTTAACAAAAGCTGAAAATTTTTTAAGGATGACTTATAGGCTTGTCAAATATATCACTACTTGGAAATTGTTTTCCTTCACAAATTAACTAGAAGAAAATCACTAGAAATGATTATAAGTTTGAGAAGTTGTTCTTTTATAAATTTATCAAATTTCACTTACAATTTATTGTTTTGACGGTTGTAAATTATGGGATAAAAGTAGCAAACTTTAAGATCCATTTACCAAAGTAACTTTGGTCCTTATTTTGGATTTCCAAATCTTTTGGTCCTTGTTTAAGCTCAATTCTCAATAGATATATCTGTGACCAATTTGAATTCAATATCTTTAAGAGTTAAATTTTTTTCGCAGGTGATATACTAGAAGGTATTGGAAAATTGGATATGCTTCGAGAGCTATATCTTGATCATAATAATTTACAAGGTAATTTTTTTCATAAAATTATGATATTTTGACTACTATAGTTCCCCCGTTTTTAGTTGATTTCTCAGTATTACTATGATGAACAACGATGCATTTTCTTTTCCTACTTTTCCTTTTGTTTATAATTTTGTGTAGGATTGAAATTTTCTTTTCTAACAATTCTTTAAACATAGCCAAATTTAAAATTTTTTTGTCTCTCTTTTAACTTTCCCACTTCTATGTGCGTCTACCAAAATTCAAGAGTTATTATATCATAATCACAATAATTTTAAAAAATGCATTCATAAATTTATGTTTGTTACTTATTTTTCTTTTATCATAATCTTATACATGAGAATTCATAAAAATGTGGTTTTTTTATTATCATATTGCAGGAAATATTCCTCAAACAATTGGTGGCCTTACAAACTTGAAAAGTGTGCACTCATTATTAGATAATTATTATATACTTAAGTTATAATAAGTTGATTAGCCTTATACCAAGAGGCATTGGAAATTCGACAAAACTTCAACCTCTTGAGCTTGATCACAATAATTTAGAAGGTATCATTTCAGTTAATCATAATTTGCAACATTCATTCAATTTTGTGTTATTTTTGTGTGTTTAGGTAATCTCCAAACATAGTTATAATTTCAAATGAGTCTATGTTAGCCTCCGTTGAAGGATTTATTTATTCCAAAAAACCAGTCAATTTTTGAAAATGCAAGTCTCATAGTTCTATCAAAAATTGTTTATTGCTATAGAAGACCAACTATCTTTCGAATTGGCCAATCAGTGAGTGATAATATTAATGTAAACATCAATACTAAAATATGACATCTCCATCTCACTTGTTCCCTTTAAATTGTAAACTAAAAATAAAAAAAATGGATATTACAGAACTGCAGTTCCAATAGTTTTTCCAATTTTAATTTTAAGTCGACATTAGATGCTATCATTATATATTGTCGTTGTGCATAAAATTTTGTTCCTACAAAATCATTATGTATGAGATCAATTAGTTAGTTCACGTCCATTATATATGTAGTAGGAATTAAAAAGATGTTCCCTTACAAAAACTTGGCGGATTAGTTTATTGTGACATTTTATTAGTAGCCAGAGGACTGTAATACACACGAAATGTGTGAGATATCTCTACAATCCTTTTTACCCACAGTTGTTTTTTATTGGATTTCCAAAATAATTTAAAACCCAACTAAAGCTCCCCCCACGTATATTAATGTGTGCTTGTGTGTGATTAATGTATATATGGAATTACATGTGATAGCATCTCCTAGAAGCCATCAGTTTTGAAGGATGATTCCTCAAATTTTATTTTAGATAAAATGGTAATCATTCCAGGGGTGATGCACAAACTCAAACTAAAAAAAAAATGATAATCCAACCCTCCGTGAAAAGCAACCTAGCTACTTATATGTAGAATTTCTTTTGTAGTTACGTTAAAACCATGTAAAATTTTTCAAACAATTACTGCACAATATGTTGCTCATAATTTGCATGTATTGTTAGACTTGGTAAAAAAGATTCACCATATATGGTCGCTCGTAGCATAAATATGCCATCTTTTTTGTGTCTTTATCACATACGTGGGAAATATTCTCAATAGATATACCCGTGACCAATTCGAATTCAATATCTTTAAGCGTTAATTCATTTGCAATATTATCTCTTTTTTGTTATTTCATTGGCTCTATCAGCAGGGCCATGTGTAACAATAGTCCATTAAGGCTGTCATCTTATGTCTAAAAAATGTTTACTTATATCCTATATAATCCATCAGTCTTTTTCTTATTAAGCATTAATCTTAATTATATATTTTCATTTAGAGTTTATTACCTACTTTTATCTTAAATAACCAATAATTAATTTTTTACTAAGCATTAGTGTTAATTTTTTCTCTTCATTAAAAATTTATGGCTGCATGTATTCTACCACAATCACTTTGTCATTTCATCTCTTCTTTTATCTCAACCAAATCATTTATTGCTCTACCATTATTTTCTTATTAAAAAAATATATAGCTCTTGCTTAGCCGTTTCCATGGGCACGGATTGATTGATAACTTGAATTTCTATTTGTCATTGTGAAGTCCACAAATCCTTTTATTTGTTCATAGGAGTTTTGCACTTCTATTAAAAGAATAAAGAAATCCAATCATAGATGGCTATATATATTTGGTGTGTTTGTTCCTCCTTTACCCTTTATTTGTTATTGTTTTAATTTTTATAGAATTTAAAGTGGTAAAGTAATAATATATTAGACCTCTAAAATAATTTTTCCTAAGGCCTTAAAGCTCCTTCAGATGTCCCTGTCTTTGAGTGCCTAGTTTCGCAGGTCATAGAGGACTGAACCAAAATACAATTCCTAATACAATAGGTGGAATTGGATAGCCCAATCTGTTTAGAAAACCATGAATTTTCTTGTGGTTATGTCATAATTAGTTGCTGTTGGTATCAAATATGTCAAAATTAGAGACCTTGGATTGGAATTTTAACTCTATCCAAGGATCTATTCCACTTGAGATTGGACCAATTAGCCAAGTGAGTATAAGGGTCCTTAACAGAAAACTTGAAAGCAAGTAGTGCCAATTCATCATTTGAATTAAAATTGGTGAGGCATAAAGTGAAATGAAAACAAAGTAGGAAGAACATGAGGAAGGGGAAATGAAAACAAAGATTTGCCATGTTGGATAGGTTCAAGGCTTCTTAGATTGAAGTGGTTGGAGAAGAAGGCCATACTATATATATGCTTTGAAATTCAGAAGCACAACTCGTAATTTATTTGACTGATGAGTACATGCATTTAAAACTGTTGATTATAATGTTAATGGTTGAGATTTCTTAGCTCAAGTGACGTCCGTCGTGTACTTTTCCCGTCAATCAGTGGCCCCTAGTCATGATATTCGGATGATGGGGCGTGTTATTACACGAATTAGCTTGCAAAGAAGTTTGGAAATGAGACATTGTTGATGCAATCTCCAAATTTGATATTGTAAATAGGGGGAAAAAAGGATGAGATTGTATGTGGAAATATTAATGAAAGGAATTATTTTATTTTACACTATATATATATATTGAGATATAAACACTGATTTATGATACAACTACGAAAAAATTCCATAAAACATATCCCAAAAAAATTACCAATCTTGAAAAGGATTTAAAAAAATTAATTTGTCAATCTTAAATAAAAAATAATTAAGCATCCAAAAAATATAATTAACCAATAATAGTTAAGCTTATCAAACACAATGATTTGTTCATTATTGTAGGGATGTTGAGAATTTTCCCTTTATATTTTTAACCGATTAGAATTTTTTGAATTTTTGGAGAAAAATATATCTTGATAATTTTCAAGTGTTGATGAAATTCAATAGTTGTAATTAGGATACTCATTAAGTAAGTGGATTTAAGCCACTCACTAGATCCAAATCCCTTAACTTGTAAATTGTTTGTGAATATTTAGAAGTAATAATATTTTAATTATTATATATTAAAATATTAATATTTTACTAATATATTATTAAAAAATATATCTTTATCAATGTTTGATTGTAATTCATATGTCAAAGTAAACTCATTTGTGATTATCTTTTAATTAGTGTAATTCATATCAATTCATATACTTAATGCATAAAGTAGGAGCAGAACCAACTTTTGAACTTCAGGAGGCCAATTATATTTTTGAGATCAATATATAGTGTTAATTAAAGTTTTTTATAACTTAAGAAAAACAAATCATAATAAAAAATAAGATATTTAATCTTATATATACAATTCATATTTTTTCAGAAAAAACATATGATTTTTTAACCCGTCACTTGACTATAACTCTCTCTTATCATTAATATTTTCTATTTTTAATATAAAATCTAATTCCACATATTTGATTGAAAAAATACATTAAATACATAAATTTAATACCTAGGTTTCTTCTATGATAAATAATATAAAATTATGAACCATTAGATATTGATGATTTGGGGGAATATGATAAATATTGAAATTTTATAAACAAATTAAATCAATATAGATATGATGAAAATTTAATAACAATATTTGGCATGCATAGAATAATCTTAATTAACATTATATGCAAATTAAATAACAGAAAGATTATATATTAATTCAAATTATCAATTTTAATAATAATTAATATTTTTTAAATAATTTACTTAAAATAAAAAAGAAAAAGACTTACAATTATATATGAATATTAAGTATAATATTTTCTATTAATAAAAATTTAATGTTAATTAAAAAATATTTGAATGAACTAATAAATTAAATATTTTTAAAATGTGTAGAAGAATTATATAGTTTATAATGTGTTTGCATTTGTGTGTTTTTGTTCCATATAGTACGTATAGTAAGTATTATTGGAAGCAAAAAAAGAAAAAAAAGAAAAAAAAGTAAGGAATGGGTTACTGTTAGATGGGGGACTAAACGAAAGTAGAAATTAAGAGGAAGGAGGTGTGAGGACCAACTACATTTAATGTGGAATAGAAAGTTGATGTCTGCCCCTGGCATAAAGAAAATGGCATAGTATTGAGAGGTTAATGGAATAAAATTGATTGATGTAGATTAACGAAATTAATGGGAAGTAGGTGTGGGGACCAATCATATTGTGGAAAAACATTACACTATAATGTAAACTTTTTTGTTAGAATCTGACTATACCACACGTTATTCTCTAACAATTCCTGTAATAAATTTGATTTTATGTTCAAAGAGTGATGTCTTTCTAAGTCAAGTATACTCATACGTCCTTTGTATGGAAAAAGTGGGACAATAATACTTGTTTGTTGAAATTAGAATGGTCATGTGGACGTTTGAGCGCCTAGTTTCTTTCAAGATAACATCTTTCCCACTTTTTATAATTCTTCAAATAAATTTGATTTTTATAATCAAAGAGTGGTGTATTTCCAAGCCAAGTAAACTCATATGTGCTTGGCACGGAGGGAGTGCAACAGTAATTTGTCTCTGTCGATGTTTGAGTGCAATTCATGTGTCAAGTAAACTCAAATCAATTCATACACTCATTGTGTGAACCAACTTCTAAATTTAAGGGGGGTCAAGTATATTTGTGAAATCAATATATGTTCTTAATTAAAGTTTTTTATAACTTAAAAAATCAAATCATAATAAAAAATCAGATATGCAAGCTTATAGATACACTTTGTTTTAATAAAATCAAATGATAATTTTAGAAAGATAAATATGTGGTTTTTTAACCCATCGCTATAATTTTAGAAAGAAAAATATGTGGTTTTTTAACCCATCGCTTAATCTATAGCTCTTTCTTATCATTAACATTTTTAATTTTTTATTTAAAATCCAATACCACTTATTTTATTGATAAATGCATTAAATACATAAATTCAAAACCTAGATTTTTTATAATAAATTATGTAAAATTTGGAACCAATAGATATTGATGATTTGGAGGGAATAATAAATATTGAACATGTATAAACAACTTAAATCAATATATATATATATATATATTATGCAAATTATAAACAAATATTTGGCATACTTAGAATAATCTTAATTAATATTTTATGAAAATTAAATTAAAAAAAAATTCTCTATTATTGCAAATGATAATATTTTACAATAGCTAATTTTTTAAAATATTTTACTTAAATAAAAAGAAAAAAAGGATTTTATGTATATGAAAATTAAATAAAAAAATTCCATATTAATGTAAATGATAAATTTTTATAATAATTAATATTTTTATAATAATTTACTTAAAATAAAAAAAGCCTTTATGTATGCGCAAATTAAATCACAAACTAATTATATATCAATGCAAATGATACATTTTTATAATAATTAATTTTTTAGAATAATTTGCTTAAAATAAAAATAAAAAAGGCTTTTATGTATAAAAAATATTAAGCATCATTGTTCTTTTATTGATGTAAAATTTATGTTAATTTACAAAAATTATTTTAATAAACTAATAAATCATATATCTTTATAATATCCAGAAGAATTATATAGTGTCCGTATATATATGTATATTAATTAATATAATATATATAATACATAAGGAATGGGTCACCATGGGATAGGGGGTGCCAAACCAAAGAGGAAATTAATGGGAACAAGTTGTAGAGGCCTAATTACATATAACTAGGTCTGCACTTAGCGTGAAGAAAATGGCACAATGTTAGGTCAATAGAATAAAAGTAATTTCTGAATATTTATTTTAGTCATTTCATTGATAATATGGAGGTTCTATGAATTGGGGTGTTTTCTTGTCTTTCTACACAACTCATTAATATGGCGAACGAGAAAAAGAAGTCATGAATGGCAACAATTATTTAATTTTATGAATAATTCCCCAAGTCAAGACAATTCATACACCTATATTTTGGGAAAACATTACACAATGATGTAGATTTTTATTTTGATTGAATTTGACTATGACACATATTAGTCTCTCTATACAATTCTTAGAATAAATTTGATTTTAGAATTAAAGAGTGAAGTATTTTCAAGTCAAGTAAACTCATTTCCTTGGCATATATAGAGGAATTGGGACAATATGTTTGTTGAAATTAGAATTGTCCACAACATTTCTATATTTGAGTGTTGTGGTTCTTTCAAGACAACAGCTCTGCCACTTGTCATGGGTTGGAATTGACATTGAGAAAGGAGAAGAAAATAATTTTATTAATTTCACTTACAAACTAACAAAAATAAATAAATAAGTAAGTGCTCATTGAGAGATTTGTTTGGTCCAAATGTAATTTTATAATAATTTCAATGCTCTAAAGTCAATTAATATTATTTAAATGTTATTTTTTTATTTATATATTAGTGATAGACTATACCAAGGATGAATAGGAGCCATGAAAGAACCAACTTTTGAAGGGCATTTTGGTCCCATGCATATGACTTAAGGGTCAAATAATGATTGAGTGATTGAAAATGAAATACTAAAAGTTGAAGGGAGGTTTGTATTTTGTTATTATTAATTCTATAAGAGGTTTGTATAGGTTTAAAAAATAAAAGTGAGGTATTTGTAATAAAAGATAAAATAGAAGGAAGGTCAGTGTATTTTACTTTTTTTTTTATAATGAAAAATATTGAGATTCTATAATTGAGGAAATTTCCTAGACATTTCCCACTCATTGACGTAGCCCTAGAAAAAAGAATTTCATCTTAGCTTCCTATACTCATGATTGAACTCAAGTCAACTTGAATATCTTTAGAGTAGAGAATGGGGCACAACAATTCCCATTTTACTTGAAAAATACCTTTGTAATTTATTATTCATTTTATTCTTTCAGTTCTCTTTCTCTTAATTTTTATTTCTTTTTTCTACCTTTTGTAGAAAAATTGCAGAATGAGAAATAAAGTAAGGAGTATCTTGAGAAAAAAAAAAACGACACAATATTGGGGATTTTGTTTTTGGCAAACAAATATATACAGTAGATTCTACTTACTACGGGTGTTTATAAGATAATTTCAAAATTTTCAAAAATTTAATAATTTTTAATTTCTTTTATTATCAGAGGAACATCTAAGAAATTTTTAATTTTACTTTATCAAATATACATGTTTTAATAATATATTAACACACAACAATATTTAAATAGGCTTCTTATAAAAAATCCATGTCTTACAAATAAAATAAACAAAAATTTCTCTCTATGTAGAATGATATTGGAAATTGAATATTAGCTAAATTGTTTTTTCCAAGTTTAAATATTTAAAATATGATTTTATAAACAGAGAAAAATAAGTGTTACTTTTTGACACACGCATATACATATTTTGGATACCTACGGTAGGAAAATGTTTATTTTGATTTAGGTAGTACATCATAGCATAATTGTGTAAATTTTACTTTGATTTTGGTTATTCAGTAGCTCGTGGAAATATTTTCTTGTAAGAATAATTTTGGTTTGAGAATCAATTTATTAAAGTCACTTTCTGACCCATGGAAGAAGGAAATTTGATAACAAGAAGAAATCAATGCCTAGACAATATGCTAATTTCATTGCCTGAGAAAGTATGGGCTCATTTATTTCGAATTAAAACTTCCCATTCATAATATTGGTAAATTTTATTTCACCTCCTACAATCAACTATAATTAAATTAAAAAATTATATTTGGATTTATTTCTGCACCAAAGATAATTTTCTTTATCATGTATACATGTATCCTCGTAGTGAACCAAGGATGGACCCATGTGTGTAAGGCAGTGAGGCAATTTTTTCCACAAGTCAAGGAGAAAATTACATGCAGTGACCATAAATATTTCATTTGCCTCCATTAAAAAATTTTGATTGCCCCCACCCGCTAAGAAAAGAAATGAAAATTCATGTGACCCCATAAAAATTTAATTTATTCCCTAAAAATTTATTTGACCAAAATCTAATGTGTGTTATCAAGAGTTTTAGAAAGAAGGAAGAAATAATTTTAAAAAATATTTTAAAAAAATTTTAAATTGAAAATTGTACGACAAATTTCTATACTATGCAAAAGTAGTAAGTTTTATGAAGTAAAATGAAATGTAAGATACTAATAGATATAAATTTAATGTTTTATGAATAATTATTTAGTAGTATTTTAATAAATTTTATATTTCATATAATTTAATAAATATTCAAAATTAATCTAATAAAAATTTTAATATTTATACTAACTACAAATTTTGCTCCCACTAATTAATATTTTTGGGTTCACCACTGCGATCAAGTACTAAATATGAGTTCTTCTTGTTAGACTCAAAATCATGTGTCATTAAACATAAATTTATGGCTAGAAAATATGTGCCCATTTAGTAAATCAAGTCATTTCACTGACAGCAAGCTGAAGGTTCTATCTTTTGACCAGCGGCACAATGATACAAGTTTGTTTTTTGGACAAACTGCACGATAAGTCAATAATAATATTTGTATATTTCTGTCAATTCATTTTGAAGATTAAAGTTGCTTAGAGAAAACGGCACAATTCTATATTTCACAGTTTATAATAAATAGAGTAAAATATTATATGTGATTTAAATTTTCATATGAATTATTGATAAAATTAATTTTATATAACTTTATTATTTAAAATTTTTATATGAATTATTTTTTAGGTCATAGTATCCCTGGTCTTTGACCTTGACTAATTTGGATTAATGAGCACCTCTTTGGGAAGTATGCTTCCCACTAGGAATTTAATCGGTTCTAGATATTTAGGCCTTGAACTTGAAACCTCTGGTTAAGGTAAAACAACCCCTTGCCAGTTGATTCAAGCATCTAGTGGTGTTTTTATATGAATTATTGAAATAACCCTTTTTAACTTTGATAATTCATCAATGTTTTAAGTCACAAGAATCCCATGTTATATTCTTTTGGTAAAAATAATGGATAAATTAAAGGGAAAATGATAAATAAGTCTCAGTTAAATAAACAAAATGATAAAATAGAAGGATAAAATAGAGTAGTTGTTTTAAAATCCATAAAAACATACATTAATTTTTTTGGGCAAACACTTATAAAATGACCATGATGCGTTCAAAAATAAATAAATGATGACTTCATAGCAACAAATGACTACTTTCTAATATATTAATTTAAGGGCAAATTTAATAATGTAATCAATGTTTTAATGTATATTTTTTAAATTTATGTTCTTAAACAGAGGGAATGGTTGAAACTTCACTCTCCAATCCACTAATATATGCAGCCAAAACTTTTCCCAACTTTTTAATCTAAAAATCAATCGCTTTACTATGTATAGTAATCCGTAAGAAAAATAAAAAAAATAATGCAAAATAAATCTAAAACTATCTGAAAAATAATTTTATGGAAAAAGTTAAGTGTTTTTATGTTTTTAATTATTTGAGGACACCTTGTATTTGTTAGAAATTGAGTAGCCTACGGGTGTGGATATTTTTTGTTTTGGAATCCTCATTTAAAATATAATTTTTATAATTGGAGTCAAATAAGTGTCATTTCACGTAAAAATCAACCTAAATTAAAATAAGAATCAATATGTATTTTTTTATTATATTAAGCCTTTACAAACAAAACTATAGCTTCTGGCGAACAAAAATAAAAAAACAAAACTATAGCTTGTATAGAATATATAGATAAGAAGATTTCTATGTATACTCACTCCATCTATATATAAAATATTTTTTTAATCAAATCACACATACTAATATATAGATAAGAAGATTTCCAGCCAACAATAATATGTGATTAGTTTTAAAACTGGAAAAATATTGTGTTTGTTTAGGTGCTAGAATTTCTTATGAAATTGAATGCAAAATAAAAAAATAATTTATTGTTGGCGTACATACTTTAAAAACATACTCTCTCACTGATATTTAATTGGAAAAAAACAAATGTTAAGAAATTAATTGCATGCGTTATTATGACTAAAAAAAATTATTCTCCCAGACTTGTAAATCAGGCTATAAAGGTGTATATCTTTCTTTCAAACTTATAAGACATTTTAACCAACTTTTATTAAAATTTTTAATATAATTAAAAATTATATACTCTTTTTATGTCTATTTTTATTTAATAGGATAATTTGATAAATAATAAATATAAAAGTCTCATTAATTCAAATATTCATTAGGAAAATTTTTTAAAAAATATTGTTAATTACTTTTACAAAATACCAAAATATCTAGTTGTGATTATGAATTTCTAAGTGCGTGCGCGCACATATATATACATATATAGTATAAACTTCTTCTCCAACCTCTTCATCAATCAAAGAAGCCTTGAAACCTACCCAACATGGCAAATCTTTGTTTTCATTTCCCCTTCCTCATGTTTTCACTGCTTTGCTTTCAATTCACTTTATGCCTCACCAATTTTACTACGAATGATGAATTAGCACTACTTGCTTTCAAGTTTTCTGTTAAGGACCCTTACAATCACTTGGCTAGCTGGTCCAACTCTTCTTCCATTTGCAATTGGGTTGGAGCTATGTGTGATTCTCACCATGAGAGAGTAATAGCCTTGAATCTTGGTGAGATGGGCTCTCAAGGGGATCTTACCCTCAAAAATTGGGAATTTGTCTTTCTTGCTTGAACTTGACCTTCATAGTAACAACCTTTATGGTGAATTGCCAAAAGAGTTGATCCAATTACACAAGCTGCAAATTCTTAACTTGAGCTACAATGAATTCAATGGAGAAATTCCAATTTGGATTGGAAGCTTGTTCACTCTTCAACACTTCCACCTCCGTAATAATAGTTTTGGAGGTGTTATTCCTAAAAGCATATCCAACTTGTCAAAGTTAGAGACTTTGAACTGGAATGGTAACTTAATTGAAGGATTCACTCCATTTGAGATTGGAAAACTATCAAGTTTGAAAATTTTACGGATCGCGGAAAATAAGCTTTCAGGAAGAATACCTCCAATGATTTCTAACTTATCCTCACTTGAGATGTTGTCTTTGGCCTACAACTCCTTAACAGGTATGCCTTGCATAATGTGTTATTAGCATTTCTTCTATTTTACAATGATATAATTTTATTTTCTATTTGGAACTCCTTTTGCTTAATTTTAATGTAGATTTATGTGTGCCTTGTTATCAAGCTTAATTGATCTTTGCTGGCGTAAAATTTTCACTCATATTTGTCAGAATAAATTCATCAACAAAATTATGTTAATTATCATTCTACATGACCCTCCTAGCTTTAAGGATATTCAAATTATCAAAGTTAGCACATTTTCTGCATTTCATGGAATCAGCTTTGCATAAGTATATACTTCCTATATACCCAAATTAACTTCACCTAAGCAAATTAGTGCGTTTGATAATTATTTTACAGTTAATTTTTATGATATATTGGTGATAATAAAATATTCTTATTGCGGAAAGATAAATTGATCAAATATTCTTTGAAATCGCCTTTCAACCAGCTAGACAATTTTATGTTTTTAAGTTATATATTTTTCAGAATTCTTTTTGTAGTTACGTTATAAATTATTACTCATATAATATAATCTACTTTTTATAACATTAAAAACTTGTCAAATATTTGCATATGCTTCTTATAGGACATGTATTAAGCATTCTCTTATTTTTTTCCAAATCCAATTTTATAAAGAAAATCATAAGAAATAACTATCTAATAATGATTCTGATTGTGAAAAAGTTATTAAAAATTTAGATCAACATAATGAAGGAAAATCTTCAAATGATTTCTATGACTTTTTCCCTGTGATATAAGCTACATTAAAGTTTATAATTGCGTGCTAAATAGGTATGATTATGGATTCGTGTATTCATGTTTAAAAAAAAAAAAAAGATCTCAAACAACCCAAACTGTCAGTTTGACTGTCAATATCTCATTATTTTTCATGTTATAAAAATAATAGATTATCTCTTTTTTATTAATAAAATGTCTACTTTGGAGCACTAATTTTATCATTCCATCGTCTGATTTCTTTTGTACAACATGCAGCCATAATATGTTTTAAGGTTCGTATGCTCTTAAAAATAATTATATAGGGCAACAGTTGTTTAAATATATGCATAAAACTAACTCTTCAAAGAACGAAATAATATATTTCTATCAATTTGTGTGCTGTAAGGGTTTTGACTAATTTTATTCATCTCAATTAATTTATTATAGCCTTATTTAATTATGGACAAATTGGTTCACTGGAAGTATGGCCAGTTCATATTGATATACAAAAGATTTATCATTAAAAATTTGAAAATTTACCAGAGTTTATCATTAATATACAATGATATATTATTGACAAATATAACAAATTGGCTATAACACAAAATATAATAAATGTTAGAATGTTTGCTTGGTTTGCTATATCTGCAAAAGCCCCTTTAATCATGCTATATATGATAAAAAATATCTTACTTTCTGAATATATGTGGCCCTGTTATACTGCAAAGACTTGGATAAAACCCTTCGCGTATGAGGATTTGATTGGTCGCACTAAACAGAGTTCAAATTAATGGATACATATCAAGATACATCAATTTCTTATTTACTTTTTTTTCCTATTGGGTTCAAGAGCTTTGTCTTCTTCGTTGCTTATTTTTCTTTTGTTATGATCTCTTTACCATACATGGACTGTAATGAAAAAACGAGTCTGCAGATATTGCAGGATTAATTTATTCCAAAAGGCAATCGTCATATTTGAAACTAATAAAAGTATCATAGTTTTTATCAAAGATTGTTTATTACCATATAAGATCAACTATTTGTCGAATTTTCAACCTTGGTCTCATTATGCTCATACTTTATGGTCTTATAGCATATCTTCATTGGTTTTTTTTCAATGACCACATCCCAGTAGATATTCCCAATATAATTAGTGATTTGGTAAATTTGACCATAATATTAGTGTTAATCAGCTTTGTGGTTGCATACCAAAAGCGATTGAAATTTTGATTATGCTTCAAGGGTTTCAAACTTCAAGGCAATGACTAATTATTAATTTTGTTGATAACGCTAAACATTATTCCTTGATTGCATGATGTAATTACAATAATTAAATCTATTTGTTTCAGATACATAAATTAGTCAGATTTTATTTATGTGTTATATTTCTTTTAGATTTGTTATACCTTGTTATGTCATGAGTTGGTATATAAATGATAAATGTTTCACATCATGACATTAAAAAGGTTATTCTGAAGATGCATGTGAGAGAGTGAATTTTTATTTTTTATATAATATAAGAAAATTTATTTCATTTTACAAGCTTCTTATTTGTTTTTAAGAATTACAAAAGTTATTGTTTGTTACTTGTTTATTATTTACTTTTTCTCATAACTAAATTGTTTTTACACAGACCTCAAAGCAATTTTAATGAAAAAATCAATTATTTGACCCTTATAGTTCCATCTAGTTCGTGACTTATTCCTTAAAATTTAACTTGTCACAACTCAATCCTTATACTTTCTTTTGTCTTCTCCGTTCATTCCTATTTTTAAAAAAAGTAAATAAGTCCTTAGTAACTCATCCTATGTGGCATCTATGGTAGTTAACAGTGTTGCATTGCTTAGTTGACAGTCTTATTATTAGTGCCACATTAGATAAAATAAAATGAGAATCTTTATTCTTTTTAAAAAATGAAAACTAAATAAATATTGCTAGCTAAAGACAGAACACAAAATGCGAATTAGAAACAGGAAACCATTTGTTTCCTGTAATTATCTAGGTCCTTTTCTATAATTATTTAGGTCTTTTTCTATATTTTTTTAGGTCATTCTATATAATGTTTTTAGTCAATTAATGATTAAATTAAAAATATTTAATGGAGGGATGACGTTGCTCCACTTTTAAAGTATAGGCGCAACATCGAGCCACCCTTGATTTGAGGGTGCCCAATGAGTACCTAAAGAAATTGAGAAACAAATTAGCATTTTAACTACTAAAAAAAAAAAAATTAGCACTCTCTCTCTCTTTGCTTCCTTTTTTCAGGATGTCAGATTTTTTTTTTTTTTGAAATGAAGGGATCCAGTTTAAATAATGAACAATATATAATATATGGCTTTGCATATAATTAATTTTGTGCACGTGCAATATATATTTTCAAATAGTATCACTGTACATTTTTTATTAAACTATGTCACTCCTCTATAAATCCAGGCCAAAGTCAACTAGTCAAACCAAAAACTAGCTTTTAGTCCAAACCGATAAAACTCCAAATCCCAGGCACCAATAAGGCCTCCAAAAGTGGTCAAAGACTAGAAAGTCAGTAAATAACCAGTAAACTTAGTAAAAACCTGATCAGTTCCCATTAAGGGGGAAAAAAAAGATAAAAAATAAAAAATACATGTTATCTTTTTTTTTTAAGTCACAACTATAAAATTTTTCAAACTTGGGGCCAATAGCTGTGATTTTCTTTAAATCTTCACAACCCCACATGTGAACCCAGCTTCTCCATTGAAGTAAACCCAACAACACACATATGTACATGCTGATGCTCTCCACCTAATACTCTCAAACGATCGATGTAGGACATTCACCAACCACTTTTTCATTATTCTCCCTGTCTGAAGGCAGCTGAGCTTCACTTCTTTTTTCCTCTTCGATCTTCACTAATTTTTTGGCTACACTCATAATATCTATTAAATCTAGGCAATACAAAGTATTTATTTATATTTTTCCTTTGGTTTAATCCTTTAAGTTTAGTTTTTATATATTTTGTAAAATTACTTGATGCATTGCCATTTTTTATATATATAATAAGTATGGACTCATAATTATTACACATATTTGGAGTAACTGTGGTATATTATAACATTCTATACTAAACTTAATAGATGGGAAGTTATTAGTCATTATTTTCTTTTTAATTTATTTACTTTTATCCTTTTATAAATTTCACAGTTTTTCATTTTAATAGCAACTGGTTTGACCACAATTGAATCAACGAACTGTAAGTCAGTGCCTCAATTGATTTAATGACTTTGTGCCATTTTAATAGTAACTAAAATGAAGATTATCAATATAATTCATCAAAGTTAAATACTGTGTCAAACAGATTCGGTAAAAATTATGATATATTATTATAGGTGATCGATCTGGAATATTGTCCTCCCAAATCTACATAGGCCAATTGTTGCCATATTGAAAGAAATGCTGAAAGAGATACTCTGAAAAAAAAAATTTCTCATCTGACAAATATGAAAATTATATATTTAATGACATGTCTTTAACTTCTCTTGCCTTCTCATTGAAGAAGCATTGAAAACTTAAGCATGCTCTCAATAAGTCATATTGTGTTATCATCATATTGTTCAAATGGTTTCAATAATGCATTGCCTGAAACAACTCCTCTACTCAACATGTTCATGATAATCCCTTCAATCTATTTATAAGAAATAAATAATAGTTTAGTGAGCATTAAATATCTGCAATAATTTTACATGGAAACGCTATTTATGGTACTTAAACGTGTTCATTCAAGAAAGACAAATTAATCAGTTGCTCATCGAATCATTTTTAAGGAATTTTTTCGATGAAACACCTTTCCTAGATGTGTCACATCTTATTATTTTTGCCACGGAATATTAACACCATTTAAAGGCTTATATTATAAATTAAATATGTACATATGGCCAACAAAAGATATCATAATTGCTCCTTTAATTCCTTATTTAGTTCTCCCTTTCTATCTTACACATGGCAATATCCGATATAGCATTGATAGATAATGAAACAAGTTCACAATGCAACAATACAAACATGTTCATTATCCCATTAGTGTTCTCCTCTTGGGAATAAAGGCCGGATGTAATTGTGACACGTCAACAGTCCGTATATATTTTTCTTTTTTAATTTAATTTATTATTTTCCTGTAAAATATAAAAGAAGAAAATAAGTATATTTTACATATAATTAAGTGATAAGAGAAAATAAATAAATATTAATTAGATAGGTATGGAATATTAATAAATTTAGTCAAATATAAGCCAAAATCCATACCTATTTAACTATAAAATATACACTTATCTAAGAGGCTCAGCAAAAAGTGAAGTTACTACATAAGTTTTTTTTTTCTTCTTTTCTCATGGGTTCGTTGTGCATCATCACAAACAATTTCGATGACTCTACTAATTAATTATCACACTATGAATTTATGATATGTTTGTGATGATTAAATATTTTTAATTAAAATAAATATATTAATCATATGTTCTTTGACAATCTCTTGCACGATATATTAATATGGAATTTCCATTGTAGTTATGTTTTATATTTGTATTTATACAGCAATGAGTATTTATATACATCACATCTCCAGGTTTAATTCTCTACCTCATTTAGTTTTCTTTTCTTTTCTTCATCAAATAATATTGCAGGAGATATTCCAAGAGAGATTGGCCATCTTCAAAATCTAGAACTTCTATATTTGGTTACAAATAAGCTTTCTGGCCAAATACCATCAAATATCTTCAATATTTCAGAATTACAAGAGATTGATTTAAGCTGGAATAATTTGTCTGGAAGTATTCCCTCTAGTAAATGCCATGGACTTCCAAAATTACAAGTGCTACGTCTTCAAGACAATGCATTATCCGGAGTCCTCCCATCGAATTGGATACAGTGCAAAGAGCTCAAAAAATTAAATTTAGGACGCAATTCTTTTACAGGTATTTGCCACCGGCCTACTATTTTAAATCTTCAACTTTAATTTCTTTGCCAATATATTTTAATTGCACTTTAATGATTGCAATAACAGCTTTAGTACGTTTTTGTTTATTTGCTATTTTGCAAGATGCATTCCTAAACAAATTGGTGATATCACAAGGCAGAGACAAATTGGTGATATCACAAGGCAGAGACAAATTGGTGATATCACAAGGCAGATTTTACTTTAAGTTTTCCTTTTAATAAGATTGTTTGCTCCATATCAAAAAGCTTAGAAACCTGACTATGTTTCAGTTATTTTAAATTCCCCCTGGCCACTGCACCAATGAATTTGTCTTGTTTGTACACAATCTTCACAAATGTCATAGTAGCAGTTTGAAAAACATAATATGATTAGATGCTAAATTACAAATCTATAGAATAGTCTACTTTCAGTATTTAAATCCTACTTATAATAGGCGAGATGTCTGAGTTTTTTTTTTATAATTTTTATATTTGTTTTAAATTTTTATATGTTTTATTGGAATTTTCATATAACCTGAAAATATAAAAGATATTGCTCCGTCTTTATACAATTGTTTATTCTTCCATATTTCTATATATATTTAATCCTGTAATGTTTTCTCGTATCTTTTAGTAAAGTTCAATACAAATGTTTTTTTGGTTCTATTTCTATAAAATTTTTATCCATCTCCATAATTTCCAACCAACATTATTTTGAAGAAAACATGATAATTGTGAATTACTCTTGTGGACCTTCAACGTTCAATCTTAAATATTTTTGAAGCCACGCAAAGCTCAATAAAACGTATTTTAAAAGATTAAAGAATATATTTATATATATATATATATAGAACCCAAAAGCCATACATTTCTCTTAGTTAGCTTATTACGTGTTGAAAAAATAAGTATAATATTTTAAAAATTTATTTTAGTATTCAAGTTATGTAAAAAAATATATTCTATTTAGTTATATTAATTTTTTTGGCTGCATATAACTTGTGATGTTAACAGTGTGTAATGATTTCAGCAAAAAAGAGAGAGAGAGAGAGAGTATGTGTGTGTGTGTGTAATGTTGGAAAGGAAAGTTGTGCGCAAATGGCACGGTAGGGGATCCTCTTTCACGTGTCATGCGTTATACTTTGACAATTTAGACCGCAATCAATAAATTATAAGAATTACTAATTTTTCCTTTTTCACATTTTTTTGGTGAATAATAACAAACATCATACTTTTTGTTAACACTTTCCATGAAATATTTCATAGGAAGCAGAGGATTTTTTTAAATAAAAAATTATATATATAGTGGATATACAGAGTAAAGACAAGGCATGGTACAATTTTTATATTCAAATTTTCTATACTTTAATTTCTTAAAAACTTAATTTTAATAAACTATATATTCAAAAGTGTATGTCTTTAAGTTTTCATCTTCTTTCATATACCAAGATGCATTGGAAATTTGACTATGCTTCAATAGTTATATCTTAATTAGTGCCAATAAATTATGATGTGCTAACTTCTGTGTATGCACGCATTACTTTTTATATGCTTTTTAATGCAATTGCTCTGAGTAAGAATGAATTTGTTCTCTAACATACTTCAAAAATGTTCATCATAAATTTTTATTTAGATAAAAAATTACTGTTAAAAATTTGCAGATCAATTCAACAACTTAAAAAAAATACTAGAATATAATTTTTGTTTGAATGAATTACATAAGATTTAGAGGTAAAGAGTTTTATGTGTTCCTTAAAACAGAAAAAAAGAAACAATATCCAAATTTTGAAAACTTTACTTCTTTTTTAACTTTCTGCTAGCATCACCTCAACTACAAATAAAAATGGCAAACCTATATGTATCACCAGAACTAACAGAGGATTCAGACGTAATGTTTTCACGCATCAACCCACATAATAATTTTTTGAAAACAATAATGAGTTGCTTTGACAACTCATTATACGTTACTGTCATTTTTTAAATGGTTTTCTTTGCATAATTAGAAACAACTACAATGCTTTTCTTATATCTTGTTTCATTCATTTGGGATTTTTGAACCATAATGTCAATAAATAATTTTAAAAAAATTAGTCATAGGTGAGATTTCAAAATTATGAGCTCTTAGACAGTAAGCTATCTCATCACGAATACTGCCAATAAATTTGAATATGCTCCAAGAGTTAGACCTCAGTGTAAATGATTTACAAGGTACACCTTTAGCAAAACATAGTATCATATTTTTAGTTTGTTTATTGAATAATATCAAAATTCCTTTCATCTAAAATTGAATGTAACTTCACAAAAAAAAAATAAGAAGAATATGTCATGGACTTCTAAATTTACAAATGCTATATCTTCAAAATAACAATTAATTATCTAGAGCTCTGCCATATAATTGGATACAATGCAAATAGCTCAAAAGCTTACAGTTAGAATACAGCTAATTCTTTACAGTTGGAATACTAGAGAAGTTATTGGTTCAACATAAAGCATTTGTTTCACAAACATTTCGTGAAACTCAACTTTTTGTTTTGAGTAAATTTATACCCATTTTTTTACAAAATGATTTTTTTAAAATGTCATCTTCTAATATTTTTTTTTATAGTGTTGTCATGCCCAAGTATTATGTCTAAAAGTTAATTTCTCTGATGCTAATATCTACACGAGCAATATAATTGTAAATGCAAATTTCCAATTAGATTATGCAGCCACTCCTTGCCGCCACTACACAAATATAATGTGTTCCTTTATGTGTACAGGTTTGAGTTCGTTATTCCTTTTTTTTTTTAATTGGTCAATATAAGTGATACTTCATAGAATGTTGGCAATCTTAGATGATTCCCAGCCTTTAATTTCTTAACTAATAAAGACCAAATATATGGAGGCATGCATATATCTTTGCCACCACATTTTTTTTGTTTACGTACTTAATAGCTTAAGGTCGCCTCTACATCAGCACATAAAAATATAGGAATCAGGAAGGAAAGCTTTCCAAGACCAGTTCCAAAAACCAGCATATTTGACCATGCACAAAAATCACGAAAATTTTAGACATCAAACCAAACAGGGAGAATAATATACATATAAAAATTCAACTCAGGATCCCCTCAGTACAAATAGAGAAAAATCAACAAAGTGAGCTGTTAGGAAGACAGAATGCTTCACAACCAGCTCTTAAAAGTTAGAATACTGGTTAGGTTAAAATTATTAATGAATGATTAATTTTACAAAGCTTTTGAATATAGAAGGGGAGAATTCTGGTTAGGTCTTTTGTATGGACATTTTCATTCAATTGTGACAATGAAATAAAAAAAATCAAGTTTATTTACTAATCCACAATTTCAATATAGGAAGATATTTTATAAAAAAAGGCGATTATTTTAGTAATTTTTGTTTTATTTTTAATTTTATAAAAATTTCTTGGGATTTAAATGAAAATTTTCTAATTTAAAATATTCTAAGTGAATTCACGTATTGTTTTTCACTTAATCCAAAACTCATCTATCTTTTCAATTTTCATTTTTCTCTTGTTTTCGATTCAGCTTTATTACTCCTATATAATTAAAAAAAACTAATATTTTAACTTTCAAATGTAATATTTTTGAGTAATAGTTTCAAAATAATACATATTTAAATAGTTAAGTATGCATTGTTTCCATTTAGGATTGAAACTTTTATCAGCTTTTACATTACTTTTAAAATTTAAAATATTTGGAAATTAGGACTTTTATTTAAAATTATTTTAAAAGTTAAATAAGAATATATTCCATTGATTATGATTTGGTCAACGTTAGGATATATTGTGAGGCTAAAATACATAAAACCTTCTTGAACTTTGAAAAAATTGCAGATGAACCCTCTCACCTTTAAATTTTTAAAATTAACCCCTCAACTTTTAATTTTGCTTTTCAAAATCCCTACTGTTAATTAATTGATGGGAAAATTCCAGCTTAGATTGGAGGTTTATTTGCTCTTTAGCACCTGACTTTTCATAATAATAGTTTTATGAAAAGTTAGAGTCACTGGATTGGACCTTTACTTTTATCCATGGATCTATTCCACTTGAGATTGGAAGGCTTCAACATTTAAAGATTTTACGTATAAGAGGGAACAATCTTTCAAAAAAAAAAATACCTTCAATTATTTCTGACTTATCCTCACTTGAGCAAGTGTCTTTGTCATGCAACTCCTTAATAGGTATTTTTTTTATAATATCAGATCATTTCATATTTTCTCTAAATCATTTCAAACAATTTTTTACTGACTTAAGTGTTTGTGTTTTTTCATTTTGCCTATTAACATCATTAGAATTTTAATTGAGATACATGGAAAGAAATAAGAAGGCATGGAACTAGCTTTTGATTGAAAGGGACCTAATATTTAAGATGAACTAGCTTTGGATCTTGTAATTATTGTTGTAGGATCTAATATTAGGCTTTAAATGAACAAAACATAATCTTCTGTATAAAATATCAAAACAAAAAGTTCACGCTATAGAATATATGGGCCAGCCACTGGAATACATAAATCAAACATATGATGGGTAGAAATTAATTAAATATTTGTTATCAGCTGGCTTTCAAGATTTTTTTTTTTTTTGCTTGAGTTAAACTATTTAGTATTTACTCTATGCCCATCAACAACCATTACCTTTTTGACTAATTTTAGAATTTGTATTACCCTATAAGTGTAATCAATCTATCAAGCTAACAACTCTTTACACACAATAATTTTATATATGGATGTTTTAAAACATACATTTTTGAAAGATAACTATATTTTTAGGCAATCTCCGTTTGAGTTTTATTTTTTAATTTTTATTATCAATATTTTTAAAATTAATGTTATGATTTGAGATGAATTTTATATCAGATAATAGATGAAGCACGATAATATAAAACTTAAAAATACAAATATATAAATACTAACAACATTTAACTTTACAATAGTACTTGAATAAAAAAAACTTTGTAAAGAATATAAAAGGAATTCACATTTTAATGATCTAGATACAATGATATATAAATTCAACAAATTCAATACTTTGTTAATATTATATATATATATATATAATATACATTATTTTCACCTCCGTTTTACATTATAATTATTGTTAGTAATTTAAAAAAAATTTTATATATGTAAGTCTTCATGATCAAAGCATTTTCCAAATTTTGATATATATTGTTAGAAAATTTTCATATTATTTATGATTCATTTTTAGAGTGAAATATATTCATTTATATTTAATTTTATTAATATTACATAAGCCATCACATAATTTTCAAAAGTGCACAATTAAATTTAATTTTTAACTCTTTCAAAAATATTATATCAAAGATTCAAAAATACTTTTTTATTTATTAAAAGGTGCATTTTAGCAATTTAAACTTGTTTACTCTTGTTAAATACCGTTAATTTCATTCTTAATCTATATCACTCTCTCTCCACCCTCCTTTGCACAGAACAATGCATGTACGCAAAAATGCACCCTTTTTGTATTTATCTAATTATTTATGCACTATAATAAATCAGTACAATTTCAAAATTTATATACTTATGCTAATGAATTGTTTTATGACAGTTAACAATGGAGCTCAAATTAGAAGTTATATATAACAAAATTTTGTATGATTTAAGAGCTTCATTATTTTTCCGACTCTGGTTTCTTTTAAATACAAAATTCAAGAGTTATTATATCATAATCACAATAATTTTAAATAATGCATTCATAAATTTATGTTTGTTACTTATTTTTCTTTTATCATAATCTTATACATGAGAATTCATAATAATGTGGTTTTTTTATTATCATATTGCAGGAAATATTCCTCAAACAATTGCTGACCTCACAAACTTAAAAATTATATATCTAGGTGCTAACAAGTTGTCTGGCCAAATACCAAGGAATATTGGAAATATGACAAAACTTCAAGGGCTAGACCTTAGTGGAAATAATTTTGAAGGTGCACTTTCAACTAATCGTAATCACATAACGCGTAACTTCTTACCATATTTGTGCTATTTTTTTAGAAAGTTCATTCATGGCCTATATCATATAAATATATATGTCCCCTAGAAATAAGGGTCTTCAAGTTGTTCTTTAACAAGTTTATAGAAAATTAAAAGGTTGATCCCGAAACATTTCTTCTAAATTTTAAAAGTTTGATTTGTTAAAAATGATATACCATATATACATGAACACTTGGAGCATTAGAAACTTTTCTTATATCTTTATCAAATATATAGAAAATATTCTCAATATAACTTCTGTGTGACAAATTTAAATTTTATATCTTTAAGCACTAATCTTTTTCCAAGCAATAGACCAGGTAATTTTTCATCAAATTATGATGTTATAGCTACTATATTTTTTTCCTCTTTAGTTGCTTTCTCATTGTGTGTGTGTCTATATATATATATATATATATATTTCTCTACCAATTTTTCCTATTGGTTATACATTTGTGTGTGTCCTAGAACTACTATTTTTATATATGAGTGATTCTTTTTAATTCCTATTTGCAATGATTAGAACTAGAGAATTATTGAAATACTGTAGTTTTAAAGTCGGATAAAATGAACCATAAATAATATGTGGCACTACAAAAGTTTTACAGTAGGATTAGCAACATAATTCACATTTTCTATTAGATTATGTCACCACTCTATACTAGCTACCATGATATTAATTGTAATTCCAATTTTAAATTTCATTAATCGGTCAATCTAAATTCTTGTATAATTAATGGTTTTTGATACATTACTATTGCTAGAATTCTAGATGTGAGGCAACGTTCAAAATATGTTCATATTTCATATCAAAGACATCAAAGTGTTAATAAAATTATCATTGATTTTGTTAGTTCAATTGCACTACAACATAACTTTTTTCTTTCTATACATTGCATGGATCAATCTATTTGTATAAACTAAAATTTGAACAGGTATATCTTAAAATATGCATGTACTTATTAAGTATTTTTATTTTAGAAAGACATTAACATAATTCCCTTTAATATTTTATATTTAGTCTTTTGGATGTTACATTTTCTTGAAAAATTGTTCAATAACATTCAGTATAGTGATAAAGTTCGATATAAGTGAAATTTAAATGGCATATTATATTTGTTTTATCAAAATTTATCCATTTATAATATATGTTGTATAAAAAGCCAATATGATGTATTTGGCTTATGAATCGTGTTATGATTCAATATATTTAATTTATATTGAACTGCATGTCCTTTTAGTTTGAAATATAATGTTTATTTTTTTCCATTGAATTTACAAAAGGGGATTTTAGTTTTTGCAAGTTTAATAGAGGCACATGTAAAATGATTTGCATGTGCTAGTTAACTCCCTCACTTATAGCACTATCTTCCCATGGAATACATTCCAAAAGTCAGTGGTCTTTTTTTTTATTTTTTTTCATATTCTCAATTATCTCAAAGTTATATTGCATCATTTTAGCACGTTTCATGAAACTTTAAAAGTATAAAATCTGTCTCTTGGTATCAAGAAAGTTTTTTGTCTAATACTAGTTGTTTAGTATATTATGCTTTATTCTTTTTCACTTTTGATATGACTTCAATTTTGGGTTTTAATTAATTGTTTGGCAACATAAAGATGCATTGGAAATTTGATATACTATTATTAAATGATAGTTTGGTACTATCGATCATTTTATTCCTTTTGTTTCTTTCTTTGTCCGTTGGAACATAATCACTAGTGTGACAATGTTAATATCTACACCAATATTAAAATATAAAATCTTCATATCAGTTGTTTTCCTTAAACTGTAAACAAGAATTAAAAAATTGGAAAATAGACAACTTTAGTCCCTATAAACCAGAATCAACATCTCTATTTTATGGGCTGAAAAAAAGAGGTAAGCATATTCCTCAATGCATAGTGCCAAGATTTGTTTATATATGAGGTGTAAGGCAAAGGCGTAGGAAAGATAAAGAGACTTCAAAATTTGGCTGTTGATTTTGTTATTTTAGTAATACATAATTATTTCATGTATTATGTAAGAATTCATTTGTAACATCATATCACTTTTTGGGTCATTGATCAATACCCAATTCACTCAGTGACCGCTTTTGATCATTGTACTGGAATCGGCCAAGAGCTTGTTCAAGTTCAATCAAATAAATTGGCTGGTCCAGTTCAATTTTTTAAGACCATAACTTTTCATTTGATCATGTCATCATTAATTGTTGTAATTTAGAGCCCTTAGTTACACAAATAGATTTGTGGCTTACATGCACATGAATTGTGTTGTGAAATTTACAACACTTTGGTGTCCATCAAATATTATAGAATTGTATTCTTCTGTTTTTTGGACTTCAAAACAGAGGTAAGAATCCAATAATGTTATTGATTACATGAAGATTTATCCTTCCAAATCCGTGCTCTTTTCATTTAAGTCTCTCAATAGTTTCTTGTTCTTCTATTTATTTTTCAATAATCAATTCTATGAAGATTTTCCTTTTAATTTGAGCTATCAGATTATGGGTTGTCTATGTCTTTAATTTGTAGCTTTATCTCAACTTCTCCTTTACTGTTTTTGTTATCTTATCTTCTTTTGACTTCTCTTTTCTCAATCTCTGAAGTCGTTCTTTGTTGCTTGTTTGGAAAGCCAATTTTTGAGGAAAAAATAAAAAAAGTTAGAATTGAGGAATGATGTTGAATATGTAATATTTTTATATAAAATTTCTCTGAAATGAAAGTTATTATTTACATAATCATTAGAATTTCAAAATTGGAGATAATATTTGAAATGTGTGTATATATAGATTTATATATTAATGTTGAAGTACTGTAAATGTCCAATCATTATCACAGTTGTTTGATAATTGAGATACAAGTTTTTCGGCCAGACATAAAGACAAGTTTAAGTTTACTAGTTAACCCGGTTGCTCTTAGTTTGTCAAATGAATAATACAACAAGGACAAATTCCTCCTATCTAAAATCAAATATGTGATTTCACCCAAAAAAAAAAATTGAAAACGTGAACCATCACTGTACGTATAGTCTAAATTTTTTCGTAAAAGTTATGCGAAGCTCAACAAAATATGTAATAAAAATTGAAGAGTAAAAGAGAATATATAAAAGCCAAAAAAGCCATACTTTATTTTATCAGTTAGATTTAAATGTTTTAATAATGAAGTATAATATTTTAAAATTTTTTAATTTAATGTCTAACCTGTACATCATGCATAAAACGCATATAATTTTTTTGCTATCTATCTTGTTATGTTACTTTTTTCTTCATGCCTCTATCTAGCGAATTGTTTGGGGGGGGGGTGACAAGACTATGTTCCGATTTTTATATACAAATTTCCTGTACTTTAATCTATCTTGTTGTATTATATATTCCTTGGGATATATTTCTTTCTTAGACAAAATGGGAAACCTTTATCTTATTTTTATTGAATCAAGCTCTTATTTAACAAAATATGTAAGTGCTACTCAGTTTTGTTTTTACGATGTCTTATTATGCATCAGTACTAAAATGAGCTCTCTTTTTTTCCGAATTACAATGCGCATGGCATGAAATTATATTTCCAGGAAAAATCATGTGTAAGAATAATGCCTTGACAATCATTTGATTAACTCATTCTAATTAGAACATGCTTCAAGAAGGTTTTTTCATGTTTGGAAACCATTTGTGAAAAAAAAAATATATATATATATATATGAATAATAGTGCAGTGAAAATGTGTTAGTAAAATTTCTCTCATTTTTTTAGTTTAAATTCATCTCTACCTTTTTTTTTTTTGCTTCAAACATAATTACAATTTTAATACCTAGAAAGGTATGCATGAGTTTTTTTTTTTAATTTTGATTCAATTAATACTCCACAAACTTTTTTTTTATTTACATCTTCACTATCTTTGATCATTATACTTTAGATCCCTCAACTGCATATTCAGATTCATGGCTCCAAATTCACAAGAATTGTGTTGTGAATTTGCAACACTTTGGTGTCCATCAAATCTAGTAATTTCTCAAGGCTGAATCAAAAAAATAAAATTCCTTTTCTTTCACAACAAGGATTTTGAACAAAGAACCTCATGATAGATTTACCTCAAAATTTATAAAAATACTCTTAAAATACCTTGCCATCAAATTTAATTCTTACTAAAATTATTGGGTTATTATTATATTAATGTACGTGCAAAATATTCTATCTATATAATTCTTTATTCATAAAAATACTTTAGTTTTGGTTAGCCAAAAAGAGACTTTAGTTATTGTTAACTTTAGTGACATTGGTTAGGATGTCTTCTCTTCGGCAGCATTTGAGTTCTTTTTGTTCATATTCTGTTCTTATTTGCAACATTTTTAGATTATTTTCTAAGAATTACTATGAACAAGATACACTTTATTTTTCATTTTCACCTTTTGTTTTATTACAAGGTATCAATAAGTTTGTGCATCTGTGAAATTTCCTGTTGTAATAATTCTTTATGCATAAAAATTTGGTTACTTTTAATTTTAGGGATGCTAGCTTGGGAAGCCAATTTTTAGACAGGACCGAGATATGATGTTGTTATATGCAATGAAAATTTTCAGTGATTTCTATTTTTGTTGTTATAATAATTTTGACTTAATTAACATTGAAAACTTAACTATTCACCCAATAGCTCATGGTGCCTTACTGTCAAAATTTTCAACTTAACTATGCATTCAGATTAGTAGCTCACATGCACAAGAATTCTTTACTCTGTTTATCTCTGTTTTCTTGGCTAAAGAATATAGGTAATAACATAATACTGTTCTTGATGATTCTATGAAGATTTCCCCTTCTAACCCCATGCTTTTTTTCTTTTGAATCTCTCAACAGTTTCTTTTTCTTCTATTTATTTTTCACACATCAAGACAATGAAGATTTTCCTTTTAATTCTCTACATAGAGATAGATGAGAGATGGACATTGAACTATCGGATTATGTGTTGTCTATGTTATAGCTCTATCTCAAGTTCTTCTCCTTTAGTGTTTTCATTATCTTATCTTTTTTTGACTTCCGTTTTCTAATTCAAATATTGATGAAGAATTAGTTATTAATAGTGTTAAAAAATTATCTTACGTTTTACTTTCCTATATTATTTCCAACTTCAAGAGTTATATTTTGATTGACTACAATAAATTTGATGAATCTGTTTTATATAACATTGTAGGAGATATTCCTGAAGAGATTGGTAATCTTAAAAGTCTAGAACTTTTATATTTAGACGAAAATAAGTTTTGTGCCCAAATTTCATCAGCTATCTTTAATATGTCTGAGTTGTGGAAAATTGATTTAAGTTGGAATAATTTGTTGGGAGGCATTCCTTCTAATATGTGCAATGGACTTCCAAATTTACAATATTTGGCTCTTCAAGGCAACAAATTATTTGGATCTATACCAGCTGGTTGGACACAATGCAGGGAGCTCAAAAGGATAGTATTACATGACAACTTATTCACAGGTATGTACTACTAATCACTATGTCAAATTTCTAAATTCAATCTTGTCAGATATATTTTGATTGCACTTTTATGCATTTGACATTGGTAATGATCCAAACAATAAAACAAACAGGACTTCTTTAACTCCTATTTTCATTTAAACGAAAATCTACCTTGACAAATTAATTCATATTTATAAAAGTAATCAAAATTTAAGGAACCCGTATCAAACCTGTTTTGGAAAAAATATAAAGTAAAACAAAAATTTGATATCATTTTTATTAAATAAAAAATTAATTTATATAATTTTTAAATTTTGTTTTTCCCAAAAAGCTTGCATCAGTTCACAGCCAACTGCCCTGTTTCCATCTTCCACCCTCATATATGGCAAACATATTACATACCGGGTATATGAGCCTAAATTAAAAACAGTTTCTATAAACATACTAAAAAACTATCTGTTTGTACCCCTGTATATATGAACCTCAATGATATATTTTGATTGAAATAATTTTTTATATATCCAATTTTCTATTTTGTTTTCAAAACAATTCCATATCTTGAAATAAGCGGGTTAAATCAAGTAATAATTCAAAAGATTTCACATCTATTAGAAAGAAAGAGGGAGAGTAGAAGAAAGGCAGAATGAAAATAAACAATGTTTTTTTTTCATTTTTACATAAATGAAGCTCTTTTTTAAACGAATCAAATTATTTTCATAATAAATAAATAAATATACAAGTAGCCCCTATCAAAGCTGTTTTAAGATAAATATGAAAAAATTAAATACGTAAAAACTCAATAGGCCATGCATTACTACACGTATTTGTCTTAAATGGTTTTCTCTGCATCATTTTAAATGAAAACATTGCCTTTTTATTTTCATTTTTGTTTGTTCTTTTACAATAATATTGTTAGAGATATTCTTAGAGAAATTGCAAAGATAATGGACATTTAAAAATTATGACCTTCAATATTACAATATATATATATATATATGATGTCATCATATGAGTTGTTCAGGATCTAGAGTGAGCTCATGCTATTAGCTCATGAACTGTCACCGCAAAAACAACTTTTTTAGTTAAGCAAACTACACGGTCTTATTCTCATACAATTTATATGATGATGATGGGTCTTACTTAACTTATGATACCATATGTTATGCCCTGTTAGAATACTAGGCTATTTGGTCTAAGACATAAGCCTGATGAGTATTATTTCTCTAAAAAATTATTTAATTCCTTTGTTCCAGAATAATTTGTTTATTTAAGAAAGGTAAAACTACATTATCAAAAAACAAATAAAACTAGAATCTTTGGATTTTTAATAAAGTTAACAATGTAATAGTATTTTCTTAAAATAAGTGAAAATATTGGGAATACCTTATGCCTAGCCAATTTGTGATTTCTAAATGGCGTTAGAGAATGTGTGCTTTAATTAAGGTACTGTCCCTTATGCTTTTAAGTCTCAATCTTCTTTCAGGTCATATACCCAAGAGTATTGGGAATTTGACCATGCTTCAAGGG
The DNA here is from genome assembly GCF_029017545.1 of Prosopis cineraria. NCBI lineage: Eukaryota > Viridiplantae > Streptophyta > Magnoliopsida > Fabales > Fabaceae > Prosopis > Prosopis cineraria. Next base: position 21,359,930 of record NW_026555337.1, read on the forward strand.
TTAAATGCGGGTTCCAATAACTTGGAAGGTATTCATTCAACAAGGCATAGCATTGTTATATATGTTTATTTTATCTGTTGCTTAATTACAAGAAATATTCCAAATAAAATTGGTGATCTTAAAAACCTAAACATTGCAGACATGTTTTAACAGTTTAAAAAATTATATATAATTGCTACAATCATTTTTTCAAGTTCACATGTTTTTAATTTTGTGCAAAATGAAAAACATTAATTTTTAGTTCTTTTTGTCAATTACCCCATTACAAAGATATTTCATAAGAGATTGCGATATTTGAAATTGAAAATTTAATCTTAAATCTTAATTAAGTTTTCTCAGTTTCAACCATTAAATGTTGGAGTGGAGGCATCTTTAAGACAAAAAACCAAGAGTATGATTTATTTTTTATATTTAGATTACAATGCTCGACTATGGTACAAATAAATAAGAAGTCTTTATCTTTTATTTATTTTAACAGAATTATTTTTAATTATTTATAAGTTGAATTACATTTATAAAAATAATTTAAAGAATCTATGTCAAAGATAAGTGTCCATCTTGTTAGTATGTGCGTGCGTGTGGGGAGAAAGCTAAACTCTATATGTAGAACTTGACTGACCTAATATATAAAGAAGTATGGACAATGATACATCTCATTTGTTAGGTATTTGTCTTATTTACTATTTTTATTATTCACTTTAAATAACTTCACTAAAATTAATATGTTGAATATAGGTTTAATACCTATGGAAATAGGCAATCTCCATGAGCTTGAGAACTTAGAATTGTCGTATAACAAGTTGAAGGGATCTATTCCGTCCAGCATTTTTAACATTTCAACCTTGACATACTTAAATCTTGGAAGCAATTCTATAATTGGCAATCTTCCGCCAAATTTCGGGAATCTCACTAGTTTCTATGAACTATACTTGGGAGAAAATATTTTGACAGGATCAATTCCAAAAGTAATAGGTGGCTTACAAGATCTTCAATATTTGAGTCTTGAAGGTAATGAGCTGCATGGCCTAATCGTTGATGAGATATGTGAAATCACAAAGCTTGCCTATTTATCATTAAGCAGAAACAAGTTTTCTGGAGGAATGCCACATTGTTTAGGAAATGTTACTTCTTTATGAGAACTTTACTTGGACTCTAATAAGTTAATTTTAAAAATTCCCTCCTCCTTTTGGAATTTGAAGGATATATTGAAAGTAAACTTATCTTCCAATATTTTAGTTGAAAATGTATCCTCAAGTATTGGAAACTTGAATGCTCTTATATCACTGGACTTGTCAAGAAATCATATTTCAAACAATATTCCAACAGCTTTGGGTGGACTAAAGAACTTGCAAGATCTCTCCTTAGCACATAACAATTTGCAAGGAAACATTCCAAAATCATTTGGAAATATGCTGAGCTTAGTAAATTTGGACCTTTTTGGGAATAATTTATCTGGTGAGATCCCCAAATCCATGGAGTCACTTACTTATCTTAAGTATATCAACCTCTCCTACAACAAACTACAAGGAGAGATTCCGAGTGGTGGAGTTTTTGCAAATTTGACTGCTAAATCTTTCATCATGAATGAAGCTCTTTGTGGCCATCCACAACTAAAAGTGCCTCGCTGTGAAAAAGGAAGAAGAAAATGTTCATGGGCAAAATCACTTTTAATAAAATACATATTACCCATGGTTGTGTCAATAATTTTAATTGTCTTGGGCATTATTCTTGTAAGACAAAGATGATCAAATTTAAGAGAACCAATTGAGAGGGGCTTATCTATTTTAGGAGGGCCAAGGAGGATTTCTTATTTTGAAATTCTAGAAGCAACTAATGGATTTGATTATAGTAACTTTCTTGGAAGGGGGAGTTATGGTGAAGTGTTCAAAGGAATGCTTTTGAATGGGATGATGGTTGCAATCAAAGTATTTAATTTTGATTTTGAAAAAATGTCAAGGTGCTTTGAAGTGGAATGCAACACAATGCGTAACATGCGTCATTATAATTTGGTGAAGATCATAAGTAGTTGTTCCAATGTTGATCTCAAATGTTTGATAATGGAGTTCATGCCTATTGGGCGTCTTGAAAAATGATTGTATTCTCACAATTATTGTTTGGATTTTTTACAAAGGCTAAATGTAATGATAAATGTAGCATCTGCTTTGGAATATCTCCATCATAGCTTGTTAGCACCAATAATTCATTGTGACTTGAAGCCAAGTAACATTTTGTTGGATGGTGATATGGTTGCTCATGTGAGTGACTTTGGGATTTCCAAACTCTTAGATGAAGGGCAATGTAAAATACATACAGAAACAATACCTACAATTGGATATATAGCACCTGGTAATTGTTCTAAACCTAGCTTCATCATGTTCTTTTTGCATTTATGTTTTGAGAATGCTTTTTTTTTTCTTTAATTTCTTTTAGATTACATTGGAGTCACCTTATTAAATGATACTTATGAAATCTTTCATACTCTATCACTTATTATTTAAACTAGCAATATCATAGAAAAATCAATATACAAAATATTCATTACTTTCTATGAGCAATACTATGATTGTGTCCACAAAGCATTAGATCTTCTTGATTTAGTCTCTATTGATAAGAAGTTTAATTGATTTTCATTAAAGTCACTTGTTAAATAAATACTTGAAACCATTTCCTCCAAATTCTTATATAGAGAGAAAGTATACTCGAATATATGTATATATATATATATATATGTATTCTAATTTTTTTATTTGAGGAAGGTTCTTTCATAAAAGAGGCAACCAAAAGGATTTCTTATTTTCAATATTTTGCATTCATTGAGCTTGGTTGCTTTAATTATTTTTATGTGTATGTACATGATATGAGAGAGAGGGGATGCAAATCACTATAGCATGCATTTTTGTTGAATCTAAAAACAAGCCTCTCAAGGATTACTATATTGTAAATGTATATAAAAATAATAGTGTAATGATTACACAAGAAACACCAATACAAATGATCAATTTTGAACAATTTATCTTAATTAAATGTGTATTTAGTTTATTCTAGTTTGTAAATTATGACTATGAGAAATAAAATGATTTTTTTGGTGCTTGAATCCAATTCTACGCAGAATATGGATCTACTGGAGTTGTTTCAACAAAAGTAGATGTGTATAACTATAGGATTATATTATATTAATGGAAGTGTTCACACAAAAAAAAACCAACAGAAGACATGTTTGTCTCAGGATTGAACTTGAAGAGTTGGGTAAGTGACTCAATGCTACATGAAATAATTAATGTCATAGATTCCAATTTATTGCAGGGAGATGATCAATATATTGGTGATATATTGACTTCTACATCTAGTATTTTTGAATTGGCATTAAATTGTTACATTGACTTTCCTAAAATGCGAAGCAATATGACAGATGTTGTTGTGTCATTAAACAAGATCAAGAACATGATTATGCAAAGGCAACATCATTGGCATCATTAAACAAGCAATACTTTATTTTCAATTTATGTTGTATATTTCCTTTCAAAAACATGCTTGGCACATTACTTGTATGTTGTATGCATGTTTTCTCACCAAACATGGAAGAAAATGTAGTGGTTGTAATGACTGTTATATCATATATGACATGTTTGATGATACTTGTGAGCAACAAAGGAGTGCATACATTTGTTAAATAAATTAAACTTTTTATTTAAACAAATGCAATGTTAAATTAAATAAAATAAATTAAAATTTTTATTTAATAGAGACAGATGGGAATGATCCCTCTCTCTCTGTGTCCTGCAGCTTCTAACCGACAAGAAGAATGGAGAGAATGAAATAATATGCTGATTGATAAAATTACAAAACAAGACCCAAAGCTTGTTGGGGAAAACTTCAAAAGGAGACCCCACCAAACTTTTATAATTGTTATTATAATATTTTATAATAAAAAATCAATGGCACTTTAGTAATTTCCCATATAAGAAAATAAAACAAACCTTTGGCTCAAGTAAGATTCAAACTTTAGACCTCCATATAAATAACTAGTATAAATTTAACTAGGCCACTACTCTTCATTTGTCAAAAAATTAAAATAAATAAATTAAATATCAATTGGAAGAGGATTTATTTAATTTAAAATTCAGGGTCATTATAGTAAACTAATACAACATAATTTAATTTGGAAGGAATGGAACAAAGTGATTGTTCTTTTTAATATTTTTAACTCAAGAGATACATTGAAGAAGATTCTACAAACTACATTTTCAATCCAAAAATGCATGGATGAGCCTATTTGCAAAAGTGACACCTCACTTATGAGCTAATTTAATTTGTTCATATTGAGTAAACTTTAGGTTAGATGTCCATCAATGACAAGAAAAGAAAATATTTTCTTTCATAATAGTTCTACTTACTAAACGGATCGTCAAATCTAATAATAACGTAGTGAATCCCTTTTGGCATCTTTTATTGTCATAAAAGCCTTAATATAGAGATTTAGATCCTTGCTTCGATTTTATGTCAAAAACAGTGGAGGACAGTCAAGTTTTTACTTTGGACAAAAATTTAGAAGGTTGCTCAAATTTTATTGGTAAATTAGCCTAACATGGTATTCCTTACTCTCTAAAGCTTAGACTCATGAGGTTCCTAGTTTATCTCTACAATTTCATAGGAAAAATCGTTGGGCATCTAGCAAAAGCTTGCCATTTCAAGTCTCATTCTTCTAACCCGAAATTTAGACCAATAAAAATGCAAACTAATAAAATCCAATGACATTTTTTCCTTTGGAAATATGAATAAATAAATCATTGCTAGTGTAACATCAAGAATTTTGGGCCTAGAAGCTCAAGAATATGCCATAATTCAATAAGCTACTTAGCCCAACTTATCAGGAGCACCTCAAGTTCCTTGAAAAGATAGAATTACCTTCAAGCACCAAATAATAATTTAAAACATGTTTTGTTACTAAAGCATAATGTTTTCAGAGACTTAATGGAAGTGTCCATAATTGAAGAATGAGCAAGTTAAAGTTCAAGAGAGTCTAGCATAGGCTAAAAGAAATAAATAAGGCATAGGAGGATAAAAGAGGCATCTAAGATCAATCTTGAAGAATAATTAATAAACTTGTCAGATTAAGCAAACGTAAAGTTATTTGATAAATTTATCCATACATGCAACAACTTTTAAAAAAATACTAAAAATATCATCTTATGGAATAAAAGATAACAAAAAATTAGAGAGAGAGAGAGATTTAAAAATTGATTAGATATAAAAGAATATCACAAATTAGATAAAACAAACTATACAGGCCAAAAAAAAAACTAAAACCACTCGATAAATGTATAAAAATAAATTAAGGATGAAACAAATTAACGATAGATAACATATATGTATATATATATAGGTTTCAACTAGATATACACATATTATATAAATATAATTCAAAAATAAAAAAACATTAATCCCTGAGTTAAAAAAAAAGGTTTAAACTTGAAGTTTTTAGAAAACCTAAACCCATATATATTTTAACCTTCCACCTCTCATGAATAGTCTCTAAAAGCCGCAAAACCCACATCCTTAAACAGAAATCTCATGGAGCTATGATTTAAACAGGTAAGTATCAAGCTGTTTTGATGCAGGATTTTCGAGAGGTCTTTTAATATTTATTAAAACGTTTATAGTAAATGGATATAATTTCTAGCATAATCTAGGCATCACAAGCTCCCTAGAAAGTTCAAAACCAAATCAATTAGAGCTCTGTAGCTTAAGTTATTAATTTTCTAAGGCAAGGGTCAGAATCAGTCTTGGAAACAGAGCAACTTCAGGGAATATTTTTACTGTATTAGTTGGCTCAATTAAATTCCTGTTTCTTATTTTTCTCTTGAAGAGAATTAGTCAAGGTTTACATTAAACCAAGAATAAGATCAAAAGCAATTTTATAGAATGAGTTATGAATTTTTAAAATTAAGGTACAGATTCAACCCAAGAATCAGAGCAAGAATAGAAAACCAATAAATTGTATTTTTTGGCATGAGAAAAAGCCAAAACTATTTTTGTTTCTAGTAAAGGACTTCAAGAGCTTTTAATAGAATTTTAGGTCATATACGAATTCTCTAGATCTAGTTATAATTTTTTAAAATTCAGCAAAAATTCTAAACTTACTAAATGAGTTGTAACCCAATGTTTAAATTGTAATTTTCAATCCATGGGCTTCATTTTCCATTTTGCCTGAACCAAATCACTTCCGATTGCATGGTGACAATGTTAAGAGTGAGATATGACAATCATAATATACTACAACAAAAAGATGCCTTTCAAAGTGTTTATTTTGACCCTTTTAGAGCATTTTCAAAACACTTTCAAAATAGATGCTCCTGTATATATGAGAGCAATTCCAAAATGTTCCTGTAGGCCTATCCTACTGGAGCATTTCTCCCTAGAAACACTCCCATATGGTACTTCTACGGGAGCATTTCTTATGAGAAATGCACCTGTAGGTTTATTTTCTTTAATAAAAATAAAATATATTTATTTTTTTACGCTAGCCTGGTTTATATTTAAATCTCAATGTCATAATTATTTGAATAATAATTTAAATGCACAACATTTTTTTAATAAATAAATCACAATAATAAAATATGACATACTATTAGTATAAGTTAATAAACAATTTCAGATATCAAAAGTTATGCCAAAATAATTAAAAACACCACAAACAAAATTTATTAGAAAAAATGAACTTTTAAGCAGAATTACTTCCCTTGAAGCAAAGGAACCTAGGAAAATAAAGACGACTCTTCTCACTTGAATTAAGAAAAACAATCAAACTAAAAGACACATTTAGGATAAAAAAAAAAGCTATGTATAAGAATATCAAAGGGTACACAAGAAAAGGCATGAATAGCTATGTAACCAAATTTTTTGTGAATTGTGCAGCAAAATAAGCTATGAATTAAACACACTAGATATCAAAAGTCACAATGAAATAAAAGAAACTGAAAATCAACAAATCAATGGTTAATAATTGGGCAATGTATTAATTATAATGACCTGTTGAAGATTTAGACTACTAGCGTAGAAGGTCTTAGCAACAACAAGTTTCAAACATATATCTTTAAGGAGACTCTTACCTGTTTCAAAGAGCTTTGCAGTGCCCACTAAAGTCTCTCTGTGACAAGTGAAAATATCATAAATGTTCGAGATGCGTTGTAAACCTACTATTTTTTCCATATATGGGATAATACCTTGCTATTTTTTTCTGCATTTAATAAACCCACACATCAGTCACTTAATTAGACTAAATAGTATATTAATTGTCTAATTGTATAATTATTCTAATTTGACAACCCACTTAGTTTTATATTTCAAATGAATGTTTCACTTTTAAAAACATTAATACCTAAATAGTAAAACATTATTGCTCGATCATAGAATTTTCCACTCCCAAGTAAGATGGATAAAAGAAAACAAATAATGACAGTAAGTAAAAAAGAGTGTTTGCGATTTTCCAAAATTTTCAGCATTGTGAAGATCCAGAGCACCATTTCCCCTCCACGCAAGGAAGAAAAAAAGAGTAAGGACTAATCAAGAAGGAATCATTGAAGTGGTATAAATGGCCAAATAAAATAATAAATACTATGCAGGATGAACGAAAAGTAAGGACTTTTAATTGAAATATCAACCAGCAAGCGAGGGCTTATAATAACTTTTGAGGCCTAAGGCAAAATTCTTAGCAAGGCTCAGCGTGTATAATTGTTTTGTTAGTTACAAAATTATATATTAAAGTTTTGTAATCAAATAATTATCCTAAAATAATAAAATTGATTTGATGGAGGGAGATGAGAATTGTTGTTAATAAAGTATTTTCCCTCCTTATTTGTTGGAATGATATGTGAATATTAACACTAATATGAAGTGCCAGTAAATGTTTAACCAAAAGATGTAAATAAAATTGATATTAATGATGAATGAAATAAAAACAAATTAATAATTATATAAACTATAAATAAGGTTTTGACAAGGCCTAAGGCTCTTGCTTTAATGGCCCCAAGCCACACACGGCTATGGGTTATTGTGTGTATATTGCATATCATATTTTAATTTTGTTCTGTCTAAAAGTTTAGTTTATTTCACATACATGAGACTCCTCAATCTGATTATTGATATGTTTTAAAATAAACGGAAAAAGGCTTAGATCTTTGACAGGTTTATCACTGAAACTGACTATATGGAATTCAAAATTCCCCTGCTGTCATGAGTCATGGCTGAACTTAGAACTTCAGAAACATCTCACCATCTGTAAAATTACGTGAATAAATCATTGATTAAACACCCCATGAGTCATCACGAGGAATAAGTGCTATCATTTTGTGGGTATGCTGGACATTCCTATCTTTCTTCGACCTTGATTTGTTTTTAAATAGGAAGGCTTCTATTAATAATGACTCGTGATGTGCGTGTGTGTGTGTGGGGGTGGTGAAGGACATATATAGTTTAGTCGTGAATTTCGCTGTCTTCATCCTTTTTTCTTTTTTCTTTTTTTTTTTGCATTGTTAATTCAATTCTAGAACTAGACCAATATATTAAAAGCTTTCTTTTATCTTTTCAAGTTCTGTTAACAATAATTCAAAATATGATATTGTGGAAATAGATAAATTCCACGCCAAACACAAACCTCTATTTGTGAAGGATTCCTTGAACTTGAAGGTTACCGTGGGATTTCAGACGGAGTCAGAAATTCATGTACGTGGTCTTTGAGCTTTAAGATCTATATATATATGTGTGTGTGTGTTCACAGATTGTGATAAATCTTTAGCCTGATGAACTCAACTATTTTTTTTATAAATAAATTGAAGTGGTTCACATAGTTCTAGCAGATATTTTTCTTGGACTATCTTGATTGCATAAATTACTTAATGTGTAGTAATCCATGAGAAATCAACTTTTTTAAGAAATTACTTATACTTCAAATGGTCGTCTTCATGCCTTTAATTAAGCTGACTGAAAATATACCAAAAAATTATTTATTAAACTACACTTAATCACCGCTCCTGATCATGATTATCTGATGACATATTATACTATAGCAATGAACTACAATTGTCATATTTCAACAGAAAAGGGACATGATTTCCTGGTATCATGCATGAGATGCTTCACGAAGGCTATGAGTTGACCCACTAAGTACCTTTCCCACAAGTGGGGCCTTTTTCATTTGGGAGAATGGCAATGAAGGCCCCAAATGAGGGAAAAAAATAATGAGGGCCCAGAATAATTGAAAGTTTATCAATACATAACTGAATTGCTAAACCTGGACTTATGCATAAATGAACCTTAAGTTGCTATGGGCCGTCACTGCTTTCCCCCCCTCTAGAGGCCCTCACTGCCATTCTCCCTTTTTATTTGCTGGACCCATGATCTTGTCAGACACTGTATCTAGGTATATAGGATGCAATTTGATGGAGTTTTCCTCCCTCCGAGAGTCATAGGTTCAATTAACTTGTTTCTTCTTTCCTTGGACTAATATACATGGTCCCATTACAGTATTCACATATAAAGTATAAGCTAAGTATACAAAATAAAGATTTGGAAAAAAAAAAAAGAAGTGAATATTCTTGAACACAAGAGATGATAATAACATTACCTCATGGAATAAATATAAACATCTCAGGAAGGTAAGAATTCAAAGAAGATTAAAATGATCTTCTGAGAAAATTATCAATGCTAAAATAAGATCATATCCCATGCAGGATGAATATCACCAGAAACTAATCTTTGAAAAAAGTCCACATATATGAGTTATGCATTATTCTAGAAATTTAAGGCCTTCAACCGAAATTACTACTAATCACTAGAGATATATGAAAAATAATGAAATAAATAAATGGACCTATCATAAGATTAAATAAAAAACAACATATGGAAGTGTTTTCATTAACAAACACTCCCGATTAACATATGAGAGCGATTTCCTTCATGTGACAATATTTATTTATTTACGTAGGTGATTATAGATAGCTAAGAGGGAGTGAAGAGTTGCAATCATATTAATAACTTTTCGCCAAAAAAAAAAATAAAATAAAATACAGTGCAATAAAATCTAATATATAATTAATGACCTAAAACGGTAAAACCTTAGGAAATATGTAAGAATTAAATCACTGCCATAGTAATAAGAATAGAGCAATGAGATTTAGGAACAGAACAATGAAAACAAAGATGTTTCCTTGAGTAATTCTGCTCAAATTCACTTCACCACAATCTTATCAATTATGTATTGAAGCAACAGAATCTCTACATTAATTAGTTGTATATATTATGCTAGTTTTTTATGACAGTGCAATCTTGGTTTTCCTCTGAGCATTTGCATTGATATTGCCAAGCGAATTACATTTAGAGGACTGGAGATAGGATAAAACTACAAATATATGAAGGAAGGAAGAAGATTACTAATTTACAATCTTAAAAAATAGTGTAGCCTGAACTGATACTTGGTTTACAATAGTTGATGAGAAAAGTTCTTATGATGTTTTAGGTGTTACAATAGCTACCAGAACTTCATGAATTTAATCATAATTAATTTTATAATATTTGATTATTAATTACGTTTTATTTTAATTTGTGATTATAGATGTGTATTTATTTACTTCAATTTGAATATTAAGTCATGAATGATGGAAATATATTAATACAAGTTTCTTTTTGTTGATAATATTTTAATTAATGTACCATTAAAACTAAAAGGATATAATTTAATTATAACTGTTTCAATTATTTTGGTCTTTCAGTTTGTTTTTTAACAAAGGACTACACCTTGGGCCTTTTTTGGGTTTCACAACATATGGTGTTTAGTTCAATTAGTGGGTGGTCTTGCTTACCTAATCTTCAATTTGGACTTATATGCAAATCAACATCTACAAATCTCATATTACCAAAAAAAAAATCTACAAATCATATGAAGATAAAATTCCAAATATTTATTTATTTAATGGAAGCTATACATAGACTTAAAACGAAATCCCCATGAGTGATGCTAGAGCTTTCTATTCGATTGCCTAGAAACCTTCACATAAAGCTGAACCACTTCTTTGACAAAACTTCCAAAGGTCTTTTCTTTCTCCATTTGGGTATTAGTAATCTCAAGGTGTTATTCAAATAAGGTTTTAAGCTCATTATTGCAAATTAAAAATTATTGAACCATTTGATATAGATATACCCTTAGGACTCTTTTCTTTACCACATCATGAAAATTGTTCTCTATTCTTCTTTTCTATTGGCAACTTTTCCAAGAAAAAAACATATTAGATGGCCTTACAGATAAATGTCTATTTTTCCCCAAACATTGAAGATCTCTGAATAATGCTAAGAATAGGTTCACATGATGCTTAAAGGTTTCAGGGTGGGAGATCATATCTGGAAGAGTTTCATGGAGCCCTTAGAATATATATCTATGAATTGTTAAAGCAAAGAATGAGATTTAAGACACAGAGCAATGAGAATGAAGATGCTCCCTTGTTAAAAGAGTCTACAATTAAATCAAAACTTTCACACATCTCTCATGTTTATACTCACATCAAGTAAAATTAAGGTTAGATGTCCATCAAAGACAAGAAAAAAAAATTGTTTTGAAAAGGTTCTAAAAACTAATTATAGTAGCAACACAACAAATTCCTTTGGCATCTTTTGTCCTCTAGCATATATGTTCCTTTGAACCATGGAGGATTCTAGATGAATGAATCTAATCAACATGGAATATTTCAAAATGCATTATTATCTTTCGAGAAAGCAAGAGGGAGATATAATTGATTGAGGAATGTTTTAGTATCAAGCAGTGTGTTTAGTGATTTGCAATCCTAATCATGGACTGAAAATATGAAATTGATAAAATGAGGAAACTTTGATTCCTATGGGTTATGTTTTTGGGTTAAGGTTCATTTTTACCCCTCAATTTTTTTCAAGGAGCATTGGACACCCTATACTAGTAAGTTGCAATTTTTCTCTCAACCTTTTTTTTTAGAAGAAAAAAATTGAATGATGCAATATTTTGGAAGAAGACTGGTAGTCGACAAAAAAATTACAGAGAAGAACTAAAAAAAAATTTAAGGAACTAAATCAATATTAATTTTCTTGTAAGGTCAATATTTGTTAGTAATAACATTCAAATTATTAAACATTAAAATATTTACTATTTTAATAATATTTATTAAATTTATTTTAACAAGACTTTAGTTACAAAACGCTCCTTTAAAAAGAGCTCAGGGGCAAACTAGCACCAAAAGACATTGTTAGAATGTTGCTATTACATGTGGGCCCCACGCACATGCCGCGTTAATAAAAAATAGAAAAGTTAACAGATGTTTTACAAAAGGGGTTTCTTACTCCTTAAAAATATTGTTCAAGGAAAATTTCCCTACTTATTAGTACAAGGTACCCAACGTTCCTTGTAAAAAGATCAAGGGTAAAAATACCATTTGTTGATATGATATGTCCTTAAAATCTGACCTCTCTCACCCAAAACTCACTTGCTTAACTTGACATATAGCTTTTGATCTTGTAAAAATCTTAGGACAGTCCTTAAATGCCTAATGTATGTTGCTCTTCATATCTAGAGTAGATTAGTGTATCGTCAATAAAACTACCATAAACTAATCTAAGAAAGGTCGAAAGATGTGGTTCATATAGTTCATGAAAACCGCAAGCATATTCAACTTGAACGGCAGAACCAAGAATTCATAATGGCCATATCAAGACCTGAAAGCTATCTTTGCCACATCCTTCTCACTAACCCTCAGCTGGTGGTATCTTGAATGAAGATCAATCTTAGAGAAAGCTGAAGTACTAACCAACTGATCTAAGAGATCATCGATGTGAGGTAGTGGATACTTGTTCTTCATTGTAACCTCAGTCAATTGCCTGTAATCGATACACAATCTCAAATTATCATCCTTCTTTTGTACAAATAAGATAAGGGGCCCCCAAAGAGAAAAACTTAGTCTAATAAATCCCTTGTCTAATAGCTTCTCAAGTTGCTTCTTCAATTCAACTAGTTCTAAAGGAGCCATTTTGTATGGAGCCTTCTATCACACTTCGATACAAAGGGTATGATTAGCATGAAATATAAGGTGAACTCATATTCTATACGCCTTGATTAACCAAAAATTAGGCTAAAATATTAATACATGTAAGTTATATATATATATATATATAATATAACAATAAAGTTTGTAAGTTTTTAAATATTTTGTAAAAATTTCAACAGAGTCTCCCCTATAATTTAAATCTCACAAAATTTTCACAATAATAAAACTTGTCAACAAACCAGTAAGGGGACTAGCTCCATTCTAGTAATTTACATAATAACAAAACTATCTATGATATATGTGGAACACTAACTTACAATTCATAAAATACAGTAAAAGGTTTCACTAAAAAGGATAAGCACCAGGTGCTTTTTCTTTCCAAAATGTATTGGGTGCTTCAATGATCCACAGGAGGCACAGGACCAACTACAATATCTGAGACTAAAGAAATTTCTAGTGAGTAGTGTTTCGATCAAAATTATAATTTTATTGAAATTTTAAAGATAATAACTAATAAATCTAATTTAAAATGACTTAATGAAATGATGAAATATATACTCAATCTAACAATAAATAACAAGTTATCTCAATAATATAATTGTGAGATTAAACAATGCTATTAAAATCACATAAATGTTTAAAAATTTGTAAAATTCATAAAATATAAGCATTTTCAATAATAGTGCAATTCAATAAAATACTTTTAAAAAATTAACAAAAAATGATAAATTTAAATTTAAATTTAGGAGGGCTTAATCAAAACGAATAATGAGCGTGGACACATAGTCCACGAGGGTAAATAACAATCAAGCATGGACATACAGTCCATGAGAGTAAATAACTAACAAGCGCAGCTAGAAGCCACGAAACAAGCATGGCATAAGCCATAAAATAAGCATGAGTATAATGCTCATGAATATCCATCCCTCCATTTTACGTACGTTGGCCTGCACACGAGGCTAGCACCTCCTACAAACACCCTGCTAGCTAAGTATACCATGACACAATAAGGGCTAACGCAACTGCTGTTAGCATCCAGCATTTTGAACTCACTCCTCATTAAAATCAAGCTGTATTGAGGAAAAAGAAATAGTTTCAAAGTTTTCACTAGTAAATACTGTCTAACTAATATTTTCTATTATCCAAATATATTATCATTTCCTCTATACATGAATTATTGCAATAAAAATTTTATATCAATGTAGAATTAAATAATTAAGCTACTTATGAGAAATAATACGATCTGTTGTATATCTGTTTTAATCATTTTTTATCGACAATATAAATCCTTAGTAAAATCAACATGTGTTCATAAATAAAACAATTTTTAGAACAAGATAAACAAGAATATTTGTACAATTTATAAAGAAATAAAAGTAAAATTTAAATAAAGGGATTTTATAGAATTCTATCAAAAATTGATCTAGAACGAAGAGTTGAATTTCATGGAGATGATAGAGATGAAGAGGGAGGGCCCCATTCTAGTGGTATGAAAGTGTAGAGAGAAGGTCTCAATAAATAAATACTCCCTCCAATTTCATATATAAGTCACTTTCTAAAAAGAGTTAATAGTTTTTTTTTATAAGTCACTTTGTATCCAAAGATGGTTCATCAATGACATCCATCTAATTTTATCTTTTTGCAGTTTTCTATGGGTAGATTAATATTTAAGAGTTTAAATATGAGACATAACATTTTTTTTAACTATGATGCATTTAATAAGAGTAAACATGAGAATGTCTCTCTCTTTTTCAAATAAGGTGAATAATTTAACTATCTCTCATTAATTTTAATAAGATAATTAGATGTAACTTATTTAAAATTAAATTATTTGAAAAAAATAAGTCAATCAATATGTATTTTTCTTAAAATAAAAATACTAAACTTTAGTCATAACTTTACCATGGTAAATATTATATCATTATAAAATTGAAAAAGGTTATGTAGGTTGAAGCATATAAGCTATAATGCCCTCACTAATATTACTATACAACCTTCCACACAATTTACCGATCAATTTCAAATTATTTATTTTGAAAACTTTGGGATCCCATATAAAACATTTCTAAAATTATTTCATAAATTACTCGAATTATAAAAACCTTACACAATGGAAGCAGTATGTAATAGTGCATCAAAGAACAAGAAAACATGTGTGGATACATGCACTATGGAGCATGCACTTGATTCTACTATCACTTAGTAGTTTCTGGTGCGAACTTCAGATGTGTGTCATTTTCGCATCCGATTGAGATGGTTCAAGAGCCCACATGAAGTTTGTTTCAAAATCTAACTAATGACACTGGTTACATTTAAATTTGATATCCCATTTGAAAATTGGACACTCAAGTGCATGTTAACCATTTTAAGTCAAAATTTGTCACTTAAGCATCTCCAATCAAAATCAAAAGTCATTGGCCACTTCTAGAGCCCTGACCACGTCCAAAAGGATAATACACACCTAATTGACTAATCATATAAACAATATAACATGCATACACACAATTGGCTAGTAAATTGTCCATTACACATAACTTAGGCAACATTTTGACATTTTCATTTAACTCTTATCTAAGGCTAAATTTCCACATAAATATCGAGCATACCTCATATCCACACATATTCACATTCATCCACTAGCCCACTCTATCATTTTACATTCACACATATACACAAGTCTACGGAAACAAAAAATACCAAATACAATATTCACAACCTTATGCACATGTACTCAATTCCTATGACAACTTATACACAAGCTTATAATTAATAATATACAAATTCATTACATCAATTTTTATAAAAAGGTTTTAGTGAGAGGTGTCAACTCAGCCTATGCCTTTTTCCTTTGCACCACCACTACTAGAACTTAAAAAATGTAATAACCATGAGTGAGATAAAAATCTCAGCAATCAATATAGTTTATTTATTACCTATTACCATAGATAACCATGCCAAAGTAATAAAACTAGAATAACACCAATTTTATCTCAAAGTATGTAGGAATTTCCTCTTTTCAAAGCATTTTTCACATAAATACAAAATGGCATGATCATCTAGTCACCGAACCTCTAAGGCTTCCTGAAACAAAACCATAGACTCTACTGGATCAATCACTCATTCACCCAAGCACACTTTTGGTGATAGACACACTAGGCCAAAGGTAATCTATCCGACTTATGGACTATGGTTTTCCACTTTACACATAGATGATAGAGGCATCGTTAACTCCTAACCACACCCTAACGGGTGCTAGAGAATGGCTAGACTACCTAGATGGTCTATGGTAACAGTCCTATAATATGCTGTAGTGGATTACCTATGGTACTAGCCCATATAATGTCACACCGAATGTCCAATGGTGCTAGCTCGACCATATGAATTTTTCACTCCTATCTCCATGCACACACAACTCCACATGTCTTAAGTAAACTCTCATCCTCTATGATCATGCTTTTTCTCATAAGTTTCACTACCCATTCACATTTTTGCATTATACATTTTTATACATAAAGCACGTGCGCGCACACTCACACACATCAATTGAAACTAATAACCTTTCAAATTTCATTACACAAATTGATTTTCATGCTAAAATTATTTACAATGTCAAATCATGCATAAAACTTATAAAATAACAAATTCACCATTTTATATTTACTTCTACACAGTTATAATATTTAATAAACTTAATAAACTATATGGTTACCTCAACCCTTCTATTTAATAGAAAGGGTTACCCATGTCCCATAATCCTATTCAAGTTCCTCTTGCCATCCAACTCATAGTATTCAAGAATCTACACAAAATTGGCAAACCAAAGTCAATCTTACCATTGGCAAATGTTATTAGAAAACCCTGCCAGCCAATCTAACAAAGGAGACTAGCTTCATACCAACATATTATATATCAACAAAATAAAACTAGGACTTAATTACAGTATACATGGAGTGCCAAACTAAAATTTTCCTAATAGAAAATATATTTACATTCAAACCAACCAATGTATGCTTTCATTGTTTCAAAAAGTAATAGAGCCCCTCAATGTTCAGTCGGAGGTGCAAGGTCAAGTACAATATTTGAGATCAAAGAAAATTTTTTAGTGAGTAACATCTCAACTTATAGTTGAAGGAAACAATGAAAAATATATCAATGAATCAATTATAAATTTACTAAAATAATCAGTTGATAATATTAATGTAAACACACACCTCATATTTATCAACATCAATAACTAAGTAAATGCATAATCAATGAACATATAAATCCTAATAAAAGTTATTAGAAGTTCAAATTTCCTTTCCTTCTACTTTTTTTAATAAAATTCTATACATACTTAAACATTTTGGGATATATATATATATATATATCATTCAATATAAAATTTATATATAGTAAAAATAGCAATTGCCTTTTAGAGATCAAATTTAAAGAAAACTAGTTTCAAAATTCCTTCTTTAACGAGACTTAATTAAAATAACTAACAAGCGTGGACACACAGTCTATGAGGGTAAGTCACCAACAAGTGTGGCTTAAAACCATGAAATAATCAAGCTTGGTTAGAAACCATGAAATAAGCACAGGCATGAAGCCCACAAAATAAGTGTGAGTACGATGCTCACGAATATCCATCCTCTCGTTCCATGTGCATTGACCTGTATACGGGATTAGCACCTCCTACAAGCACCTTGCTAACTAGGTGTACCATGGCACGTCAAGAGCTAATAGAACTACCGTTAGCATCCAGCATTCTGAACTTAGTCCCCTTAATCAAAATCAAGCATATATGGATTCCAAATAAGATTCAACTATCAACTTTCCTTTTCAATATTTTTTTCACGAATCATCGTAAAAACATATTTCCAAATCAAATATAAAATTTAAACAATAGAATTATTTTGAATAAATAATGGAATTATTGCTTGTTAAATTTCAATAGCATAACTTCTTGATAAAATAGGATAATTTCAATAATAAATCAATTGAACAAAATAAGTAGAGAGGACTATATAAATCATAAAAAGAATAATAGCAAAGACTTTAAATAAAGTATTAAATAAAAACATTTTAAGAAAATTTAATTGGGACGCACTCACGCACCTGGGGGGTTTTCAAGGATTCTAAAGCTTGTTTTTCTTAACTTTTTACTTTAATTCTAGTGATGCCCTTAATTTCTTGACAAATAAATCATAATCTTAAAATCATTTATTAAGTAATTTCCAAGTCAAATCTAAGAACGGGCACTTTAATTTAAAACTAACCACCATAATTGTAATGACCTAGAAAAATAAAATAAAAATAAACACATAATAATTTGTTTAGAGTGTATTTTATTTCTGTTTGGAGCAATTATGACAACAATGAGTGTTGGCATAGTGGAAGTGCATGCATAAGTCATCCATTGGGTCCAGAGTTAGAATCTGCTGAAACAAAACGGGAGTTGATTTTTATGACTTTAGCTTTGTGAAATTACCAATATACCCCTCCCATATCAGATTTATTTTTCTTTCTTCTCTTCCTTATTTCCATCTCGGTTTGACAGAGGGGCAGGGAGAGAATGTTCTGAAACTCGTGCGATTTGGTCTTCGTTCTTCTGCCAATTCCGATCTCTTCTCTTCATCATTCACTCTTTGCTGTTGCTGATGAGAGAGCTGAGATGCTGTGCATTTTTGTTGCTGGTTCACCAATTTACAGCTCGTGTTTGCTCTGTTTCTTGTTCTTGACCATATTTCTTCCTCCATTTTTTCTATTCGTTGATGATGAAGCAAGTAAAGAGTTGATTTGAGGTTGTAAGAGAACTAATTTATGGGTTGGAGGTTGGAATTTTGTTGTCTTCTTCTTCCCCTGTTCAGTCGTAGGTTCTGCTCTTTTCTTCCCTACGCATGCGTCATCGACTCCCTAAGGTGAGAAGCTTCACTCTCTTTCTATTGTTGTGTGCGTGTAGTTTTGGAGGGGAATGGTGAAGCAAAGCTGAAAAAAAAGAAGAAATCTTCTGCCAGCCGTGAATGATATAGATTTCTTGTTCTTCTTTTCTGTCATTGTTGTTGGTTGCTGAGTTGAAATCTTCGAACCCCTTAATTTTTCGGTCAGCCGTTGGGAGTGTTGAGCTGTATAGTGTTTTAGTTCTCATCATTTTTCAAAGTTGGTTCTGTCTTGCTTCCTTCTTATACTATGATTTTGATGGCTGTGGGTGCAAGGTGGTGATGGAGACTCATGGTTTAGATAAGTTTCATATTGTATCTCTTCTTCCTCTAGTTTTTGGCATGCTCATCCTTGAAAGGGTATGAGATCTGAACTTTTGCTTCTTTGTTTCTGCTATATTGTATCTCTTCTTCCTCTAGTTTTTGGCATGCTCATCCTTGAAAGGGTATGAGATCTGAACTTTTGCTTCTTTGTTTCTGCTATGTGGCCGAGAATTTAGGGAATGTTGCTGAGATTGATAAAATAAAATCAATTCTTTTCCTATTGTTAGGTGCTGATTGGAAGTGTGAATTGGGAATTTTATTTATTCTAGGCTTGAAGATGGAAATTTGCTTGAAAGAAATACCTTATATTTATTTATTTAGACATGAGAAAAAATTTTAAATGAATGAGTTGTGGTGTATGGTGCTGTTATAATGCATTTTCTTGATGGTGTTGGGTTGTTGGTTTCAAGTCTAAATGGAACACTATTGTATAGATTGATACAATGTCATTATGGGAATTTTTAGGTGCTTCCAAGATGCTTGTGTAATTGTTAGAATGAAAGTGGAAGAGAAGAGCTTAAATGGGACACTTGGAGATTAGTGCTTATGAGAGGTTTGTTAAAATGCTTGTTAAAAGAATTGAACTTGATTTTGAAATTTCATTGATTTTTGTAGAAAGTAGAGTTAGCTTAGATGTTATTAATTTATAAACTTGACTTGAAAGTTGCAAAGAACATTTGACTATGAAATTAATAATACGTGCTTACTGGAATGCTTGGATCGATAGTTTGATGAGAAAATATTTAAATGCTAGATTTTTTTTTAGGGGATTGGAAAGAATGTATTTAGTATCTTGACAAAATGCTAATGAAGAACATCTTTTAAACAAAGCTTTGGTTTTAAAGTTTCAAATGTATTATAGTTGATTATCGATGAGAATGTTGAAATGGAATTATTGTACTGGCTGAGAGTTAAATAAAATTTTAATATGATTTATAAGGTGTTTGGAAGAGAAGAAGTTTGATTAAAGTTGAGAGGAGAAATTTGAATTCTAGAGAAATTTTAGGTAAGTGGATAGCGTTCCAACTAATTTATCAATTAATTTTTCTTGTTAATATTTATTTTGTTACTTTGATTATTTTAATAATAATTATGTTGATTAGTGGATATCTTGTTAATTAAATTTCTTCATTTTTAAGTTTTAAGATGGGGGTGAAAAACAATTCATCATAGCATATGAATGTTTTACCCCTTATGAGATATACTTTCAAGATTAATAAAATTTCTTTTTATTAGCATTGGTAATTTTGATTATTCAACAAATACGAGCATAAACATTGGATATGAAATTCTATTCTGGCAAGTTTTAATGTTGAAAAGTATTCATGTGAGTTTGATTTTGAGAATGAGAACTGTATGTTGAAAGTGATGATTTTCTTGCATGTTTCAAAATAGTTTTAAAAAGGGACTTTATACAGAACACTGGTTGCTAACGGTAGTTCCGTTAGCCCTTGGCGCGCCATGGTACACTTAGCTAGCAGGTTGTTCATAGGAGGTGCTAGCCCCGTACGATGGCCAACGCATATGGAACGGAGGGATGGTTATTCATGAGCATCGTATTCACGTTTGTTTTGTGGCTTCAAGCCGCGTTTGCTTAGCATTACCCTCGTTGATTGTGTATCCACATTTGTTTCTTGGCTTCGGTTGCGTTTGGTTATTTACCTTAGTGGACTATGTGTCCACGTTTGTTTTCGTGGCACAAGCCGCATATCCTCATAGACTTTGTGTCCACTGTTGTTAATTGTTCTGATATGTCCTCATAATTATAAATCCAATTATTTGACGATATATATTTCATTGGTTTTTATATGGTAATTTGCATGTAAAAAGATTTATTTCATTTATGTGTTTTCTTGAAATCAAGTGATATTATCATTTATCATGATAGTTCAATAATTTAAGATTTTATTTGAAATTTTATAGAGCCATTTTATTATGAAGTTTATTAAATTTTTATCGAAATTGTTGTCTCTTTAACTTACATAACTATTTCAAACTTTTTATTTTATTTATGTTCTATTATTTATTATTGAGACGTTATTCACTAAAAATTTATTTTAATCTCAGATTCATTAGTTGTCGCAGATCCTACTACTAACCTCTGGAGGGCATATAACTAGTCTGGGTGGAATTTTGCCTAGTATTATTATTATTATCATCATCATTATTGTAAATACTTGAATTCATATGTTATTTTAAAAGTAAGGTTAGGTGCTTCACGTTGCTTATAGCTAGGTTTACATTTTGATAGATGTTTTTTGCTAGCTGGAAGGAGTTAAACTCCTGAATGATACCATATTTTTATGTAAAATATTGTGTTGTATAAGTTTTGGAAGATCCTATTTACAAGGAAGGTTTCGTCAAAATTTCTACGAAAATATTGAAACTTTTATTATAATGATTTTTTTTATCATGTTATAATTTTCAATACAAATTCAGTTATATTTTAAAATGAAAAGATTTCTCAATCTAAGGCTTGAGGGATGTGTGATATGGTTCATATCCTATGCCGGTCACCCTCTGATTATGAGCGTGACAATAATATTATGTTCAAATGTAATTTCTTAGATCTTTTACATCAACAATACAAACTTTTAACCTAAAATATGAATTTCTCCTTTCCTATCTACAAACCCAAATTTAACTATATCAATTAACCAACCTTACCCTTCCCTTAAACATCCAAACAAACATCTTGGGAGCATTTCCATTTCCTCACTACATAATCAATTCCCATCCTTTCCCACTTCATATCATTGTTTAATTCTTATATCAAACTTTCATACACTACTTAAGCATTGTTAAGAATACAAAACGTCTTAAACAAAATCCTAATTAACCATTTAAATTACATTTGGCAAGAAACTAAAATCAACCACAAAAATTCTTAAGGTTTTCAATAGGTATTACATTTACACATGCTCCTTCAAGATAAACATGGACATTTAACAACATTCACTATCTAGATTCTTCTCTTAGACATTTTTATAAACACCTTGAGACATTCTTCATCAACTAAATTATAAAACCAGCATTCAAGCTTCCAACGACATCAAATATTTAATTCTAAACCCAAAGTTCAGCTCAACAACAAGATAAAGAAACGCCCAGGATAAACAAAACACCACCTCAATTTTTCAAAAAGTCATGACAGCAATAATAAGGAGCAGAGACGCATCATTCGGCCTGGAGAGGAAGAAGAAAGGACCATCGACTTACCACAAACTAAAATACAGTGACAACATTCACTCATCAGCTTACGGATGACATCAAAGGGGAGGAGAAAGGATTCGTCCCTGCTGTTCAAACAAGAAGGAGAAGGAGCAGAAAATCAACAACTCGAAAAAGAAAAAAATGACTTCAGCTCACCATACACGAGCCCGCAATGTCCAGCAACTGAGGAAGAAAAATGGAAGCTGAACGTGCATACGCTGCTGCTGTGAACCTAGAACAAATTGGAGCAGAGAACAGTGACCTCAACTCTCCCAATAGCAGAGACGCAGCAGTGACGATAGACGCAAACTGACAGTGAGAAACTGAAATTGATGAGAAGAACCAGAGGAGTGGGCCGACAATGAAGAGCTAGAAGAGGGCAATGGTGGTGAAGAATTAGAGGGGTCTATGTCGGCGAACAGAAGGAAAGAAATGAGATGAATAAATTCTTTGTTTCGCGAGTCTGACCGACAAAGAAGAAGAAGTGAAATTTGAATAAAAACCCATGGGAAAAATTACAAGAAATGGCACAAGAAAATATTACAACGAATGAGACAAAATTTTTCCATAATTAAAAATGAAATCAAGTTTTTGTTTTCCTTAGTAAAATTCAAAATTTAGATCTTTAAAAAAGTTACCAACATAAGTTCTAGTAAACCACCACCCTCCACTTGCTATAAAATTAATTTAAATAAAATATTAATTGGGAGACAAATTTAATTTAATTTAATTTAAAATTTAGGGTCATTACAACTTTTCTCTCCACGTCTAACCTCTCTTCACTTGATCTCCCTTCTATTTTCACGCTTAGACATGCTCTACTTAAACAAGTTTATGCACCATGAGCCGTAGTAGCTCGTGGCATACTGAGAAAAATTCTCACTATGCTCACATGCTCTGCATCAAGACCTCATTCTTTCAGTCATATCTATTCATATAACATTCCAATGAGTCAATACAATATTCTACTATCCAAGGCACTAATCTTATATAAAACTACAAATTCATTCTGCAATTAGTAATTAATGTAGGGTTAGAAATTCGGGATATTACATAAGCCCAAAAAGAAAAGACTATAAAAATATGCTACAAGGACCAAAAAGTCCAAATATTTGGACATAAGTTCCAAATATAGGTATAAAACTTGCAAAGGACCATGGTCTTTGATCGACAATATATTTTTAGATAAAACAAAAAAAAAAATCTTAATTTTTCCTGCATTGATCTGTTGAAGCCATTTAGGAATCTTTAATAATCTATACTTGGTATGAGTGTAGAAAAAAGGAAAGGTATTATTAATGATATCTTATAACTCAATGGTATCTTAAATTGGAATATTAGATTTAAAAAAATTTCTATCAAAATAATATAATATAATATATAAAATATATATAATGAAATATCTAACAAAATTATTTAAGCTTTTTGAGTCCTTATACCCAGTTTTCTCAAAAGACTACAAAGGAGAACAAAGACACACAAGCGAAATAATCAACACAATGACAGTATTCACTCAGAGTTAGTGGAAAAAAGACAAATACACCTCACATTGCAGTTTCCAATAAATGGAGAATGAGACTAATATGGAAGAGGAAGATGAAGAAAGTAACAAAAAGCAGGTTCTTCAACCACGTTCCAATAATTCAACTTGCTTTTCCTTCAACCTACGTCTAACATCAATGAGTATGGAAGGATAAGAACTAAATGTGAAAGAGAATACGAAAAATGAAGTTTTAGGTTGCAGACGGATGTGCATGTTGTAATGGATCTCAGCTACATCTTCTTGAAAAGAGATCTTGAATGTTTACGTATAGACTTTTGGAATTCATTATTTTTTATATTTTTTTAGTTTTAAACAATGTTACTTTTAATTTATTTTTTATATTTTTTTAGTTTTAAACAATGTTACTTTTAATTGAAGTCATTTTCTAGGGTAAGTCTTTAATATAAATTAAGACAATGTCAGTGCACCTAAAATTACTTTCAATAATATAAATATACACAAATTAATTGGAACTAAAGAGAAGCTTTGGGAAAAATTAATAAGATAGAAAAATTTAATTTCAGTATAGGAATCACAAAGGCAATTATAAGAATGTGCCTAGCTAATTCCTACAATTTTCACTTCGTCCAGCAACGTATCTTGGTTGGTGTTTACGGAAGTTTTTGCTTTTATTTTGATTCTTTTATATTTTAAACTAATTATCAAATACTTATTTATTTAATAAAACAATTATTGTTATATTTATCGTTACCAAATGTTTCTGTAATGTTTGTTTTATCATTTGCTTTTGTAGTTCATTGTGGTTTTTATCAAATTTTCCAAAAACTTTTCCTTTCTCCCTTGGGTATTAGTACCCTAAACTCTACTATGAAGGTTGTAAATAATCTCATCATCACCAAAAACGGTCATTTTTTTAACATTACATAGGACTTTTCTTTTCTTTTTATTTTATTTTTTAAAAGCAGATGATGAATTATAATAGTTGATATATTTTATATTTGTGCTATAGCCCAATGGTGTATGCCTTTCAAGGCGGCTAGTCCAGTAGTCCTATGTTATATACTTTGTTTAAAGGTTCAACAGATTGTACGTTGATGACCCTCATGGTTGCAATTCATCTCATCATTGCCAAAAATTTAAAAAAAAAAGAAATAGTCATCTTTTGGCCTTTTCCTTTCCCTTTTTTTTTATTTTATTTTCTAAAGCAATTGATGAATTATAAATGGTCAACATACATGTGCTATAATTCAATAGTCAAGGCCCATTATTAGAGTGGCTAGTACAATGGCTACGTGTATCCCTCCCTAGTGTAAGCATTCAACAATTGGCACAATGTAATATAAAGAGAGTGGAATCCAAGTTGGCTAATTGGAAAATATCTGGGGTTTCCTATTTCCAACCCAAGAAAACCAACAGAGGTTTAAGTATATAATATAGGGAGAATTACACTGAAATTTCATCCAAAGAAATTAATTACTACAAAGTCCATTGACAATTGAACTAAGGAGATTGATGACACATTATTACAAGGCCCAATGACAACTGAACTAAGAGTCAATATCCTTAGTTCAGTTGTCACTGGATCTTATAGTAATGTGTCGTCAATCTCTTTAGTTCAGTTGTTAATGGACCTTGTAGTAATTAATTTTCTTGTATGAGATTTCAGTGTAATTCTCCCTATAATATAAAGAGTGAAATCCAAGTTGGCTAATGAAACGCTAATCGCCTATCTACAAAGGGAGAGAAACTCTTGCAAAATCAATTTTAACCATTATATATTTGTCCAATGCAGGTTGCTAAATTATCTCTTAGCATGTGTAGTGCAGCAGAAAAATTACAAAGAGATTTTATCTGGCGAAGCAATTATGGCAGGAGACAATATCATCTTGTCAAATGGGACTGTATTAAGGATTCTGTAATTTAATCTCCCTCAACAAGGCCTGTGGTACAAAGCTTGCTTGGAATCTTATTTCTTGTTCAAAAGGCCTTTGGGATGAGGTGTTGTAGCAAAAATATGTTACATGATGAACAAAATCTCCTAATAGTTAATAAAGGTGACTCACCTCTATGGCATTTCATTTGTGAGCAGAGGGAGATTGTGGAAAGGGGAACCAGACATATTAGAAATGGTAATTCTGTCAACTTTTTTGATGATATTTGGCTCCTACAAGGGAGGAAAATTAAAGACTTTTGCGCAATGCCATCAACACCTAAAGTAGTAGAGTGGGTGAAGTATGGCACATGGAACTTTCCAAGGCTTGTGGGGGTCATCAATAACATGGTTTTGCAGCATTTGATTGCGACATTGCCACTAGCCCAATTCCTAGGGGAGGATTTAATGGCATGGAATTCAAGCCCCATGGGCAAGTAAGTTCACATTAAGGACTGCGTATGAGATGATTGAAAACATTGATAATGCCCAGTATAGCCCAATTTATAAGCTAATTTGAGAATGGTGAGGGGTGGAAACAATTAGATTTGTATGTGGATTTCTTTCCATCAACTAGTGTATGGAGGAGTCAATGAGCACAAAATGGGAAGGAAGATATTTTTCATATTCTTGGAGACTGCCATTTTGCAAAACAAATCTAGTGTTAACTTGTTCATCTACATTACCGTTTTGGAATTCTTCTCCGCATCACTTCATGAATGGTTTTCTTTGAATCTGAAAAGAAAATTGTGCTCCTATTTCTTTGCTACTTGGGATTTAGTTTGGGGAGTAACATTATGGGAGTTATGGAATTGGAGGAACGAATTCATTTTCAAACTAAACTTCCAAAAACCAATCCCACTTCTATTATTACCAATGCACGGAAACATTTTGTGGTGGATTCTGCTTTTGATTCTTGTGATGAAGAACATAGTGTCATCAAAAGCTGGTCCGCACCTCCAGCACAATGGTATAAATTTAATGTTGATGGGGCAATGTCAGGTGTTGATAACAAAGCTATCTATGGTGGTTTATTAGGTGATGCAAAGGGTGAATGGATAGTAGGTGTAATGACCCTAAAAAAAAACTCGTAATTAATATTTTATTTAAATTAGTTTTATAGTTAGTGAAAAGTAGTAATTTATTGAAAATTATGCTTGTAAATTTTCTTGAAAGTCCAGAGTTTGAATTCTACAGAGCAAAAGTTTGGTTTTATTTTGTTTTAAATTATGAGAAAATTTTGTGCCCTTTTTTGTAATTTTCCTTACACTCTTTCTTGTAATTTTTCCATTTTTTCTTTAGATCAGATTTTATTTTTGTTTGAAAAGAAAACAGAGCATCTGTGTCCCCCCCCCCCCCCCCCGGGCGCCACTGACAGTGTGCTCCTCTTCTCTACACTGCCAGATTTTTCCTCTCACAGTAAGACTTCTCTCCTCCCATCAGCCTTCTCTCCTCTTCTCGCTGAAGCTGTGCCGCCATTAGGAGTTTATTTTTCATTGAAACTATAAGGTCCTCAAGTTTATTTTTCCCTTCCTCCATTTTTACTAGTCGCAGCTATAACTATTCTAGTTTGTATATGAATAACGGGAACGATAGGCTTGTATATTATCAAATGTTATGTCACATAAGATTTTCCTTAAAAGAGATTTTGAATATCCAAGTCTAAATTGTTTTCTAAATTCATTATTTTTATATTTTTCATCTTTAAACAACTTGATTTTAATTGAAGTCTTTGTTCAGGGTAAATCTTTAATATAGATTAAGATAATGTAAGTGAACCTAATGTTGTTTTCAATAATATAAACATAGACAAATTAATTGGGATAGAAAATGCATTGGAAAAAAAAATGGTGAGATAGAAAAACATAATTTCAATATGGTAATCACAGGTACAATCATTAGAATAAAACATTTAAATATTTATCATATTTTAGTTAGGAATTAATATTAGATATATACTCTTACCAATTGAGATAGAATCCAGCCTTTATCATTTGAGAAAATAGGTCTGGGGAAAGAGTTTTTTTCTCTCTAACTTATGAGGCTTTCCTCATTTTCTTTCTTTTCTTGCCCTCCTTGGTTGTCTTGTGGTCTCTTTCATCCTGCTTCACTGACCTTTCCTTTCTTCTTTTTGGGCTTTCCTACGCATCTTCATGGATTCATTTAAGGATTATAGTGTCACGCCCCAAAAATAAAAGGTGACCAACACAGGCACGAATCATTTCACACCTTCCCGTAAGCCTCAAAATGAAAATGCAATCCATTTTTTTTAAAGAATCAATCAGATTATGTGAAAATTCTAATAGCTCGATACGAATTGTGATAAGAAAATTTTAACATTTTTGTAAAAATTTTGGCAGAGCCTTCCTTGTAAATAGGATCTCCTGAAAATTATACAACAAATTTTTTTTACAGATTATAGTATAAATTAGGAGCGTAGCTCCTTCCATCTAGCAACCAGTATACAAATCAAAATAAAATCTATCAACAATCAAAATATATAAGGTTTAAATATTGGCATCAAAATAACAGTACCAAACAAAAAATTCCACCCTATATAGCTGTATTGCCCTTTCAAAGGTAGGTGGGATCAACGTCAGCTAGTAAATTTGAGACCAAAATAAATTTTTCTAGTAAATATCATTCCCGGAGTAAAATTTAAAATAATCAAAATAATAAACTCAAATAATAATGTAAACTAGTAAAAAAATGATAATTCATCATAATAAACTTATAATTCTGTAAATCATGATCATA
Organism: Prosopis cineraria; assembly: GCF_029017545.1. Taxonomy (NCBI): domain Eukaryota; kingdom Viridiplantae; phylum Streptophyta; class Magnoliopsida; order Fabales; family Fabaceae; genus Prosopis; species Prosopis cineraria. The sequence continues at coordinate 21,388,637 of NW_026555337.1, forward strand.
ACCGTAAAATGAGAATAAATTGAAAGTAGTTTATTTTATCGTGCTTAAAGAAAAAAATTTATTCATAAACAAATCAAAGTGATATAATTGTTAACCAAAACCATGGAAACTTCAAAAACACATATTAGTCAACATTTAGAATTTTGAGAACTCAACAAAATAGATAATAAACATGGACACACAGTCTACGAGGCCAAATAACAAAACGTAGCTTATGCCACAAAAACAAACGTAGATACACAGTCCACAAGGTAACTAACCAAATGCAATCGAAGCTATGAAAACAAATGTGGTCACATAGTCCACGAGGGTAATAATAACTAAACGTGGCTTAGACCACGAAATTAAACACAGGTACAAATCTCATGAATATCAAACGTGAGAATAAAGCCCACCAAACAAATTCGCTAGTTTTTAATTACAGTGATGGGCTAACAGAATTGTTGTTAGTAGCAGTGTTCTATTAGAGTCCTCTAAAATCACATTTCAAACATGCGAGAAAATAATCATTTCTGAAATACAATTTATATTTTCAATATCTGACTCGCATGAATCATTTTAAATTCCAATCTAATACTAGTCAAAACTATTATGTCATAAAAACTATTCAAGATTGCGTTAATTGAATAGCCAGACATTTCCAGAGTTTAATAAACAAAATAATTTCATAACTCTTCAAAATATATTTATTTAGAAAATAAATGCACATATCATCATCAAACTATCCTTCATCAATGTTCCATAATTTCCAAAACTAATGTAATTCATAAGAGTAAAATATTTTAATAAAAGTCTATGACAATAAAATAAATTAAAGGGAATGCTATTTACTTACTTGTTGCAATTTCAAATCTCCAAAATATTCTTTCTTCAGTTTCTATCAGGATTCTCTTCTTCCACATGTCCTATAAAGACATAAAATTTCATGGTTACATTTCTTTGAAGTGTACAAGTTCATTCATAATTCAATATCTTCCATATTCATACTTCTCCTACTAGACACTCTTTCGAACACTTTATGGTTATAATTTTCCCAAGCTTAGACTAATCTTTCCACTCTAGAATTATCCAAAAAAAGAAGAAGGAAGAGTTTAAAAGATTTGATAAGTATAAGGGTAGTTTGGTAATTTCTGAAAGCAAGAAAATAAAAAAAAAAATCTCCTCCTTTTTGCCTCAGCCATATTCGAACCTTAGACGTATGGGGAGAATGTTTGCTCAATTGCCACTACAACAACTTTCCTTCTTGACATATATATATATCCCAAGAATTAATACAATTATTATTAAAACACAAACTTATATATTTATTTATTACATTATATACATATATATATATATCTTTGCTAGGGTTATTACATATAGATTCATGGATCAAGATTATTGATGTCTTACTCATTATCTCTTCGCTAAAGTTCATGACTCTAGGAGATTTCGTCCTTCAAAATTTCAGGCTTACATCCCAAGCAGGTTTTGGGATCTAAGAGACGAAGTTCAAGTCATTCAATCTTCTTATAACTGTTTCTCATTATTCTTCAGATGTATGTTTGATTTAATCTTCAGGCGGAATGGTGGTCCATGGGTTTTCAATGGAAGTTTGGTAATTTTACAAAGATCGAAGCAGTGCCAGTGATGGGCACAGAAAAATTCATCAGGGAGCAATATTTAAACTAAACATACATATGGTATAATTTATTAAAAAGCCCAAATATTTGGACACAAGTTCTAAATGAAGAAATAAAACTTACAGGGAACCATGTTGAAGTCATCTATAATTCTTCAATAATCTATATTCTGAATGAATGCAAATAAAGGAACGGTATTTTGATATTTTTACTGAAAAAATATTATCCCTCAAGAATCAAAGTCCCTTGCAAACTTTATTTAAGTATTTGTACTTATGCCCAAATATTTAAATTTTTTGTTCTTGTGGCCAATTGTCCTAAAAGACTACACAAGAAAACAAAGATCCACGTGAAAAGACAACACAATAATGACATCGGGTTCATTTGGATGTCCTCATGAAAAATTGGTTATAAATAAATTGATTAATATGATTAATTCAATATAAATGAATATGTTATATGGTATAATTTATTAAGATTAACCATAACTGGAAAGTATAATTGAAAAGCATAAATAAAAATCAAGTAAATCCATGATTTTGTAAAAAAATATTCACTCAGGTTCCGTGGAAGAAGAGAAATACACTTCACATTGCTGTTTCCAATAAATTGACGAAGAAATTAACAAGGAAGACAAATAGCAAGAAAGTACCAAAAAGCAGGTTCTTTAACCACAATCTAATAATTCAACTTGTCTTCATCAATGAGTATGGAAGGATAAGAACTAAATACGAGAAAGAATATGAAAAATGAAGAAAAATAAAGTGTTAGGCAATAGAGGGATGTCTGTGCTGTAATGCATCTCAGCTACTTCTTGAACTTAGAAGAGATCTTGAACGTCCAAGTCGAGATGTTTTTAATACATTTTTATATTTTTTTTTTAGCTTTAAACAATGTTACTTTTAATTAAAATCATTTTCTAGGGTAAGTATTTAATATAAATTAAGACAATTTAAGTTCACCTAAAGTTACTTTCAATAATACAAATATACACAAATTAATTGGAATGAAAGAAAAGTTTAGGGAAAAATTAATAAGATAGAAAAATGTAATGTTAGTATAGGAATCACAAATACAGTTACAAGAATGTGCCTAGCTAGATAATTCCTACAATTTTCACTTGATCCAGCGAGGTATCTTGATCGGTGTTTACAGAAGTTTTGCTTCTATTTTGATTCTTCTATATTTTTAACTAATTATCAAATAATTATTTCTTTATTAAAACAATTATTGTTATTTTTATCATTGCCAAACGTTTTTGTAATGTTTGTTTTATCCTATGCCTCTATAATTCATTGTGTTTTTATCACATTTTCCAAAAACTTTTTCTTTCTTTCTCCCTTGAGTATTAGTACCCTCAGCCCTAGCCTGAAGGTTGTAATCAATCTCATCATTGCCAAAAACTCCCATTTTTTAACATATATAGGACTTTTCTTTTCTTTTAATTTTATTTTTTAAAAGCAAATTAAATGATAAATTATAAAATTGTGAACATATTTTATATTCATGCTATAGCCCAATGGTCTAGGCCTTTCAAAGTAGTTAGTCTAGTAACTTTGTGTTATGTACCTTGTTTAAATCACTACAAAAAAAAAACTTTTGGTTGCTAAAGATTTTTAGTGGTGATTTTTCGCCGCTAAAGGATCACTACCAAAAATCTTGTCACTAATAGTTTTTGGTTTGCCATGTGTGCACCACATCATGCTACATCACTTGACAACTTGTGCCATGTCACGCCACGTCACCACCACGTGTCACATCACATATTCATGGTAAAATATGCTCTAAGTTAGGATTTGAGCTATTGACCTGCACCTTCCAAGCCTTAAGTCCTTTTTTTTTTTTGCCAGTTCAATTGAAATGCACTTACAGTTATTATATACAAAATTAAATATGTATTATTTAACTACATACATATATCAAATAATATATTATTAAAAATATATACATAAATATTTTATTTTGTTTCATTTATTAATATGTTAAAATAATTTTTGAGTATATATATATATACTATTTTTTAACAAAATTATTTTGTTAGGAAAATGAACTTAAAATGAAATGATTTTTAAGTATTAAATAATTTTCTTATAAACATTTTCACCAATTTTTAAATTTTATTTTTATTTTTAAATAAAAATAATTAATTATATAATTTATTTATAAGTATGTATTATATTAGTTTATATTAAATATCTTTTACCTTTTTCTATAATTTTCTCAAAAGTTAATAAATAAATTATTAAACTTTTATCTTCTCCAAGTTAAATACCTCCCCTTCTTTTATTTAAAATAAATTTTATTTAAAACTTTTCAATTATCTTAAAAAATATTTTAATAAAAAAATTATTTTAATCATATAAATTTTGTTAATAGTCATTTTGAACAATTTTTTTTATTATATTTAAGATAGGAAATGGGTGGATATGTAATAAACTAAAAGTAGATGCTAAAGAAAAAAAAAATTTCGCATTAAAACTTAAATAAATATTTCATAATTAAAATAGAAGAAATATTGTCTTTGATCGATCTAAATTAGTTTAGACTTTTATTGAAGTCTTTTTAACATAGCCAATCTAAAGATAATTGAGAATAATTCCCAATAACTTTACAATTTAAAATAAATAAACTTTAATAAGTTTATACATAATTTCATCCATAATTTAAAAAACTGTCAATTATTCTCCACCTATTTTATTTGTTGCTTATCTTAAATAACTGTTAAATATGAAGCATCTTATTTTAAATAATCATGTGGCAGTGAAAAGTAGAGCTTAACAAACAGATTAGAGACCATGTGTATACCAAGCCAAGTATCAAGTGCGCTACGTGTCAAGTAGCCTGCCATGCTATTTACATCTTACAATATCTATAAAACTTTTTACATTCTAATGCTATTTATGTATATGTATGTAAGTAAGTAAGTATTTATATATAACTTTAACATTTCAATATTATTTATTTATAATTCTATATATAAATACCTTTAGTAGCAACAAATTTTGCTGCCAAAAGTAATTATATAAATTAATTTTTATAAAAAAAATTCAATTGTTGAAATATTTTTTTTATGAAAATACTTTTGGTTGTGACAAACTATGGCCATGAAAAGTAATTGTCTAAATTATTTTTAATTTCTTAATTTTTTTATGAAAATACTTTTGGTGGTGATAGTTTGTCACTGCTAAAAGTAATTACATAAATTATTTTAATTTTTAATTTTTTATGAAAATAATAAAAAATAATTACATATATAATTTTTAGTTTTTAATTATTTTTTTATAAAAATACTTTTCACGGCGACAAAATGTTGCCGATAAAAGTAATTTCACTGTCACCATTAAAAAGTAATTACATTAATTATTTTAGCATTTTTAATTATTTTTTTAAGAAAATATTTTTGGCAACTGTGTTTGGCACTACCGAAAGTAATTACATAAATAATTTTTATTTTTTATTATTTTTTACAAAAATACTTTTGGAGAAGACTATTTGTTACCACTAGAAGTGATTACATAAATTATTTTTAAGTGATTACATAAATTATTTTTAATTTTTTATTATTTTTTATGAAAATACTTTTGCCAGCAACAATTTATCACCACTAAAAAGTAATTTTATAAATTATTTTAATTGTTTTATGAAAATACTTTTGGGGACGACGGATTGTCGCTGCCAAAAGTAATTACATAAATTATTTTTAATTTTTTAATTATTTTTGGCTAAAATATACTTTTACTCCTCTAACTTTATCTAAGGTTTTAATTTAATTATTTAATTTTATAAAATATTTTTAGTCCTTTAAACCTAACATCATTAGTTTTAAATTATTATTTTTTGTGTTAATCAATGTTATTTTATAGAATTAAACTTAATATGTCAATATTTGAAAATATTTGTCAATATTTAAAAGTTTAATATAAAAATTTGTTGAAATAAAATTAACATTACTAGGGCTGAAGGACTAAAAAGACATTTTATAATATTAAGGGACTAAAATAAAATATTGTATAAAGTTAAAAGACTAAATATATAGTAAATACTTTTGACAATGACAATTTATCGTTGCTAAAAGTGATTTTTAGCAACAACAATTAAAAATCGCACCTAAAAGGTGGCCTTTGGCTATAGCATTTAAAAGTCACTGTTAAAAATCTACTTTTGGTAGTCATTTTTAGTAGTGACATTGGTTCACTTTTAGTGGTGAATTCTAATGATTGCCATCAAAAGTAAACCTTTGGTGGTGACTTTTTTTCTCACCACTAAAAGTCACTACCAAAAATCTTTTTTTTTATAGTGAATGTTCAACAAACTATACATTAATGACCTTGAAAGATTTTTTGGCCTTTTCCTTTCCTGTATTTTTATTTTTATTTTATTTTCTAAAAAAATAAAATAGGACAATATCAAGCAATCAAAAGAGTTTGGGGGCCTTGAATTCCATAATTTAATCTCCCTCAATGAGGCATGTGGTACAAAGCTTGCTCAGAATATTATTTCTAGTTCAAAAGGTCTTTGGGCTGAGGTGTGCAGCAAAAATATATGTTGCATGATGAACAAAATCTCTTAGTTGCTAATAAAGGTGACTCACCTTTATGGCATTTCATTTGTGAGTAGATAGCAGGTTAGAAATGGTAATTCTGTCAATTTTTTTTTTTATGATGTTTGGCTTCTACAAGGGAGGAAAATCAAAGATTTTTGCATAATAATGCCATTAACACCCGTAGAAGAGTCTAGTAAAGTATGGCACATTGGACTTTCCATGGCTTTTGGGGATCGTCAATAACACTATTTTGCAGTATTTGATTGCGACATTACCACCAGTCCAGTGCCTAGGGTAGGTTTTAATGGCATGGAATGCAAGCCCCACAAGTAAGTTCGTACTAAGGAGTGTGTGTGAGATGATTGAAATCACTAATAATGCTCAGTATAGCCCAATTTATAAGCTGATTTGGAAATGGCAAGGGGCAAAAAGGATTAAATTTTTTATGAGTGCTGCTTTCCACAATAAACTCCCACCTAATGCATGGAGGAGTCAATGGGCACAATCATCTTCGCAATGTGACTGGTGCCAGAGTGGGAAGGTATTTTTCATATTCCTAGAGAATGCCATTTTGCAAAACACTAATCTAGTGTAAACTTGTTAATCCATGGTTCCTTTTTAGAATTCTTCTTTGCATCACTTCATGATTCTAGTTTTCTATGAATCTGAAAAGGAAATTGGGCTCCTCTTTCTTTATTATTTGGAATTTAGTTTGGGGAGTAACATTATGGAAGTTATAGAACTCGAGGAATGAAATTATTTTCAAACCAGATTTCCAAAAACCGTTGGATCCCACTTCTATTATTATCAATACATGGAAACATGATGTGATGGATTTTTCTTTTGATTCCTGTGATAAAGAACATATTGTTATTAAGGACTAGTCCCCACCTCCACCACAATGGTATAAATTTAACGTTGATGAGGCAATGTCAAGTGTTGATAACAAATCTGTCTTTGGTGGATTACTACATGATGGGAAGGGTGAATGTATAGTAGGTTTCTCTTGTAATATTAGTTCTTGTACTGTATTGGAGACAGAACAATGGGCCTTATTGAGAGGTCTTCAAATTCTTTCGATATAGGCTACACCAGGATCATCTTTGAATCTGATTCAAAGTTACTTGTTGAGACTCTTGAAGGTGAAGTTTAAAACCATGGCAGAGTCAGTATAGTGTTCATGGAGATTAGAGACATTCTAAGGTCTCAGAGGAATTTCCAGTTGAAATATCTTCCAAGACATGGCAACGGAGCTGCAGATTCACTGGCAAAACATGGTTTCACTGATTCTAAAATTTTTTACATAGCCCATACTTTCTCAGGGGCTGTGATGCTGAATGATGTCATGCTTGGGGATTGAATTCCCATTCTCTTTGATTTGTTTGTAATATGGGGCTAGTTCCCCCTTTTGATATTAAAAAAAAAAAAAGAAAAGAACAATCGGCATAAAGTAGATCTTTTTTTTTTGTTAGAATTCGAATATGCCATAAATTTCTTCACAATAATTATAAATTCCATTTTATAAATAGATAGAAATAAGTGTTGTGTTACTTAAAAAATTAGTTAAGAATTATCAATGATTTAATTTTAGGCATAAGGAAATATCAATAGAAAATAAATTGGGCAAAAAACAAACAAGAAAAAAGTATCAAAAACTAGACTAATCATTAAATCATTAAACCAATTGAGCTATACTAGTTTATGATCTAGTGGTCAAATAATAATCAAACTATACTAGTAAATTTTATAGTCTTAATTTTTATTTGTACACTGTTAAATAAAGAAGAGTAAAAGTGATAACAAAAATATAAGAAAATAGTAAAATAAAAATAAAACAAAATGAATGAAGATGTGAAGAGACAGTGATTGATAACACATAATTATATTTTTGTTATATGATCAAACCGTATGTATGTTGATGATCCTTCTTCTCCAATTAAATTATGAATGTTATTACTACCTACTTCTTGTTTCATAACAAAAATAGTGGATACAAATTTATGTAGATACTAGATTTCATTTTGTATTGGTTAGTTTTAATATATAAAAGGTCACTTGTCATTATATTGTTTGAGTTTTGCCTCACCTTCTGTATAAAATGAGGCGGCCCTCCCCTCATGCATGCAACTCATGCTAAGAGCAATACAGAGTAAAATCGGATGGTGATCAAACTTAAAACTTGGAAAATTAGAAATAGTGACATTTTTGAATTTCTACATCCATTGGCTGTTAGGGGAGAAAAAAAAAACCACCGATGAGCTTCCATGCCTTCCCTCATCCAAGTAAACGCAAGTCCTACAAAGCCCAAATCTGTGATATCCATATCCTCGTCCCATTTTTCAAAAGCTTATTATATCACATTGGGTCTTCAAAATAGCTACTGAATTCACAATCAAGGAGGACTTAGCTCATACCAAGCACCTTGGGTACTTAACTATCTTAGTCCATTCCAGGAGGACTTGGCTTTTCTACTTTGAAGCCTCCCTCATCCTCCCCTCGGCTGCAACCGCAGCAAAATTTGGACCCTCTACATTAAACTTGGAGGGTCCAAATTTAATATTTTATTTTTTATTAAACTTGGAGGGTCCATAACACTATCGCAATGACCTGGGCCTTTTTCGGTATTGATCATTTCATTATAATAAATTCTTATAGATTCGTCACTTATTATTATTATTATTAATTATATTCCTTAGACTTGGCATTGATATCAATATGTGAGCATGATATATTTGGTTTCTAAATTCAACCAAAGTTGACATGTTCATTATATTATAATTCCTATTTGTTGTTATATTTCAATTTATCTATTTAAAATATACTAATGAATAATCTCCTATCTATTTTGTTTTAATTACAAAGATTTCTTAATATAACATGACCACTTATGCTAGTAAGATAACTAAAAATTAACAAAAAGGGGGTTTGTGGTAAACAAAAAAAAGTTAGGAAGGTTAATTTTGAACTTTTAAAGGTGAATAGGATTTTGTCAACTGCCTCAAAGTTAAGGAGAATTTTGTATATTTTAGTTTTTTTTAATCAATAGTTCCAGTGTAGTTTGATCAACTGAGTAATTGTCAAAATAATTTCCACACGTTCACATGCGTTACATTTTCTTTTGTTTTTTTTTTTTGTTTTTTTGCTTTTTTTAACCCAAAGGATCAAATAAAATTAAAATGTAGAAACATATTAGCCTGCACATTCCTTTTGGGTTATATTGAATAGGACGATCGACCATTTAACTTCTCATTGTCAAATCCTTGTCATATTTTTAATAATATATAATCTAATGGTGGGAAGTTCTAAATATTAAAGAAAATAATTCACAAAGAAGTGTTGGCCAAAAGAATAACACACAAAAGAGTATTGTGTGTGTGTGTGTGTGTGACCACAAAGGATTGTATTCTCATTAGATGAGTTGATGTTTTATCAGTAAGATGAGGAGATGAGTACTATATATTTCATGGATGACTGGCAAAGCATTATTCATTTCTCCCGTTTCGGTTTATATTTAGTACGGATGCTCACGCTGATTGGAACTTTACAGAGGCTTGATATATAAGACGATTTTCTGGATTAAGAATTAAAATCACGGTCCATTTATGCTTCAACATTGATGTAAAACATAGACCAAAGAGATTATGTAATGTGAGCCCACCGTTGGACTGATTGGGTTACTATATTTTTAGGAAGAATTTCAACCAGAGCCCTCAGAAGCAAATTAATAACGTACAAGGCCCAAAATTTTTGAAACACATCTGTAGGCCTAAGGGCCTCAATTGTAATTAATTTTTTTGTCCAATTATTAAAATACTCTTGATTTATGAAAAAAAAAAAATCCTCACATTCATTAGAGCCATTGCTGGCCGCTGGAGCTCCCTGATGACCAACAAGTAGTCAACAGCTAATCAGTTCAAGAAAGAGGCCAAAACAGGGTTTGATCCTTTGAGTGTATGAAAATATGTTGCCATTGAACCAACAAACATTTTTAGTTATACATAGCAAAATATATATATATATATATATAAGCTATTTTCAAACATTTATGTGACTTGTCATAAGTCATGGACGTGTTGTTTTTTATATCTAAATAATTACTTATAAATATTCAAATATGAATTGTTCATGCATAAAAAATTTACAAATTTTTTTAAACACATGCTTGTTTTTTTTTTTTTGTTTTAACAATTTGCTCCTTAAGTGTTGACATATTATCGACATTATACTAAATACAAAATATATGTGTTGTAAATTTATTTTTTAAGCATTTTCATGAGTTTTGATTAATTTGCTTCAGAATTTTTATTGGGCCTTACATGTGATTAATTTGCTTCTGAGGGCCTTGGTTGAGATTCTCCCTAATTTTTAATTGTATGATCGATTTGACAACATAAGCTTGTTTAATTTTTTACACCAAATAAAAAAATAAGCTTGATTAATTTTTTTTTTTTTGGTTGGGCTCTGATAGGATTCTGGGAGCAAACATGTTTAGTATTACAGGCATATTTTAATGCATATTTCTTTTTGATTTTTTGTGCGGGAAGTTCAGGAGAGTATAAAACCAGTTCTTAGTGCTTTCATCAAGACTGCTGCAAATTTACACTCTAGCTTTTATAGCTCACAATGTTAGCCTATATATTCTAGAATGAAATGAGATAAATGGAAGTTTTTATCCAAAAAGAAAAACAAAAAACGAAATGAAACAAAATTGAGGAAAGTGAACATACATCTGTTTTTTTTTTTCCTTCTCTAATAATAATATTATTACTGTACTCATTGTGCGGCCAAAATGGCACAATGATATAATGTAAATGATGTAAGAAAATTTACGTATATTTATTTTAACAATGCCATAGATAATATTGAGGTTTTATAAATTGGGATGTTTTCATGTTTCAACTTACTAATTAAAAAAGGTCGCTAATTTTCACCCAAAAAAAAAAAAGGTCCAGCTAATGGTGGGTGGAGGTAGATGAAAATCTATCTCTTATTACTGTTCATAATTTTCTTATTAATGGGTAGCCTATTTTTGTATCTTACTGGTTGCTTCGGATTGTTTTATTTCATCTTTTGGTTTCTGATTTTGTATTTGGGCCTTGGGTCCCCATTATACTGGAAGGAAAAAAAAAAAAAAGAAAAGAAAAGAAATCATTGATCTTTCACAAAAATAAATTAAAAAAACAAAGCAGCTTATGTACCTAGTATTGAACAAATAACACGATAATGATGTGGACTGTTTGTTCGAATTTGAATATGCTGCACATTCACTGACCATTATTTTTTTTAATAATTTGATGAAAATAAGTGTTGTTACTTAAAAAATTAGCCGAAATTAAATTAAGAATAATCAATGAAATACTTTTACATCAAAATAACTTTTCAATTCAATGTTTTTTAGCTATATTATACTGTCATTTTAAATGATAACCAAATCTATTGATATTTTATAAATGAGAAAATTTCCTATATGTGACATAGCGTATTGATATTATGGTTAAAGAAAAAGACTTTTATATCATCTTTCTACCCACATGTCAAGTTAAGTCAGATTATATACAGTTACTAGTTAGAGAAAGGGGCACAACAATATGGTCCTTCTTAAAAATAAAATAGTCCTTCTCAATTATTTTACTAAAAGAATTCACATTTATATTTTGTAATTATTAAGGTGAGATGAATATTAATTATTTTACATAAAAATTAGTCAAAAGTAAATTATTCTATATTTTATAAAAAATTTCAGGTAATTAACAAATCATTTAAACTAATATAATACTCAGAAAAAGCATAATAACACAAACATAAAACGTATTGTCATTATCATTATTTTGAAAAAAAAAAAACATTCTGACTAAAGGGAGGCAAATACATATTTGTTGAGATACTAGAATTATTACTTAATAATATTCTGAAAATACTTCGGCCAAAATAATTCTTCTTGTTAACAGGGAATGGATCCCATGCAGTCGATTTTGTACAATGGCTAAGAAGTGGGGCAATATTCACTATGTGTTTTATCCAGTAGCTGGGAAGAGAGGTATATATAAAAAGGCTTCTTATCTGCAAAGCATACAGTCATGTTTATATGCTTTTTAAAGCATATAATCATGTTTATCTAAATTTAAAGTTTTTTATTTTTAATTTTATTTTATATTTATTAAAATAAAATTTATAAAAATTATAAATTTTTTAATAGATCTATTAATCACTAATCTGGATAATACATATTTAATTTAGATTATCCAATTTAATATTAATTTTTAAAATTTTTTATAAATTGACTATTTAGATATACTTTGGATAGACTAGATATAATATTAAATTTTCTAATAATTTTTAGGTTAAAGTATACTTTTAGTTCTTTAATTTTGCATAAGGTTTCACTTTGGTCCCCTTAATTTCATAAAATTTTTTAACCCTAACATTATTAGTTTCATCCAAAAAAATCTTTACATTTAACTTCTAAAAATTGATAAAACATAATCAAATGTTGACATATTAAATTTAATTTTTTAAAATAATAATAACTGATACAAAAGATAATTTTTAAAACTAACGGCGTTAGGGCTAAATGATAGAAAGGATATTTCATAAAATTAAGGGACTGACTTAAAACCTTATATAAAGTTAGAAAACCAAAAGTAAACTTTAGCCTAATTTTATAAAATTTTAATTTGATAAATACAATATAAAATTTGTAAGTCTAGGAGTAAATTTGGGATAGTAAATTTATAAAAATTTTAATATTAATTCTGAACAATCCAAATTAAGTCTAGATTGTCCATATGGTAATAAAGTAGATTTATTAAAAAATTTATATTTATATTTTTTAAAAAAATTATTTCATCCAAGAAACAAAAAAAAATACAAGACAATGGCAGCAAGAATTGAATTAATCATGGAGTTTAAAAGAGTCAAAATCATAGTGGATAAAACATGATGGTGTGATTTGCAAATGAGAGGCCATTTTACGCACCTCTATCTTCCTAACCACTGGATAAAACGCAAAACGAGAATGCAAAAGCCACTGCATGGGATCTATTCCCCTTGTTAGCATGTTCAATTGATTATCTTTCCTAACCAAATAATTAATTATCCTTTTCACATTCATCAATTAATTATCATTAATTAATGAGGTATGGATTGGATGCTAAGCACCGCCATATTTGCTTTTAAACTCAATCAAAGTTGATCCACGCTATAATATTCTAAGTCCTATTTGTTATTATATTTGCATTTATCTTTAAAATAACCTATGACCAACCTAGCTCCTCACTATCTTGTTTTAAGGAAAAAATTTAGATACCTAGTTTTACATACTTAAGGTGTTTTTTTTTTCCAATAAAATCAAGACATGTTGATCTTTCATAGATTAATTATTTTATAATAAACATTTATTATTAAAATTAAATTTCCAATAAAACCAAATGATACAATGATGTTGACTTTTTGTTAAAATTTAAATATGTTGCACATTCACTAACAATTATTATTATATACATATATATATATATAATTTTTTTATAATTAGAAGAAAATAAGTGTTGTTACTTAAAAAATAAACCAAAATTAAATTAACAACGAAACACCATTACATCAAAACAGTTTTTCAATTCAATGTTTTATAGGTATCATTTTAAATGATAACCAAATCTATTGAGGTTAAATAAGTGAGGAAATTCCCTGCACATTACAATGCTTATTGATGGTGTGAACAAAGAAAAAAGAATCTTATATCATTTTTCTACTCACATACCAAGTCAAGTCAACTCATATATCATTACTAGCATACAAAAAGGGGCACAATGATATAGTCCTCCTTGAAAATAATATTTATGTTATTAATGTTGAAATAAGATGAATGTTAATTATTTTACATACAAATTAGTCAAAAATAAATTATTCTATGATCGGCAGAAATAAATTTCAGGTAACTAACAAACCATTTAAAATAAAACAAAACTTCAAAAAACTAACTTGAGTTGGGTTTAGGAGAAGGTACTAGTCTCTTATAATGTAGCAAATCAAGATTCAAATTTTCACTAGAAGAGGTGCCCACATTTACTATTTGACCATGCCTTGAATAAGATTGCCTCCAATAGGAGGATGCCTACAAGCACTAAAAAAACATAAAGACACGAACATAAAATGTATTGTAATTATCTATTCAGAAAATAAAACACACGTTTACTATAGGGAGGCAAATACATGTTTTTGGGATTCTATAATTATTAGCTTATTATGAATATTATATGATTATATGACTAGATGCCCATAACTCCTAATGCTTAGGATTCTTCATCTCTCATAACCTCCCAATGAATGATTTAGAAGGAGCTTTTCAAGGTAAATGCTTTATAACCTCTAAAGGTTACACACTATGCCATTATGTCCTTCTTTATTCATTTATAAAATTAAGGTTAGGCTTAAATAGTTGAAGGCCTATAAATAGAGGCCACATACAAAGCATTGGGTACCCAAGTGAATGAACTATACTCTTCTTGCCTTGCTAGTCTCTTCCCTGCTTTCTTCTTATTTTCATAACATGTTTTCAGTATGACCAAAAAATTCTGAAAATATGTTTTATTAGCAGGTTCAATTAATTATCTTTTCCCGACCAGATAATTAATTTTCCCTTTCACATTCATCCATTAATTATCATTAATTCATAGTTAACTAGTTATTGATTCAACGTCACAGACCAAGTTTATATTTTCCATTTTTTATTTTTATTATTAGTATTATTATTATTATTACTAATTCAATTCATGGGACTTATCATTGATATCAATATGTTAGCGCTATTATATTTGCTTTCAAATTCAATCAAAGTTGTTCCACACTATATTGTAAATTCTATTTATTATTATATTTGAATTTATCTTTAAAATATACTAATGACCGACCTCCAATCTATTTTGTTTTAAGGAAAAAAGTTACAAATGGTAGCTATCTTTTTTTTTTTTGTATTCATATACTCATTCCATAAACAAAATTACACAATTATAGGTCTGTTGAATAAAAATAAGTTATGTATATTTGTTTTAGTCATTGTCATTGATAATATGGAATTTTATGAATTGGGATATCTTCTTGTCTTTTTACACAACTTATTAATATAGTCAAAGAGAAATAGAAGTCATGAATGGTGACAGTTCATATTTTATAATAATTTTCTTAGTCAAGACAATCAATATACTTATGTTATGGAAAAACAATACACAATAATGTAGATTGTCTTTTGTTAGAATAATCCAACTAGGGCACACATTAGTCTCTAACAGTTCTTAGAATAAATTTGATTTTATAATTAATGAAATTGTGTTGTATTTCCAGGTCATTTGTCCTTGGCGTGGACGAAGTGGGGCAATAATTATGTGGCCTTTGTATCTTTCTAACAAGTTGATAAAGTGCGCCAATATCTTCTCCAACATTGTAAATGCAAAGAGTTTCCTGTACTCTTCATCATTACATTCATGCAATGTCAATTAACCTAGTTTCTATCACTTTCTTAGGTGGTATTTATTGGTCTGTTGAATCAAAGCTCTCATAATAACAAAAAGAATAAATGGTATGTATTTGATCAGTTGGAATTGGTCAAAATGTAGTTTTGATCAAAATAATGAGAGTATAATTATTATTATTTAAAATATTTCACATACCATTTTACAAGTCAATTTTTTAGTTAATAATTAATTTTTGTGCAAGAAAAAGAAAATACTGATGCACTTTTTGCACTTTAAGGGTCTAACATATTTGGGCACAGCTTTCAGGGAGTCATTCTAAAAGTAGAAACTATAGAGACCTACCTATTCAATAACTTCGGTAAAAAATTGAAACCAAAGACTTAATTTTTTTCCTATGATTTTGTTGGAAGGGGTAAAAGCACTGGGTGGGTTGGGGAGATGCATATCAAAGTAATTAAGTTGACAGAAGAGAGGATAGTTGACGTAAGTCAAAATGTTCATGTATTTTTTTCATCATAACTTGTTCCCAATTTTTTTAACAATTTCTCATGGAATTTACTCCATAGAACTTGCACTTGAAAATATGGTTCTAGTTTCATGCGGTAATTATGCACATTAAGCTTCATATGATCTAATCGATAATAAATATAAAAGGAAAAATCTCTACATCCCTGAGAGTGAAAAGATTATTGTGTCTAACGATAAGTCTAACTATTATTTTTTGAATTACATTTTTCGTATACTTAAATATTTTTTATTTATGATGGGAAAATTAAATAAATTTTTAAATTCCTTTTTAAGCTTTGTAATTCTTTTGGGCTATGTTTTATGGAATTCTTTTTGTAATTAAATTTCTATATCAATATATATAAATATATATATTATAAAATAAAATATCATTTTCTTTCATTAATAGCTCTATATCAAATTTAATTTTTTATTGGGTTAAATGATATTTTTAACTCTCAACTATTCACATAAGAGGTATGATGATATCCCAACTTTTTTATGGCATAATGTCCCATTCAACACTTAAAAAATGGTGCATGGAAAATATTCAAAAAATTATAAAACAGGACATCAAAAATTGCAGAAAAAGATTCAAAAAAACTATAAATATATATCCTACAATAAAATTAATATCAATTAAATTTTCTAAAATATAAATAAACCACGAAAGACTAATTTTATTTCTTACCCATGTAAAAGACAAAAAAATCATTTTAACCAGCTACTAGGTAATTATTGAATAATCATTGCAGGTAAAAACACTAGTAAGTAATTAAAAATATTATATTTTTAATAATATCTTGTTAATTAAAATATTAATACTTTAATATTTAATAATATAAATATTACTCTTATTATTATTTAATAATCTTCACATACACTTTACAAGTCAAATTTTGATATTTATATATTCTCCATAAATTTACAACTTAACTAATGTTTTTGTGATTTATAAATAAATAAATTTTTTAACAAAAGCTGAAAATTTTTTAAGGATGACTTACAAGATTATCAAATATATCACTACTTGGAAATTGTTTTCCTTCACAAATTAACTAGAAGAAGATCACTAGAAATGATTATAAGTTTGATAAGTTTTTCTTTTATAAATTTATCAAATTTCACATACAATTTATTGTTTTGATGGTTGTAAATCTTTTCGTCCTTGTTTAAGCTTAATTCAATCTTTTGGTTTTCTAATGTCATTTACCCATCTTATTTCTCTTGCAAATAAACTATAGTTGATTTGAAAATGAATGATAGATTTTTTTTTTTTGACTAAACATGATTTTATATAGCTTAAAGATAAGTATGCAATACATATTAAAATTATTTCCTTAATGGAAAAATTATTATGTTCTATCAATGAGATTGTGTTGATTATTTTCACAACTCACAGATGTGGTGAAATTTTTTAAGTGAATCAATCCATACGTGTGTTAAAATGGCACAATAATGAAGCGTTGATGAAATATAAATAGTATTCAGAAATATTGAGATTCAGTAAATGCAGAATTTTTTAAGTCATATGGATTATGACAGTTTTTTCATTTGTTTATATATATATATATTTTTTTTTTTGGTCAAGCCAGGTTAACTCAACCACATCATGGAAAAATGGCACAACAATTATTCTTTGTTAGAATTTGACTAGTTGGCGCATTATTTTTCCCAATTAATACTTAAAATATTATCTTTAAATGGAGTAAAATATGTATTATTTTAGAAAAAACAACATCAAAATAAGAATTAATTTTCCAATTCCAATTACTGTTTGTTAAGCCTGCAAAACTCATTGATGGGAAATTGCCTAGTCATTTTACAACTCATTGTTGTGACCACAAGGAAAAAATTATCGTAACGTTAATACAGTGGCACAATGCAGTCTTTCATAGAATTTATTTCATTCATATTTCCATTAAAGAACTCACAGTTTTATTTTGTTAAAGAGTAAAATATATGTTATTTCGCATGTAAATTAACCAAAGCTAATTCAAAAGCTATTATTGACTTATATATTCACTTTTTTCTGGGCCAATTACTGACTTATTTGTTCACACCAAACACTATTCTATAATTTTATTTGAGATCGGTAGGAGAAATTCATAATAAATTTCTGTATTTGAACATGCAATTAAATATGAAAAGATAAGATATAAAATCAAGTGAAAATGTGTGAAATATTTCAATTAATCTCAAAATCACAACCATTTAAATGAATAAAATATATTTATCAAGATGTTTCTCCATTTGTATGTTAATAATGAAAGATTTTAAAATTATTACATGTCTTTTTAATGAAGATATTTGGGAATAAATCTTTTTCAGGTGACCTGGGTGTGAAGAAATCTTGTGGCTCTCATTAGATCGACTTCCTTTTATTTTATGAATGAGACTTCTCTTCGTGTTTCATTTTTATAATGCACAGAAGAATTATATAGTTTATAATATGTGCGTGTGGGTTTTTTTAATTATAATACGTATGATACACAATATTGGAAAAGTAAGGAGTAGGTCATTGTTGGATGGGGGACTAAACCAAAGTGGCAATTAATGTGAAAGAGGTGTAAGGGCCAATTACATTCAACATGATTCTTCCCCTGGCATAAAGAAATGGAAAAATAATAGGTTAATGGAATAAAAATAATTTATGAATATTTATTTTAGTCATTTCATTGGTAATGTGGATGTTCTATGAATTGGGGTGTTTTCTTGTCTTTTTACACACCTCATTAGTAAGGCCACAGAGAAACAAAAGTCATGAATAGTGAAAATTCATACTTTATATATAGTTTTCCTAGTCAAGATGAACCAAATACTTGTGTTGTGGAAAAACGATGCACAATAGTATGTTGATTCCTTTTTGTTAGAATAATTTGACTATGGCACACACTGATCTCTAACAATTCTTAGAATAAATTTGATTTTATAATTAAAGAGTGTTGTATTTCAAAGTCAAGTAAACTCATGTCCATGACATAGAAGAAGTGGGACAATAATGTGCTTTTGTATCTTCTCCAACAAGTTGATAAATGCACCAACATCTTCTCCAACATTGTAAATGCGAGCGAAGACTTTCTTGTGTGCTTCATCATTACATTCACATAATGTTATTTAACCTAATTCCAATAACTTTCTTTGGCGATATCATAGCTAACCCCATTTATTTGTTTGTTGAATCAAAGGCTCTCATCATAACAAAGAAATGAAATGAGATTTTTCACCACAGGTCCGAGACCACTTGTGGCGAAAAACACAGTGGCGAAAAATATAGTTTTTCGCCACAGGTGGTCTCGGACCTGTGGTGAAAGATGAGATCTTTCACCACAGATCCGAGACGATCTTTTGTCACAAGTCCGAGACCACCTATGGCGAAAAATTATTCTATAGCTCATTTATGGCCACAGTTCTATCAATAACTGTTGCCATAAATGGCTTTTTACCATAGTTAGTGTAACAACTGTGGCCGTAAATATAATTTTTTTTTACTCGTACACTTATATCTATATACATTCCCTTACTTACAAAACCTATATTAATTAAGAAATAGCAGCTCCAAAGACCAATACAAATATGTCCGGTACATGAACTAAACTTATATTTCCAATACAAAATATCTAGAAAGTTTCTACTCCAATCCTGTTAATTCTAAGAAAAAACTAGACCACAAATTGTGTATATGTCTCAACTTTTGCTTAGAATATGGCTCTAAACTTTGGAAGTGCTGCAAATTCAATAACAATATATGTATGAATCATAACTCAAGTATATGGAAAACTTCATAATTATAAATCATTATTTATAAATTATTACCTGATTAAATGAGTGAACAATACCTTGAGTGATGATTTCATACATAAAAATCATCACATAATAACCACATTCTACACTTCCTAGTTGTTGAGGACGTACACTATAAAGAAAATAGAAATAATTAAATTCATTAAACCAATATTATAATGTTCATTCTAATTAAGGAATAAATTTGAAATACTTACTTGCATTGGTACAAATTTGATTTCATTTTTTTCTTGTCAACCATTCTCGCTAATTTCCAATATGTCGCTAAAGATCTATTTATTAAATATACACACTTAGAAAATATTAAATATATATTATTAATAACATAATGGAATTATTTAAAAACTTACAATTCAATCAAAGACTTCATGTCGTCACTTACTTTCCTTTTCAGTGAACAAAACCAGTATATAGTATTTTCATACGGGCAAATGACAGGAAGCATCCAATGATAACTATAATATATTAATTTATATTAATATCACATTATTAAGCAAATATTTTTATAAATTGAACAACGAATTTAAAATTTGATACCTCTCAATAATTGGTAAAAACCAGCATGTCTTCTTTTGCTTACACATCGTCTTTCCAATATAAGAAGCTCTTTGATTCACTTTGCCAATGGAGGTTAAAAGTAGAGATAAGAACCCATAATTCTCATCGACACCGAGTTCAGTGCATATCTTGTGAAGGTACCTTTGATAATTAGACATATGTCAGTAATAAAATAAAAATATCAAATATTAATTTAGAAATAAAAAAGAATACTTACATGATAAAAACTTGAACTATTGACAAGTCCAACCACTCAAAAATAATGAGGTCACTAATATCTTTTTTGGTAACTCTAAAAGTAATAGGCTTCCCAACAATCTTTTTGATCACGTTAATTTCATCAGAAAATTCATTCACATCAACCACCACTGAAGCCAATCATTTCAAATCATCTTGCATTGGTTGGGAATTGGAACCCAAAAATTCTTTTGATTGTAAGAGTTTCTATAATTAACATATAATAAAAATTAGAAATACCTATGTTATTAATTAAAAAATTAAAAAATTATAATATTTTCATACCTCTTCAGTAACTTGTCGAACTAGCTTTTTCAACCAAATAATGAAATTATGTTGAGCTTGTCCTATTGTTTCCACCTCCTCAGTAGGAAATAGTACAGGAGCATTAGCATCCACAACCTCTTCAACCATCACCTTTACTTGGTTATGTTGTATATGTTGATGGTGGACTGTAGTTGCATGGTTACACACCTTTCCATATGCAACTACTCGTTTTCCATGATCCTTCACATAAAGTATGCATGGCATTCCTTGATTTGATAAACTAAGATCACACACTGGCTCTGTAGCACCACCATAATTCGATGTTTATTGTGGTTGCATTTGCAAATTACTAATCATTGATTGAATTTCCATTGTCATGCTTGACTTGCATTCTGCTATCATCATTTGCACTTGCTGGATTGGTACAAGATTAGAAGGTGGAGGTCTAAAATATTGTCTTATACCCATACCTTTAGGAACCCCCCTAACACGACTAGAGTGCTCTTCACTCCCTAAGGTCATGGTCAATTTGTCCTTTCTACCAATAGACACAAAGGTCCCCTCGGATGATGCTTCTGTAAGAGCATCCTGGAACATGCAAGTAAGTAGAAATTAGTGTAAATAATAAATTTCAATTATATAATTAAGATATTGACTGTAAAAATACTTACAATTTTCTCAGCTACTTCTCTAGCCTCCGAGGAAATAAACTTTCCCTTTTTATTCATCCGTCCTCTCTTCCATGCTTGAGCACGATTAACAGGAGATGGAGGAGAAACTTCTTCAATATTATCAACTCCCGCTGCTTGTCTTTTAGCTTCCCACTTCTCTTGATTCATTATATCATAAATATATGCGTACCCTCCTCGAGACACAGTATGGTTGTATAGATTTTTCTTTCGACGCTCTTGACCTTTTTGACTTTTTTCCTATTAAAAAATAATGAAAAGAATTTGTTAAAAATAAATCTTCACTAACATTAAATAAATTGTCATATTCTTCCTTTACTTACTAAAAACTTGGGATCGTGTCTACTGTGAACAAATTTTATCCACATGTCATAATCAATAAATGGATATTTCTCCCAAGGTTTTTCTATGTTGGCATCATTGTCACTATCATCATTTTCGTTGCCATTCTTAGGAAAGACATATTTTCTAGTAAGCTTGGATTTAAAGTCCCTCCATTGGTCCCCAACATACTTTAACCACTTGTCTTTTAAAAATGGAGTTTTCTTGATGTCATAAGTAATCTACAAAATAAACATATCAATAATGAATTTAATAACAATATATATTTAAAAAAATAGATATAACGTATAGCAATAGGAAATACCAGTATAGATTCCCAAACATCATTTCTGTCACTTTCATTGACATCATCCCACTCTTCCTCCAAGATGCTGATTTTTTGACATGCCACCAAACCCACAAAACTTTTAAATATGTTTCCTTGTTTCTTATCAATTGGTTGGCCATTATCATCAAAATCAAGATGAATTTTTTCATGAATTTGAGCCAACTTAGTAAGTCGTGTGGCCCCTCTTTTAACTCTTTTAGAATTTTTTTTATCAGTTATTGGATTCTCCATAATTTTCCTAAAACAAATAAGATGAATAAAGTCAGTGGCAAGAAATATAATAAATTTAAAATAATGTAAAAATGAAAGTATAAAAAATAAAATCAAATATATCAGAAAAGTCCTATTATATTCTATTACCATTATAAAAATATTTTAGTTCCCCCATGAAACTTCGTCATGATTAGTTCTAACATCATATATGTCATCTTCATCTTCCACATCCAATAGGGGCGAGGTTGGCATAAAAGGAGGAATCTCTTCAATATCAAAACTCGTTTTATCATTCTCACCATGACTAAGGAGACTTTTTCCTAATAGAACCACAGATAACCTCTTATCAGTTGGATCAATGACATAAAAAACTTATTTTGCATGAGTTGCCATTATAAAAGGCTCATCCTTATATTTTGCCTTATTAAGATCCACTAAAGTAAAATCCAACTTGTCTTCTTGAACACCATTCTTAATATCAACCCATCTACACTTGAAAATAGGCACCTTAAATTTGAAGTAGTCAACTTCCCATATCTCTTCAATGACCCTAAAATATGATGAGGATGTCAATGTTGGATTTTTATCTTTTGCACTAGAAAAATGAGTTGCTTCAGCTACTACCATTACCCTAATATTTTGCATGGTGCTATTGTCATCCTATATTTTTGTGTAGAATGAATATCCGTTAATGTCATATGCACTCCAAATAGTAACATCAAAGCTAGGCCCACTAGCTAACCATCTTATTGCTTCTTAAACATTAGACTTCTTACGATCTTCCTTTACCTTCGTCTTAAACCAGAGTAAAAAATGTCTATTGTGCTCACTTAGCAACCATTTATCAACCTTTTTAGCATACTGATCTCGTAATTCCTTTTTGTGTGTATCCAAATAATCTTGCACATTATTTGTGTTATTCAAGATGTACAAGTGTGCTTGTTGCATTTCTTCATGAGTCATGCGCTTTACTTTCATGCCTCGTGTCCCTTGCCCTTTAACTCTCACTCCTTCATGGCAAGATTCGGGAACACTAATAGATTTGACTTCAGATAGGTATTCAGTGCAAAACTCAATAACCTCCTCAGCAACATATCTTTCAACAATAGAGGCTTCTAGATGATGGGGATTCTTCACATAGCCTTTAAGAATTTTCATGTACCGCTCAAATGGATACATCCAACGTAGATAGACAGGACTACAAAACTTTACCTCCCTCACTAAATGTACAATTAAATGTACCATGATTTCAAAAAAGGAGGGAACATAATACATTTCTAATTGACACAAGGTAATGACAACATCATTTTGCAACTTATCTAATTTCTCAGGATCAATTACTTTATTGCAAATTGTGTTGAAAAAGACACATAGTCTAATGATTGATTTTCTCACCTTTTCCTCTAAAATATCTCGAATAGCTACTGGTAATAATTATTGCATTAGTACATGGCAATCGTGAGACTTCAAACCAACCAAGTTTAAATCTTTCATTGATGCAAGGTTCTTGACATTTGAAGAATATCCTTGTGGCACTTTAACACCATGTAGACACTAGCAAAATCTTCTTTTCTCTCTTTTAGACAAAGTATAAGGAGCTGGGCTCATATAAGTCTTCTTTCCTTCTACTCTTGGACCCAAGTTTGTTCGTATTCCCATGTCAAGTAAGTCTAGTCTTGCTTTGACTTCATCCTTGGTCTTCCCCTTTATATCTAACAGTGTTCCAATGAGACTGTCACATATATTTTTTTTCTACATGCATCACATCAATATTGTGTCTCACCTCAAGGGTGCTCCAATAAGGGAGATAAAAAAAAATTGACCTCTTCTTCCATGGATTCTTTTGAGCTTCCTTTTTCTGGCTTTTACCGAATACTACATTAATGTCTTTGACCCGTTCATAAACCAAGCTTGTAGTTAATCGCTTTAGAGCTTCATCATACTCTTGATAGCCATTGAATGATTTCTTCTGCCTACGATAAGGATGGTCTCGTCTCAAGAATCTTTGATGACCAAGATAAACTGTCTTCTTCCCATATTTTAGTTGTTAATGGGATGTATTTTCTTCACAGATAAGGCATGCTTTATGCCCTTCACACTATATCCAGACAGATTTCCATATGCAGGAAAATCATTTATTATGTAAAAAATCATAGCTCGTAACTTGAAAGACTCATTTCGATATAAATCAAACACATCCACACCTACCTCCCACATCATCTTCAAATCTTCAATCAATGGTGCTAAGTAAACATCTATATCATTTCTTGATTGTTTAGTGCCTGAAATCATCAAAGACAGCATGATATATTTACGTTTCATGCACAACCATGGAGGAAGATTATAAATCACTAACAGAATAGGCCACGAGCTATGTTGACTACTAAGATTGTCATAAGGATTCATGCCATCTGTACATAGTCTAAGCCTAAGATTTCCAGGCTCATTGCCAAATTCAGGAAATGTTTGATCAATTCCTTTTCATTGTGGAGAATCGGCTAGATGCCAGAGCATGCCATCAATTTTTCTCTCATCAACATGCCATCGCAAGTTCTTGGCCTCATTTGGATTGGTGAACAAGCACTTAAACCTCGGTATTATAGGAAGATACCACAATACCTTCGCTGGACGCCTCTTAGTAATGGAATCATCACTACCGTCTATTTCTTTTACTTTGTAACATGATGCCCTACAAACTAGGCACACATCCAACACTTCAAAATCATTTCTGTACAATATACAGTCATTAGGGCAAACATGTATCTTTTGGTATCCTAAACCCATTAGACATAATATTTTTTTGGCTTTATAGTAACTACTTGAAAGTGTGTTACCCTTGGGAAGCATCTCTTTCAATAATTTAAGCAACTCTATGAAACTTTTATTGCTCCACCCATATCTGGCTTTCAAGTTGAACAACTTTAGCATCGCTGTCAGTCATGCATATTTTGTACACCCTGGATACAAAGGAGTTTCTGAATCAGTGCACAAGCTATCATATTTGTGCACCTTTTCAACAGCTTCAATGCCAATGTCACATAACATATCCTTTATTTGATCACCAAAATCCATATCATCATTCTCAACTTGTGGTGTACTACATTTTCTAGATTCACCATGCAATACCCACTGTCTATATGCTTTGTAAAACCCAAAACAAATTAGGTGATCCTTAATCTCTATAGAACTTCGTTGCAACCTATTCAAGCACTTAACACAAGGACAATAGAACAATCCTTTGTTATTAGGAACATTGTTCTTTGTAAATTCCAAAAATTGATCTACCCCTTTCTCATATTCATCACTTGTTCGCAAAGCATCTATCTAACTACGGTTCATCATTACCTATTCTAAAAAAGCAAGATCTTATCCAACTATGGCATCATAACAATTTATAAAGCGAGATCTTTGAGATACTAAATCCTTCAATTCTATCAATTTAATGTTACTAAAATGCCAATTTCAAGAAATTTTAAAAATATCAATTATTCAACTACAAATTAATTATACTAAACATAAAGAAATTAATATCATGAAAATTTAAAAAAAAAATCGACAGCATAACAACTTGTAAATTGAGATTTTCTCGGGCACTGAACCTTCAATTTGATCAATTTAACTAAATCATGATTGATATTTTGATAATTATCAACTCTAATCAATAATCAATATTATAATTTATGATAATGCGGTTCACAATTCATCCCAACAAACAAACTTAAAAAGAAATTAATTATACTAAACCTAAAGAAATTAATATCATGAAAATTTAAAAAAAAATTGGCAGCATAACAACTTGTAAATTGAGATTTTCCCGAGCACTAAACCCTCAATTTGATCAATTTAAGTAAACCATGATTTATATTTTGATAATTATCAACTCTAATCAATAATCAATAGTATAATTTCTGATATGGGGTTCACAATTCATCCCAACAAACAAACTTAAAAAGAAATTAATTATACTAAACATAAAGAAATTAATATCATGAAAATTTAAAAAAAAATTGACAGCATAACAACTTATAAATTGAGATTTCCCAAGCACCAAACTCTCAATTTGATTAATTTAAGTAAATTTTAATTGAAATTTTAATAACTATTAACTCTAATCAACAATCAATAGTATAATTCTTTGAAGAAAAAAATTTAAAAAAACTTAAAAAATAACAAGAGGCAAGCTGTAATAAAAAAAACTAATTAAGTAATAAATAATAATTAGTAACAATCAAAATTTAACCCAACAAATAAACTTAAAAAGAAAAAAAAGAATAGTAGGAAAAGAAAATAAAAAAATTGTAAAAAAATTAGAAGCTAAAAATAATTAAGTACAAAAAAGTAGCTAAAAAATTGCCCAAAAAAAAAACCTTATAGATGAAATTCGGAAGAGATAGCAGCTGGCAGCGGCGGCTAGAGAGGCGGAGAGATGAGCTGTGGGAAATGCAGCTGGAGGCAAGCTGTGGGAAAGGCAACTGGACGGCGAAGTTGCGAAGCTAGAGAAGAAGACGAGCTAAAGGGAAATGAGTTGAGGGGAAAGAGCTAAGGATGACGATAGCGACGACAGCTGAGGGAAACGAGTTGAAGGAAATGAGTTGAGGGAAAGGGAGATCTGGACGAAACGTGCGACGCTGTGGCTGTCTCTGATGAACATGTCTGAATTTCAGACATATGATATGTCTGAAATTTAGACATACATTCGGCGATAGGCACCCGAGCTCCTGTCGCTGAAGATGTCTGAAATTCAGATATATTAACCTAAAATAAGATAAATTAATTTCAAAAATACTTAATTAATTTAATTTATTTAACAAAAATTAATTTACCTAAAATAAGAAATACTTAATGAACATAATTTATTATAATTATATTATTAATTACTAAATTTTATTTTAATTTATTAAAATTAAAATTTTTAAATAAATAATTTACGTATTTATGTCTTAATTAATTTAATTTATTATAGTTATTTTTAAAATTAATTATATTTAGGTAATAAACAATTGAGTAATAATTTACTTTAACAAATTAATTAAATTAAATGATTTAATTTTTTAAAATTAATTAAATTAATTTACTTTAACTAATTTCATTTATGGCGACAGTTAATCTTAGGACTGTGGCTATAAATGGAATATATAAGCATTTAATTATGAAAAAGTCACTTGTGCATATATTGCCATAGGTTTTTGAGAAACTGTGGCGAAAAATGGGTCATTAAAATTCTATTTTGCACTAGTGATTTAAACATGCATGGAAGTTTTATAACCATATTTCATAAATTTTATTATAGATTCCATGCGTGACTTATGAGATAAAATTCATTTAAACTTATATAGATTACTAATCGATCCAACATAACACAATGGAGCAACCCAAAATAAAATAATTTATTTTATTAAAATTCAAATAAAGGAACATCCAATGAGAAATATAATTTACCAACAATATATAATATAATAAATTGGAAATAATGATTTTTTTTAAAAGAAATTTCTATTGGTAATTTAATTTGGGGTTATCCACTTATAAAATTCCCAAGCATATAAAATACTTCCAAAATAGTTTCCTACTGACAATGCTTTGTCCTTAAATTCCTCTATACAGCAATGGTATTAAGGAGATGGAGACTAGACACAACCCAAACCACAGCAAGAATAGAAGAGGGAAAAGAAGATCACGAGCTGCATAGGGGAGAGGGAATCTGATATGCACACGCTGCCAAATCGGAGGAGGAAGATTCTGATGCTTCCATGTTCACCAACCATGGAGCGTCAAGGATGAACGTGAATGGAGAGGAAAGCTTGAACCCTTGCAAGCTCTCATGAAAGGAGGAATGGAGATCTTGGTGGTTTTTAAGCAGGAAAGAAAGAAGTTGTAAGTTTAGCAGAACAAGAATGGTACAGCTCCACTCTGGCGATAGTGGCAAGCACGAACATTGGAGATATCATAGATTAGAGCACAGTGGGTGAAGTTTTTGGACAGCTCTCTTGCTGTCTGAACTTATGCACAAAAACTTGAAAATATGAGGAAGAAGGAAGAGAAAAATCTGATCAAGTTAAGGACAAATGGTTAATTTCACATAAAGATTGAAAAGTGAGAGCGAAAGAAAAAAAGTTATTCTGACTCTTGCTTCCAAAGAGATCCAACCAGGAACCTTGGATTTGAAGTCAATAATACTCACCACTAAGCCATCAATTTACTTTGGAAAATTAACCCCTAAATATATAAAAAATATAATTAACATATCTTAACACAAATTTTAAATTGATTTTATTTTTTAATTGGATTATTATAGCGGGGAGGGGGTGTGGGTGGGTGGGTGTGCGTGCATGCACGGAGGAATGTTTAAGTTATATGGCAATGTATTCCATGTTTCACAATACTAATCATGCACTGAAAATACAAAATTGATCAAAACAAGCGAATTTTGATTCCTATAGATTATGTTTTAAGGCTTAAAGATATAATGGACGAAATAAGGTGTGAAAATACTTAGAAACTTTTTCTCTAAAATTTTTCTAGTATCCTTAAGTCAATAATGGTATATGGGTTGGGGAAGGTTATATTAAGTTATATTAATGGATTGGTGAAGGTTATAGCTGGCAATTTGGATCAAACATGTATAGGCTAGCTTGAATAAGCTCAAAAAATCTTGTGGATTCTTTTTTGTTAGAAAAATCTGACTATGATGGCACACATTAGTCTCTAACAATTCTTAGAATACATTTGATTTGATAATCAAAGAATGTTATATCTCCAAATCAAGTAAACTCATACGTCCTTTGCATAAAGGAAGTAGGGCAATAATATGTGGTTTTGGTATCTTCAACAAGTTGATAAGTGTGAAAATATCATCTCCAACATTGTAAATGCGGGTGAAGAATTTCTTGTATGCTTCATCATTACATTCATGTAATGTTAATTAACCTAATTACAATCACTTTCTCTGGCAACATCACAGCCAAGCCCATGTATTGGTTTGTTGAATCAAAGGCTTTCATAATAACAAATGAAATGGTATGTGTTTCATCAGTTGGATTATTTGATCAAAATAGTAAGGTGAGAGTTGTAAGTTGTAAAATCACTTTATGCATAGAAAACAATGGGGAAAAATTAATTTTGTTTGTGTGTAAAATAAAAAATAAACCAGAAAAACATAAAAACATATAAAAACCAGCATTTAACGTAAAAAGAAAAGAAAAGAAAATTATATTTAACTTCTTATTATTACAAATACCTAAGAAAATTATATTCAGAGCAGTTTTGGCAATTCAATTTTTAACTCTCCTATTATATGAATAGATATATATATATATATATATCCCTTTCTTGTGGCTATGATGGAAAGGCATGGAACATATGGTAAAAAGATACCTCAAGCAATTTCCTCTTCAAGAAATATAATACCAAGGGTCCTTGACGTGATTAGAATTTAAAAGTAAGATTGTCTAAATGCCTTTGGCTTTAAAGTTAATTTTCATGCTTCCCACTTAAAATTTGAAAGGTAGGTTGCAAATTATTTTTCAACAAGTTACAATTTGCAAGAAAAATCCGCAGGTTGGCAGCTGTATTTGAACCATATTCTTATGGAAAATAGAACAACTCTTTATTAATTGGATCACCTTAATTTGTCGACCTCAATCACCTATTAGAGGCTAATAGAATTGATGCTCGTGATGTTGGCTGATTTTGATTTTTTTTTTTTTTTTTTTGTTCTTCCATTGTTTGTTTCGGGCTGAGTCTATTGGGACTTGTTTTTATGGTCCATCGATATGAATGGTTATTTCTTTGGCCAAAAAAAAAAAAAGAGCCAACATGTTATTTTTCAAAATTTTATATTAGAACCACAAACAATCAAGCCCTTTCCCTGTTGTCCATCTTTGGTCCTTCTTCAATTCTTTTACGACAATTGCTTTCTTTCATTAATAATATAAATATGCATTTATCTTGAGTCTATATAATAAAAAGAGTTAAAGTTTTAAAATGCTATAAGTCCTGACTGATCATGACATTTTGTAAAAAAAGACCATGAAATCCCTGCTTCAAATGTCCTACAAATTTTATAAAAAAGACCATAGTGTTTTTGCTTTTTAGATAAGTTCGCATAAAGAAATACAAATTTTATTTTAAAAAAGACCATAATGGTTGTCTTATTTTTCTATGCCGATGCATAATTTCTAAGTCTAGTCAATTCATATGCGTAGAGAAAGTGGCACAATAATAGTGGGGGAATAAAAAGAATTTATATATATTTAATTCATTCCATTCCATTCTAAACATTAAGGTCGTGTAGAAAAAATTTCACAATTGTAGATGTTTTCCCATTACTGAAGTCAACAAGGAAAAAAAGCTACTTATTAATCATGACATTCCACCTTTTGAGTCGGTGTCCACATTTTTCTTTGATCAAGCCAACTCAAGTAGGTACTCATATCTTTTGGGGGGAGGGGGAGGGAAGAGACAATAATGGAGAATCTGTTTTTGGTCATCTAAAGCAATAGGTTGCATGTTGGAAATTGAATAGTTGGTATATTATTTTTTGTCGAGTTCAAATATTTGAAATATGATTTTACAAATTGAGTAAAATACGTGTTATTTAGAAAATAACCATAGCTGAAATAATAATTATAATAATAATAATAATTACTATTATTATTATTATTATTCTCAAATTCCAATGCATGTGTGCATTTATTAAGCAGTGCGAACACTTTATTCTATTCCTACCATCTAAGCTATCCTAGGATGATTTATTTGTTGTATCACATTTAATATGATAGTAAAGATTTTTGCTTAATTCCTTGGATATTTCTATTTCTTTAACATATTGGCTCTTGGAAGCAATTTTTAACCACCAATGCTTCCGAGTCATGATTGTACTCCAACGAGTTAATAAATACACTATTATAATTAATACTCCCAATGTCCCTATTAAAGGGCGCCTATAAAAAAGGATTCTTTGGTCCTTAATATAAGGATAATGGATGGTTATTTTTTATTATTTTTCAATTTTACCCATGTTATAAATTTAATTTTATGGTTCATCATATATTATATATTTCCCTCTTCCTATTTTTAATAGGGTGAATTTGAATTTTTTTCAGTTTAATAGCTATTTAATGACTTAATTATCATTCTTTGGTTCCAATGAAGTATTTGAAAACGTCTTATAATGGAACATATATTGTCAAGTTTGCACAAGGCTACAATTTGTATGGGGATTATTTAATTTTTTTACTGTGTCTAATAAATCTAGCTATTGTTTTTTGAACTATATTTTTGGGGTTCTTAAATATTTTTTTATTTAATGTTTACTATTTAAATCAATTTTATGAAAATCTTTTTAAGCTTCGTAATTTTTTTGGGCGTGGACTTTTTGTAGTTATGTAAGGTTTTATATATATATATGTTATGTAAAATAAAATAAAAACCATTTCCGTCCATTGATATCTCCGTGTTAAATTCAATTTTTATTTCTAGTATCAAATTGTCCTTATTTCCAACAAACTGAAGAATATGCCAATACAGTCTAATTTCCAAACTTCAGTGCAGGCCCCACCATCCCAAGATTATGACTAGTGGTGGCTACTGGTTAATACAGAGGTAGGGAATGTCACCTGTTGAGAAATTTCAACCATTGATCCACAGTTTTAAATGCATATGTAATCATCAATCCTCTTTAAAATGTGTGCTTATGAATTTCTAAGCGCGCATATATATAGTACAACCTTCTTCTCCTAACCACTTCATCGATCTAAGAAGCCATGAACCTATCCAACATGGCAAATCTTTGTTTTCATTTCCCCTTGCTCATGTTCTCCCTACTTTGTCTCAAGGTTTGTTTCACTTTATGCCACACCAATCTTACTATGAATGATGAATTGGCACTACTTGCTTTCAAGTTTTCTGTGAAGGACCCTTACAATCACTTGGCTAATTGGTCCAACTCTTCTTCCATTTGCAATTGGGTTGGGGTTATGTGTGATGCTCACCATGTGAGAGTAATAGCCTTGAATCTTGGTGAGATGGGTCTCAAGGGAACTTTGCCCTCAAAAATTGGGAATTTGTCTTTCCTAGTTGAACTTGACCTTCATAGTAATAACCTTTATGGTGAGTTGCCAAAGGAATTGACCCAATTACACAAGCTGCAAATTCTCAATTTGAGCTACAATGAATTCAATGGAGAAATCCCAACTTGGATTGGAAGCTTATTTATGCTTCAACACTTCCATCTCCATAATAATAGTTTTGGAGGTTTTATTCCTAAAAGCATATCCAACTTGTCAAAGTTAGAGACTTTGGATTGGAATTATAACTTTATTGAAGGAGTTATTCCATCTGAGATTGGAAAACTTCAAAGTTTGAAGATTTTACGGATTGCAGGAAACAAGCTTTCAGGAAGAATACCCCTAACTATTTCTAACTTATCCTCACTTGAGTTATTGTCTTTGTCTTTCAACTCCTTAACAGGTATGTCTTAATAATTAATGTGTTCTTAGCATTTCTTTCATTTTACAATGATATAAATTAATTTTCTATTTGGAAATGATTTTGCTTAATTTTAATGTATATTTCTGCTTTCCTTAAGATAATATGCCTTATTATCAAGTGTAATTAATCTTCTTGGACGTAAATTTTTCACTTATGTTGGTCAGAATAAATTTCATAAAATCAGCTTTGCAGATGTATCCTTCCCTATTCAAGTTAACTTCACCTGAGCAAATTAATATATTTGATAATTCTTTAATTGTTATTTTTAATTATATATTATTGGTGATAATAAAATGTTCTTACTTGAGAAAGATATATTGTCAAATGTTCTTTTAAATCCTTTAACTGCTAACAATTTTTTTACGTTACACATTTTACAGAGTTCCTTCTGTAGTTTTATAAATTATTACTAATATGTTTTTTTATAACATTAAAAGGTTGCGTCAGGAATTTGCATATTGTTAGGACATGTCTCACGCATTCTTTATCAAGATACATCGATTTTCTTTTTTATTTTCCCCCCTATTGGGTTCAAGAGCTCTATTTTTTTCTTTTTTTTTCCTTAGGCTTTCTTTTCAGTACAAATTCAAGAGTTATAACTTGTTTAGAATAACTTCAAAAGAAGCCATTCAAAAAATGCAGGAAAAACACAACAAAACAGTGCACTTTTTATTTTTATCTAATCATTTATGCACCATGACAAATGAGTGCAATTTCAAAATTTGTATATTTGTGCTAATGAATTGTTTTGTCCAATAATATTTGGTTGATAATTGATATTGAAAAGAGCTCAAATTAGCGGTTGCATATAAAACATTTTTGTTTGGTTTCAAGCTTTTATTATTTTCTGGTTTCTTTTAAATACAAATTCAATATTTATTATATCATAATCAAAATAACTTCAAAAAATGCATTCATAAAATTATATTTATTATTTATTTTTATTTTTCCATAATTGTCTTATACAAGAGAACTCATAATAATGTTGCTTTTTCTTTATTATCATATCGTAGGAGATATTCCCAAAGCAATTGGTGCTCTCACAAACCTGAAAATACTATATCTAGGTGCTAACAAGTTGTCTGGCCAAATACCAAGGAATATTGGAAACTTGACAAAACTTCAACATCTACAACTGGGTGAAAATAACATAAAAGGTATACTTTCAACTAATCATAATGTGACACTTTTCATCAATTTTGTGTTAATTTTTATTATCCAAGGGTGTAGATGTGATGAGAAGAACAAAAGAAGAAAAGGGATTATAAGAGAATCCGAACCCCAGAATTATATAAAAAGTTAGTTTATAATTTTTAAAATTTGAAATTGATAATACTATTGTCATGTTTGTGGTCTTACCATTGTTTCCCCTTAAAAAGACTCTATTTCAGCCTCATAAATCTCAATGACATAATATATTTAGATTAAATATTTTAAATTATATCAAATTTTATAATTAAAATTTTGGTTAAATATTTGATTAAATATTTTAAAGTATATCACATTTTCACGTATCCAAACTATTTCACTCTTTCTGATTGTTTTCACTTAGTTAATTACAAGAATTTCAAGAGATTAAAAATTCAAAAAATCTATAATGTTAATATGTGAATAGAAAGAAAAATTTGGACGGTCTAACATCTTATCCAAAGTTGATTTTTCCAATTTTGTTACTTATCAACCGTAGTCAATTCTGCTCATTATTTCACATATAGGAATTAGCAAATAGGAGCGAAGGGAGGATCCACCGATGAATTAAAAAAAAAGGGTTATATAAAAATCAGGGAAAACGAGGAAACATGTCTCAAGTGATTATGATAAGCACATGTATCAAGTGTCTTAATATATATGTACTTTTTTTGTTCTAAATTATAAGACACTTTTAGACAAAATCTTACATGCCAATAAACCTCGTTAAATATACTTAATAATCTTATCCTTCTGAAATAAAATTATAAACTTTCAAAAATACCAATCATTTAGTATATTTAAAATCAGGAAACATTTAATAAGTTGGTATAGGACCAACTTCTGATTGGAGTTGGCCTAATATTGTTTGAGTTGAGAGCATCTAGTTTTGAGTTTTACAATTATTGTTGTGTGTTCGTGAGCTTTACAGAATTATTAGAGTTGCAGTATGACATATATTGGGCTTTATATGAACAAGAATTAATCTTCACCAAAAGAACAAGCTCAAGCTATATCATATATATATGCCAATCACTGAAATAGATCAAACATATGATGCATATAAATTAACTAATTAAACTATTGATATTTTTAACAATAATTTACTAATTTTATGATTTCAGAGGAACGCTATTAGATAATTGGTAGTACATAATAATATAAAACTTAAAACTGCAAATACATATAAAAATAAAACATATTAACTTTACAAAACTACGTACTTCAATTAAAAAAATTGTAAATAAATATTAAAACAACTGACATTTTAATGATTTAGGAGTGACCATGATATAAATCCAACGAAGTTAATACTTTATTCGTATTTTTATATAATAGTATATATATATTATATACCATTTTCACCCATTTTTCATATAATAATTATTGTTAGCAGTTGTAAATTTATTTATATATGTAAGTTTTTATCAAAAAATTTTTGTGATTATATATATTTAGAAAATTTTTCATATTATTTATGATTCATTTTTAGTGTAAAAATATTCATTTATCTTTAATTTTATTAATATTACTGAGCCACGCTGTAATTTTAAAAATATACACCTTAATTTTAATTTTAACTATGTAGAAATAGTTCATCAAAAATTCTAAGATACTTTTATTGATTAAGAAGGGCAGCATAACCATTTTTTACTGGAAACTTGACAAAACTTCATGTGCTTAGACCTTAGTAAAACTAAGTTTTGACTTAAAATTGTTCAAACAATTAGTGCTGAATATGTTACTTATAATTTTGCATGTGTTAGGGTTTTGACTGATTGTATCCTTATTTGCGGCTTAGATGTAATTCTTTCAATATCTTACTCTCTTAATATATGGTATTTTTGGTAGTTGTTCACAGACTTGTATAAGATGTCATTTTAGAGTCTTAACCTTCATCTCATTCGTTTACTTACTTGTAGGTTCAAAGTATTTTGTGAAATTTTGGTTTTAAATTTAAATGATTATCTAAAAGTAACCATTAATTATTTTTCTTGTAAGTGACGGTGGTAAGGACATGTCTAAAGTGTAAAATTTTTTCCCCTTAATTAATGCATAAGAGGAACTAGCAGCTTTGGATCTTGTAATTGTTTTTGCAGGTTTGTGGGCCGTATAGATTGATTAATGTGGCAGTATGTATCGGCTTTTATATGAAACATAACTTTTGATGCAAAATACAAATAAGGAAGGAGAATTTCATTCAATTGCTATCTCATCATATATATAAATATACATGGGCCGGCAACTAGAAATAAGGGTCCACAAGTTAGATTTGGAAAAAATGATTCATCATATATGGACACTTGTAGGATTAAGCCATCTTTCTCAATACATATATCCGTGACCAATTTGAATTCTATATTGCTAAGTGTTAAATTTTTTTTTTGTAGGTGATATACCAGAAGGTATTGGAAAACTGGATTTGCTTCAAGAGCTATATCTTTCTTTTAATAATTTACGAGGTAATTTTTCATCAAATCATGATATTCTAGCTACTATAGTTTTTTTCACACTTCAGTTGTTTTCTTAGTATTACTGTGAACAACAACGCATTTTCTTTTCAAACTTTTTTTGTTTATAAATTTGTGTTTGAGTGAAAATTTCTTTTTAACAATTCTTGAAACATAAAAATAATTCTTTAGTTTTGGTTGCCCAAATGTTTTTTTTTCTTTTCTAATAATTTTAGAAATGCTGTTTAGGATGTTGTGTGAAGTATTTTGTTTTTTTTGGAATAGATGAAGCTCCATTTGGAGCAATGAAAATGGATTTGCATGTATAGTCTAAATGTAGTTAATTAATATATTACAGTTAAAACGTATTTACAGAGTGAAAATATTAATATCCACATCTATATTAAAATATGAAGTCTCCATCTACTGTTTAAAAAATAGAAAAATATAGAACTTCAATATCTACTGTTTTACCAAATTTAATTAAATGCTGTTGTTGTATATTGGTGACTTGGAGTATTGTGTAAAACTTTATTTCTTTATAATCATTTTGCATGCGATTAATTCTTTAGTTCATATTTCAATCTATGTAAAATGTCTTGAAAAGGTTCAGCACATGTGAAAATATTTTTTTTTTCATATGCTTTTTTATGCATCATGGCAAAAAGTTCTAATAACTCTACAAATAAATTATTACGTTATGAGATCATGATTTACTTAATATTTGTGATATTTAAGTATTTTTAAACAAAATATATGTTCTTTGATTAATTCATTCCCGCCCAAAATATCCCTCACTGTCCATGTAGGATGACTATAATGTGAATTGCATCCGGACGATTTATAGTGCACTATCGCTCTTAATGATGTGTTTTTATGTTGTCATGTACGGAGGAGATATTCCCAAAACAATTTGTGATCTTACGAGTACGAAAATAATGGCCTTAGATTTTAATTAATATTTTCTAGCTTTTTAAATAAATTTGTCAGCACCTTTATTAGAAACATTTGTTTTTTCTTTGTGTCCTTCTACATTTGGATTTTTTAATCATATCCCAAGCAATAATGCTAAGGAAATGTGTGATCTGATAAATTTAAAAATATGAACCCAGTCACAGCAGTGCTCATGGTTTTCTTTGTCTTGCTTTTCTACCTGTTGGAGTTTTGGTGCTCTTGAAAGCAATATGGAAACCATTATGTTCATTTATATCTTCATTATCTTTGATCTTTATACTTTAGATCCCTACTACATATTCAGATTTGTGGTTCACATGCACAATAATTGTGTTGTGAAATTTGCTACACTTTGATGCCCATCAAATAGAGAAGTGTTACTCTGTTTACCTTTGGTTTTTGGGCAATAAAACAGAGGTAAGAAAATAATATTATTCTTAATTCTATAAAGACTTGCCCTTCCAACCCCATGCGTGCTCTTTTCTTTTGAGTCTCTTGATAGCTTTTTAATTTTCTTCTTTATTTGGCACTTATTTTGATGAATGTTTTTTCTTTTAATTCTTTCATAGAGAGATTAGAGCTATTGAACTAATCGATTATGAGTTGTTTTGTCTTTGTTCTTGTAAGCAATTCCCTTTTTGTTTTCCATATCATCACTTTTTTTTAATACCAGACTTCTCTTTCCCTCATTGCTTGTTTAGAATGCTAAATTTTGGGGCAAATCAAAGAAGAATTGTGTGATAATGTTGAATATATAATTTTTTTTTATAAAGGTTGTCTGAAGTGAAATTTTTTTGTTGACTTGTAGAATCTTTTTGTTTGTTTCAAACATTGTTATAATTTTAACTTGGACTCCTTAAAATGACTCTAGCCTATGCCCTACAAACAAGTTAATTATTCAACGTGTTTATTAAATTTATGATTCTGATTTGTTTTATGGTAGATTTAAATTTAAATATGCGACTTTGATGATAGTTATATTTTACATAAATATTATATAGACCCTCATTAGAATTTCATATTGGAGAGATAATATTGAAAACGTGTTTACACACACACACAAACATTAATGTTGAAGTCTGTTAGTGTCACCATCTTGAGAAATTCCATTAATCTAAAATAGAGTATGTGATTTAAAAAAATTAATATGTGAATTTCAATGCTGATTTTGGTTGACAATGAAGGATTTCTGTATATAAAAAGAAATAATCAAAATTTAAATATACATATGACATATATATTTTGATTATGAAATACATCTCTAACTGCCATTGTACTGGGAAAATTATTTCAGTCTTTTCATATATTATTTTCAGTTTAATATACATAGCCTCTACCTTTCATTTGCCAACACTACGTACTGCACGGACCGAAAGTTGTTATAATTTTATTTGAAACTTGGGCTCCAAGAATGTTTGTTTTAACATTTTCTCTTTTTATTTTTTAACTTTCTTTTACATAAACTTATTTTAGTTAAAATATTAAATTCATTATTAGAAAAGGCCAATATTGAGGGCAAATTTATTAATAGGAGAGCCAAAAAAGGGTCTCAAATTAGCTTTATACTTTCTTTACAATATCCTAATTCTAAAATTAAAGAATAAGTTATTAATAATTTACATTGGAATATTAGAATATTGAGTGACTAGTGTTAACCATTTAGTTGTTGATGACCCTAAAATTTATATAAAAGGCACCACACTTCAATAGAAGTTAGGAAGGTTGATTCCTTTCTCAAGAGGGAGGTTACCTTGGTCCTCACCTTATTGTTTCACCTCAAAGTGGTTTTGAAGTTTGGTGTAAATCCTTCAAGTGAGGGATTATCATCACTACAAAAAAGGAAAAAAAAAAACAAAGAAAGACTTTGGTGGCAACAAAAAATTGCCACCAAAATTCCAAAAGTTGCCTCTAAAAACCTTTAGCGATGACTCTTCACTACCAAAGGATCGCTATCAAAACTTTGGTTACTAATAGTTTTTGACGACAACAAGCATAGTCGCCACCAAAAGTTTACCTTTAGCACCACCAACATTTTTTCATCACTAAAGGTATAATTTTGGTGGTGACTATGTTTGTTGTAAAAAACTATTAGCGACTAACCTTTTGGTGATGGTCCTTTGATAGCGAAAAATCACCACCAAAAACCTTTAGTGGAGACAAAAGTCATTAAAAAAAATAGAGGCATCTCATGCCACATCAACGCCTCCTCATGCCAAATCAATTGACACCTTATGCTACATCACTTGGCACATGTGCACCTCCTCATGCCACAGCACATGCCGTGTCACCCCGCCATGTATGCACCACATTATGCTACATTCCTTGATAAATTGTGCCACATTAGGCCACATCATCACCACATGTCACATCACATATTCATTGTGAAATATGCTTAAGCTAGGATTTGAGTACTTGACATCCACCTCTTAAGCATTAAGTCCTCCTTTTTGCTAGTTGAACTGAAATGTATCTGCAGTTATTATATGCAAAAATAAATATATATCATTTAACTACATACACACATATCAAAAAATATATTATTAAAAAAATATATATATGTTTTATTTTATTTTCATTTATTAATATGTTAAAATAATTTCTATGAATGTATATATTATATTTGAATAAAATATTATTTTTTAGGAAAATGAACTTACAATAAAATAATTTTTAAATATTAAATAATTTTCTTATAAACAATTTTAACAATTTTTAAATTTGATTTTAAATTTTAAATAAAAATAATTACGTATATAATTTATTCATAAGTATGTCTAATATTAGTTTATGTTAAATATCTTCTACTTCTTTTCCATATTTTTCACAAAAATTAACAAATAAATTATTTAACTTTTATCTTCTCTCAAGTTAAAATCCTTCCCCTTGTTTTATCAAAAAAATTTATCTACAATTTTTCAATTATCTAAAAAAATTTTAATAAAAATTTATTTTAATCATATAAATTTGGCAATAGTCATTTTGAACAATTATTCTTTATTATCCTTAAGATAGAAAATGGGTGGACATGTGATAAACTAAAAGTGGATCCTAAACAAAAAAACTCCAAATTAAAATCTAAGTGGCTATTTGATAATCAAAATGAAAGAAATCTTGTCTTGACTTAATCTAAATTAGTTTGGACTTCTACTAAATTCTCTTTAATAGAGTCAATCTAAAGATAATAGGGAATACTTTCCAATAACTTTAGAAATTAAAATAAATAAATTTTAATAAGTTTATACATAATTTCATCTATAGTTCAAAAAACCTTCAAGTACTCTCCACCTATTTCATTTGTTTCTTATTTTAAATGAGCATCAAATATGGAGTGTCTTATTTAAATAATTATGTGATAGTAAAAAGTAGAGCTCAGCAAATAGAGTAAACATCATGTGTAGACCAAGTCAAGCATCAAGTGCATAATGTGTCAAGTAGTCTATCATGCCATTTGAATTTTACAGTATCTATACAACCTTAACATTCTAATGCTATTTGTGTGGTGTGTGTGTGTGTGTGTGTGTGTATAGTAAGTAAGTAAGTATTTATATATAATGTTAACATTCCATATTATTTATTTCTTATTTTATATTTAAATACCTTTAGCAGTAACAAATTTTTCTGCTAAAAGTAATTATGTAACTTAATGTTTATAAAAATATTTTTTTAAATTTTTTATTTTTTAATTATTTTTATGAAAAAAATTTTAGTGGTGACAAATTGTAGCTATGAAAAGTAGTTAAATAAAATTTTTTAATTTTTTAATTATTTTTATGAAAATTGTTTTGGCGGCGACTATTTTCACCACTAAAAGTAATTACATAATTATTTTTAATTTTTTATATATTTTTATTCAAAATAAAAGTCAATGCTAAAAATATACTTTGAAGGTCTACTTTTAGTGGCAACTTCTAATTGTCGTCACTAAAGTAGACCTTTGAGTTGCTGTCAAAAGTCTTTTTTTTTTTTGTAGTGCTTGTTTGATTTTTCAATCATAATCTTCTTCATTTTCTTCTCTTTGTTAAACCACTATTCTCTCTATTCAATTCTTTACTAGTCTTAACAATTTCAAAAGCTATTTTATAATCATTTATATGTTTATTTGATAAATATAAACAGTTTTCAATTTTTAATTAAATATTCTTTTATTAATTCCTTATTCATTATATTGGTTTTAAACCCTTTACCTCTAGCTACTCATACTCCACCTATCCTTACCAGTTACCATTTAAGCTAACTTTAGGTTTTTCATCGATGCATATTAGTTTTAAAACCTTTATAAATTAATTTTTTTGAATAAATTTATATTTTTTACAGAAATTTAAATAGATGTTGGCTAGTTTGTTGCATTAAATTTAATAGTCACACCATCCAAAGCTAAATAAATGGCTTTCCAAAATAATTTATATTCGCCAAAAATATATTTTTATCAGAAAAAATTTACCATAAAAATATTTGCAGATCAATTCACCCAGTTAAAAAATGCTAGAATAATTGTTTGAATGAATTACATAGGATATGGGGGTAAAAAGTTTTATGCATTCCTTCAAACAGCCAAAAAAAAAAAGAGCCAAATTTTAAAACATTTCCATTTTCGTTCAAGATTTACATCTTGATTAAAATAATTTACAAGGTAATTTTTCTTCAATTTATAATGTTCTAGCTATAGTTGATTGTTTTTTATATTTAATCCTCATTATTGGTATGAAAGACAATGTATTTTCTATTCCTATTTTTCCTTTTGTTTATAAATTTGTCTGCGTTAAATTTTCTTTTCCCACAATTCTTTATGCATAAAAATAAGTATTTAGTTATTTTTAATTTAGGGATGCTAGTTAGGAGGTCTTGTGGAACATTGTGTTTTGTTTGGAACAGAGAAAGAAAGCTCCACTTGGAGCCAGAAAAAAAGGATTTGCTACCAAATTTTATTCTTTAATACCATGAATAACATTGTCTTTCTGGTCAAAATACAATTAATTAACATATTAGAGTTGTTTATGGTGGTGATAGTATTAAATATCAACATCAATATAAAAATATGAGGTCTCCAACTCACTTGTTCCCTTTAAATGGTAAATGAATATTAAAAAATGGAAAATATAGAACTTTATTCCCTATAATTTTACCAATTTTAATGTTGATATAGCAATAAGTGCTATAATCATATATTAGTGCCATGCATAAAATTTTGTTTCAAATTTTGTTT
This sequence comes from Prosopis cineraria, assembly GCF_029017545.1. Classification (NCBI taxonomy): domain Eukaryota; kingdom Viridiplantae; phylum Streptophyta; class Magnoliopsida; order Fabales; family Fabaceae; genus Prosopis; species Prosopis cineraria. The sequence goes on from NW_026555337.1 coordinate 21,431,500, forward strand.
CTATATAATCATTTTGTGTGAGATGAATTCTTGAGTTCACATTCATTCTATATACATTTCGACGCAAGTGTGGAGTGTTACAGACGCACGTTTTTTTTTCACAAAGTTTAATGAAAATCATCACAATCAATTTTCTGATAACTAATCTACTAGATATTACATTATGAATTCATGATTTTAGTTATTGCTAATTTTAATGATGTTGGTGGTTGGGATGTCTTCTCTTTTGAAGTATTTAAGTTCATTTTTCTTCAAATCATGATGTTCTAAGTAGAATTTTTTTTATTTAGATTATTTTCTTATAATTACTATGAACAAGATGCAATTTATTTTTCATTTTTACCTTTAATTTTATAAAAGTTTTTGTGTATTCATGAATTTCTTATTTCAATAATTCTTTATGCATCAAAATAACGCTTTAGTTATTTCTATTCTGAGTGATGCTAGAGGGCACACCTCTTCTTATTTGGGGAACCAATTTTTTGGAAGAATTTTTTATGAAAAAATATATGTTTTGGTTTTATTTATAGATTCATTTTCTTTGCTACAAACATCTTTATAATTTAACTTGGGCTCCTTAAAATGAGTCTAGCCAATGCCCTATAAGTTAATTCTTCAACTTGTTACTAATTTATGATTTTGATTTGTTTTATGGCAGATGTAAATTATATAGGTGAATTTGTTTGAAAATTACGCTTTACATAATTATTATATAGACCGTCCTTAGAAATTCATATTGGAGATAATATCCGAAAGGCGCTCACACACACACACACACACACACACACACCACACACACATTCATATTAATGTTGAAGTACTATAAGCGTCCCGTCATTATCATATATCATACTTGTTTAATCGAGATAAAAATGGTTTTTTTTTTTTTGGCAAGACGTAAAAGCAAGTTTAGTGGACTACTTAACTCCATAGTCTTTTGTTTGCCAAATAATGAATAATACCACATTGAAAAACTCCTTTTATATAAAATTGAATATGTGATTTGACCCAAAAGAAATTAAATACGTGAATTTCAATGCCTATCTTCCTTGACAATGTAGGATTTATATATTCCAAATCCAATAATCAAAATCTATAAATACAAGTGATATATATGCTGACTATGCAATTAGTTATTATATATAAAATGAGTTACCTTTAATATTACCACTTTGATCGTAATTGTGCTAATAAAATATTGTGGTCTATTAGCTTTAATTGCCATTTGCACGGAACAAAAATTGTTAAGATATAATTTTATTTGAAACAACATTATAACAAATTTGCAACTTCATATTGGGGTCCATGAGCATTATAAGCTTTCTCTTTCTTATTTTGAAACGTCAACTTTTTAGTTAAAATATTTAATTCAATATGGGCAAATGGCCAATCTCGGGGTTGAACTAATGAGAGATCCAAGGGTAGCAAATTGGCTTATACTTCGTGTACGTTATCCTAATTCTGAAATTAAGGAAGAATAAGTTATCAATCGTTTCATTAGCACATTATCATTTTCCTTCCCTCTTTTGTTTCCAACTTCAAGGGCT
>NW_026555337.1:22033146-22242634 GCF_029017545.1 Prosopis cineraria
CTTTGGGCTTGAGAGGAGTGCCCCAATGCTCTTCAAGCTCTTGGACTTCTTGCACAAGACTAAACAATGCTTTCTTCATGGCTTTAGTTCGGGCTCTTATCATTAGACCTCCAATATATTGTAAAGGGTCTTTAGGCATGTTGGATTGAAAGTGTTAGACCCCTTGCTCCTTGCCTTGGGCTCCTTTCATGTCACCATACTCATAATTATCATCCTCAAGCTTCGTTGCCATTAATGCCTTGTCATCCGTGCCATGGGGTCCATCACACCTTTTGCACCTATTTTTTACACCGACTCTACATATAACCAGTGCAAAAATTACTTCATACACCAATTGTCTTATGAATTGGTATACAAAGTTGGGTATTATTTCTTAATATAAAAATTAAAAAAATATTTACTTTCTACACCGGGTATTTTAAATATGCATAGAAAGTTTTCAGTTTTAAATAAACTATTGACTATCCATGCCAATTGTTTATAATTGGTTTAGGAAGATTAAAATAAATTTTAAAATTTAATATTTTTAAAAATTAATAATTTTTCTACAGCGGGCTTTTACATTTAACAGTGTAAAAGCATTAAACCTTAAACTCACCAGCTCCCTTTCTTCTTCTTCAAAGCATATATTATTTTTTTAAGGAACATTAAAAAAATATTTTTTTAAAAAAACACAACCCCTAGTGAAAAAGCAAAATCCCACCCCCTTTGAAATCTCTTGGCTCTGTGTATCGTGCCCCATGCCACCCTTTGGTTCTTCCTATTCCACTTCAAAACCCCATCTCCAACTCTCATTTCCCAAATCCGTGGTCATCCCTCGTATTCTTAGCATCATCCATTGCCGTGGGTTGATCTCCCTTCTCTTGGATTACTGGGTTTGTGGATCCTTGAGTGCTAAGGTGCAAGTTTTAGATTCTAAATTTTAGATTGGGGTTGAGCAGAGTAGATTGGACCTTGTTAGAGCTCCTAAAATTGGGTTTGATTTGGTTAATGAAATATCTATTTTCTTTTTCTTTTTTTAACGGCTCAACCCAAGATTGATTTCAAAACTTGGTCTGATGTATTGCTTACTTCTTCCTTCTGTTTTCCTATTTGACTATTGAGGTTGCGAGTCTCTACCGTGATTTAGATTTAAAAAAAAACAAAAAAAAAAACAAAAGGAATGTTTAGAACTCAATGCCCCACTTCTTTATATATGTATCCGTAAATATATATTATGAAACTAGTAAGTGGGTTCGGTGAACACTAGTTTTCTTTGGATACACCTAGCTGAATTTTTGTTTCTGGAAAAATGTTGATCGACTTTATATGAAAAGGAATATTGTGAAGGTTGATTTTAAAATAAATTTATTTAATGGGTATTAACACTAGTTTGAGTTGTTAATGGCGAAAATAGGAAGAAAGAGTTGTGAGAATGAGTTAAAATATTAAATCAAGTGCTAACGCACATTAATATCGTGGATTGAAAATATAACCCACAAAATCAGTCAATTTACTAAACTGATATTATTTGTATGAGCAGCAGGAAGGGAAACAACTCTATTTGAAATCTTGTGAAATCAATTTCCATGGGATTGTAGTAAGCTTACCTGGTAAGTTAGTTTCAGTAAAATTTATCTTCTACATGTTTATTGATAGGGATTTGAAGAAACATTTATTTTAGCTATTATGTTTATCTATAAAGATTTGAGGGACCTTGGATAAGTTAGCTATAACTAGCTAGTTAGTTGTATAGTGTGGCCATGTAGCGTGTCAATCCTTTATTCCAAAATAAATAAATAAATAAATAATTCCTCCAAGTCTATCCATTCCATTTCCACTTAATCAAGATGATCCTATTTGCATAAGTGATCGGTGTTGTAATATATAAGTTATAGTACTATTATGTATGTGATTTATGAACAAAATTTCTTATATTATTTTACCATGATAAGCATAAGAAATTTTATATAGGGAGAGAACAAAATTGAAACTGAAATACAGGTGCAATATTATTTATGATGAGTCATAATATCATATATGTGATTTGTGTACATATCAAAATCACATTTTAAATTGCATGACCAGATCACAAATTTAAGGCCTAGTTAAGCAAATTCGTAAATTTTTTTGCCCCCGTCAGTGCTACCAAGTGAATTTCACTTTTTTCATCTTGTTTTATTGGTGTTATATTTATATACTCAAACCATTTAAGGCATTGATCTCCTTGACCCAATCCTTAATTCATCGAAGAGTTTTCTAAAAGCCTAGTAGTGCTATAGCCCAGCCTAATGGTCAGAGCTCATTAAAATTTCTAGCCCAATAACCCACACGTTAATTTAGTCTACATATATTCTATACAAAGTGGGTAAAGTACTTAAATGCTCTAATAAAATGGGTTGAAATAAGACGAATGAATGTTTTTTATCAAAAAATTAAAAAAACAAAATAAAATTGATGAAGTGAACATAAACCTGTTTTTTTTTTTTTAACTTCTAATAATAATATGATTGCTATACTCATGGCATGGCACAAAAAGGGACAATGAGAGATGAAATTGTAATTTGCATAGAATAAGTTTTAATTGCTTATTCTCTTCTAGTCATTGCCATACAAAAAAAAAAAGTAATTATTGCTGAAACTAAAGTAATCATAGATATTTATAACACTTAGATTTCAATGAATCAAAAATTTGCACAAGTTGTAATTACTTGTTTCATTCCAATCATTGCTAGAAGAAAAGTAGTTATTATGTAAACTAAAACAGTCACTCATATTTACCTTTTTTAAACTGGGATATTTTAGTCATTTCTCCAAAAATCATTAATGTAAAAGAGGTCTCTATGAACTTGAGAAGAATTATAACAACATTTTACAGGACTTCAGTATCATTTGCATATTTCAAAGGGATTTTTCTTTCATTTTCCCAAAATTTTTCTACTAATTAATAAATCATTTTGGATAATATAAAACTTAGAAAAAAAAATGTAAAGACACCAGCATAAAACACATTGTCATTCTTCTTCTTCTTCTTCTTCTTCTTCTTCTTCTTCTTCTACCCTCCAATCTCTATGCATCGTACTTTTTTGTAATTAAAAAAATATATAGGACGTCAGCTATCATGATATTTAAAAAATTAAATATAAAGAAAATAAAAAACATTAATTAAGGGAGGAAAATACATGCTTGTTGAGATGCTAGAATTTTTCATTAATAATATTATCAACAAGCAAATACCGTGTGAGAATTTTATTTAATGAGGTATGGATTTAGCGTTCTACACCAAGCTAACAACTCTCTTATACTTGTAACTTTATTATTATTATTATTATTATTTCAATTCCTAGGACTTGGCATTGGTATCAATATGTAAGCACCATTATACACTCTTTTAAATTTAATCAAAGTTGAGATCCACATTATATTGTAAGTCCTATTTGTTATTATATTTATTTTTTAAAAATACAACGATGACCAACCTCCTGTCTATTTTGTTTTAATTACAAAAAAGTAATTGAAAAAATGCATCCGCTCAACTGCTAAGTAATTGTTAAATTATATTTTTGTAAATACATCTATAAGTACTATTTGAGCTTGGATTCATGTCATGGTCCTAGTGAGCCATCAAGCCCCAACTCACCTAAACTTCTTGTTCTCAAAAATTACACTTTTAAAAAATTATAAATGCTGGTTGTATTCTTATAGTGTAACTCATATCAATTCATATACTAATGCACAAAGAAAATGTCACAATGATATGTCAATGGAATAAAAATAATTTACATATATTAATTTTAAACATTTCATTGATAATGTGGAGGTTCTTGTCTTTTTTCAGGACTTTTTAATATGGCCAAAGAGAAAAAGAAATCATGAAATGGTGACAATGTATATTTAACTCAAGACAACTCATATATCTATATTGTGGAAAAAACAATACACAAGGATTTAGATTTTTTTTTTTGTTAGTATTTGACTATGCCACACATTATTGTCTCGTGATTCTTATAATAAAATTTGATTTTATAATCAATCAACGGTGTATTTCCAAGTCAAGTAAACTCATGAGTCATTACTGTGGAGGTAGTGGCACAACAATATTTGTCTTTATCAATGTTTGATTGTAATTCATATGTCAAAGTAAAATCATTCATGGTTATCTTTTAATTAGTGTAATTCATATCAATTCATATACTTAATGCATAAAGCAGGAGCAGAACCAACTTTTGAACTTAAGGGGGCCAATTATATTTTTGAGATCAATATATAGTGTTAATTAAAGTTTTTTATAACTTAAAAAAATCATAACAAAAAATAAAATATTTAACCTTATATATATAATTCATATTTTTTCAGAAAAAACATATGATTTTTTAAACCGTCACTTGATCTATAACTCTCTCTTATCATTAATATTTTCTATTTTTAATTTAAAATCCAATTCCACTTATTTGATTGAAAAAATACATTAAATACATAAATTTAATACCTAGGTTTCTTCTATAATAAATAATGTAAAATTATGAACCATTAGATATTGATGATTTGGGGGAATATGATAATTATTGAAATTATATAAACAAATTAAATCAATATATAATGATGAAAAATTAATAACAATATTTGGCATACAGAGAATAATCTTAGTTAATATTATATGAAAAATAAATAACAGAAAAATTCTATGTTAATTCAAATTATCAATTTTTATAATAATTAATTTTTTTAAATAATTTACTTAAAATAAAAAATAAAAAGACTTATAATTATATATAAATATTAAGTATCATCTTTTTTATTAATAAAAATTTAATGTTAATTAACAAAAAAATTTTAATGAACTAATAAATTAAATATTTTTAAGATGTGTAGAGGAATTATATAGTTTATAATGTGTTTGCATTTGAGTTTTTTTTCATATAATATGTATAATACATAATATTATTGGAAGCAAAAAAAAAAAGTAAGGAATGGGTTACTGTTAAATGGGAGACTAAACGAAAGTAGAAATTAATAGGAAGAAGGTGTGGGAACCAGCTATATTTAATGTGGAACAAAAGTTGATGTTCTGCCCTTGGCGTAAAGAAAATGGCATAATATTGATGGGCTAATGGAATAAAATTGATTGATGTAGATTAACAAAATTAATGGGAAGGAGGTGTGAGGACTAATCATATAGTGGAAAAACATTACACTATCATGTAGACTTTTTTGTTAGAATATGACCATACCACACGTTATTCTCTAACAATTCTTAGAATAAATTTGATTTTATGTTCAAAGAGTGATGTCTTTCCAAGTCAAGCGAACTCATACGTCCTTTGCATGGAAAAAGTGGGACAATAATACATGTTTGTTGAAATTAGAATGGCTCATAGTGGACATGGAAAAAGTAGGACAATGATACTTGTTTGTTGAAATTAGAATGGTCATGTGGACGTTTGAGCGCTAGTTGCTTTCAAGATAACATCTTTCTCACTTATTATAATTCTTCAAATAACTTTGATTTTCATAATCAAAGAGTGGTGTACTTCGAAGCCAAGTAAACTCATATGTGCTTGGCGTGGAGGGAGTGCAATAGTAATATATCTTTGTCGATGTTTGAGTGCAATTCATGTGTCAAGTAAACTCAAATCAATTCATATACTCATTGTGTGAACCAACTTCTGAATTTAAGGGGGGCCAAGTATATTTGTGAAATCAATATATGTTCTTAATTAAAGTTTTTTATAACTTAAAAAATCAAATCATAGTAAAAGAAATCAAATATTTAAGCTTATACATACACTTTATTTTAATAAAATCACGTGATAATTTCAGAAAAAAAAATATGTGGTTTTTTAACCCATCACTTAATCTATAGCTCTTTTTTATCATTAAAATTTTTTATTTTTTTATTTAAAATCCAATTCTACTTATTTTATTGAAAAATACATTAAATATATAAATTCAATACCTAGGTTTTTTATAATAAATTATGTAAAATTTGGAACCACTAGACATTGATGATTTGGGGGGAATAATAAATATTGAACATGTATAAACAAATTAAATCAATATATGTATATATATATATATTATGCAAATTTAAAAGAAAAATATTCGTCATACTTAGAATAATCTTAATTAATATTTTATGCAAATTAAATAACAAAACAATTCTATATTATTGCAAATGATAATATTTTACAGTAACTCATTTTTTAAAATAACTTATTTAAAATAAAAAGAAAAAAGGCTTTTATGTATATGCAAATTATAAAACAAATAAATTCCATATTAATGCAAATGATAAATTTGTATAATAATTAATATTTTTTAGAATAATTTACTTAAAATAAAAAGAAAAAAAAGCTTCTAAGTATGTGCAAATTAATCACAAAGTAATTCTATATTAATGCAAATGATACATTTTTATAATAATTAATTTTTTATAATAAATTAATTAAAATAAAAATAAAAAAGGATTTTATGTATAAAAAATATTAACTATCATTGTTCTTTTATTGATGTAAAGTTTATGTTAATTTAAAAAATTTATTTTAATAAACTAATAAATCATATATCTTTATAGTATCCAGAAGAATTATATAGTGTCCGTATATATATGTATATTAATTAATATAATGTGTATAATACATAAGGAATGGATCACCATGGGATGGCGGTCCCAAACTAAAGAGGAAATTAATGGGAACAAGTTGTAGAGGCCTAATTACATATAACTAGGTCTGCACGTAGTGTGAAGAAAATGGCACAATGTGAGGTCAATGGAATAAAAGTAATTTCTGAATATTTATTTAAGTCATTTCATTGATAATATGGAGGTTCTATGAATTGGGATGTTTTCTTGTCTTTCTACACAACTCATTAACATGGCCAAAGAGAAAAAGAAGCCATGAATGGCAACAATTATTTAATTTTATGAATAATTCCCCTAGTCAAAACAATTCATATACCTATATTATGGAAAAACATTACACAATGATGTAGATTTTTATTTTGATTGAATTTGACTATGACGCATATTAGTCTCTCTATACAAGTCTTAGAATAAATTTGACTTTAGAATTAAAGAGTGTTGTGTTTCCAAGTCAAGTATACTCATTTACTTGGCATATATAGAAGAATTGGGACAATATGTTTGTTGAAATTAGAGTTGTCCATAACATTTCTACATTTGAGTGTTGTGGTTCTTTCAAGACAACAGCTCTCCCACTTGTCACGGGTTGGAATTGACATTGAGAAAGGAGAAGAAAATAACTTTATTAATTTCACATACAAACTAACAAAAATAAATAAATAAATAATCGCTCATCGAGAGATTTGTTTGCTCCAAATGTAATTTTATAATAATTTCAATGCTCTTAAGTCAATTAATATTATTTAAATGTTACTTTTTTATTTATATATTAGTGATAGAGTATACCAAGGATGAATAGGAGCCATTAAAGAACCAACTTTTGAAGGGCATTTTGGCCCCATGCATATGACTTAAGGGTCAAATAACGATTGAGTGAGTTAAAATGAAATACTAAAAGTTGAAGGGAAGTTTGTGTTTTGTTATTATTAATTTTATAAGAGGTTTGTATAGGTTTAGAAAATAAAAGTGAGGTATTTGTAATAAAAGATATTCCCTCCGTTAAAAAATATAAGGCATTTTTAACCAAATCTCACCCCCAATAAAATAATTACCTACTTTTAAACTAACGCTATCTTTCTATATTTACTCTTATTAGATACCCTACAATAAATATAAAGTCATTATCAATAGGGATACTTTTAAGAAAAAAGGCATTAATTACACTTCGAAAGACTAAAAATGCCTTATATTTTTAAACATCCAACTCCTTAAAAAATATCTTACATTTTTCAACAGAGGAAGTAAAATAGAAGGAAGGTTGGTGTATTTTACTTTTTTTTATAATGAAAAATATTGAGATTCTATAATTGATGAAATTTCCTAGACATTTCCCGCTCATTGACGTAGCCCTGGAAAAAGGAATTTTATCTTACCTTCCTATACTCATGATTGAACTCAAGTCAACTTGAATATCTTTAGAGTAGAGAATGGGGCACAATAATTCCCGTCTTATTTGAAAAATACCTTTGTAATTTATTATTCATTTTATTCTTTCAGTTCTCTTTCTCTGAATTTTTAATTTCTTTTTTCTACATTTTTGTAGAAAAATTGCAGAATGAGAAATAAAGTAAGAAATATCTTGAAAAGAAAAACGACACAATATTGGGGATTTCGTTTTTGGCCAACTAATATATACAGTAGATTCTACTTAGTACGGGTGTTTATAAAATAATTTCAAAATTTTCAAAGATTAAATAATTTTTAATTTCTTTTATTATCAGAGGAACATCTAATAACTTTTTAATTTTACTTTATCAAATGCACATGTTTTAATAATATATTAACACACCGATATTTAAATAGGGTTTCTTATAAAAAAATCCATATGTCTTACAAATAAAATAAACAAAATTTTCTCTCTCTGTAGAATGATATATGAGAAATTGAATATTAGTTAAATTATTTTTGCCAAGTTCAAATATTTAAAATATGATTTTATAAACAGAGCAAAATAAGTGTTATTTTTTGACACACGCATATACATATTTTGGATACTTATGATAGGAAAATGTTTATTTTTATTTAGGCAGTACATCATAGCATAATTGTGTAAATTTTACTTTGATTTCGTTTATTTACTAGCTTGTGGAAATATTTTCTTGTAAGAATAATTTTGGTTTGAGAATCAATTTATTAAAGTCACGTTCTGACCCATAGAAGAAGGAAATTTGATGACAAGAAGAAATCAATGTATAGACAATATGCCAATTTCATTGCCTGAGAAAGTATGGGCTCATTTATTTCGAATTAAAACTTCCCATTCATAATATTGATAAATTTTATTTCACCTACTACAATGAACTATAATTGAATTAAAAAATTATATTTGGACCTATTTCTGCACCAAATATAATTTTCTTTATCATGTATACATGTATCCTCGTAGTCAACCAAGGATGGACCCATGTGTGTAAAGCAGTGAGGCAATTTTTTCCACAAGTCACGGAGAAAATTACATGCAGTGACCATAAATATTTCATTTGCCTCCATTAAAAAATTTTGATTGCCCCCACCCGCTAAGAAAAGAACTGAAAATTCATGTGACCCCTTAAAAATTTAATTTATTCCCTAAAAATTTATTTGACCAAAGTCTTATGTGTGTTATCAATAGTTTCCACATCAAAATTTTTTAAAACACATATAAATAACAAAAGGGTAGTATAGTTTTAAGAACTTGTGTTTATGAATGTATTTTTTCATTATTGGAGAAAAATAAATATTATTTCACATATATCAATAAATAAAAAAATAAAATGAAAATGATTATTGATGCATTTATATTACCATTTTAAACAAAAATTTAAGTAAATTGGATTATTGAAATTCTCCAATTTTAGAGCTTGTTTTATGGTTCAAGCAATGCTCAGAAATATAGCTCTAAATACTTATAGATTACTTTTTAACAAACTCCACTTCAATTTACTATTTAGTTGGATCAGCCTTGTTGACTTCAATTTTGCCATTTTATCAATAATATTAGTGCCAAATAAAGTTAGTATAAATGGTAACAGATCTCATCTAGAGTTAATTATAAATATAGTAATTTATTTGGGAGAAATCTACATGTGAAGCTTATTTGTACTTTAAAATAATAATGACGATTATTGATGATAATAATACTAATGAATAACCATTATTGTTGAAATTTTGTGTATCTACTTGTTGCCACGTCTTTTCACAATTTATTGATACAGTAGAAGAGACAAAGGATTTATGAATGGGCATTCTTATATTTATTTTTTATCGTCTCTATAATTTTTGGCTTTTGCTAATGAAACTATATATTTTCCTACAAAAGAAAAACATACCCGGGGGCAACTAGGTAATTCTATAGATCCATGTATGTGGAGCCAGTAAATGCAATAAGCTGTGATAGTGATTTGTCATCACATCTTTGCAGAGAGGACACATTGCATGACAATAAATCCATCCAATAAATTCTTGGTAGAGATGAAATGAAACAAGTCCTTTCTTTTCTTTTCTTTTTTTTTTCCAACGAAACTAGTGCTTTCTTTCTTGACCATGTCAAAAGAAAATTAACGTGTAAAGAATTACAATTTATGTGTGTTTTAATTTCTTGTTTGGAATAAAGAAATTTCTTGGAGATAAGAATAAGAAATGACGTTGTCTGTGTTTGGTTGGCAGCAATTTGATAAAGTTAACTTAATTAGTTTATTATTTCACAAAAATAATTAGATTTTAATAGATAATGTGTATATAGATATATCATTTTGTCATTTTCTTTATTATATCAGAATACATTGAGGTTCTATAATTGATGAAATTTCCTAGACATTTTCCATATCATTGATGTCCTAGAAAAGGAATTTCCTCTTATTTTTCTATACCAATGCTTTAAATCAAGTCAACTTGAATATCTCTAGCGTTGAGAAAGGGGCAGAATAATTCCAATCTTACATAAAAAAATTTCTGTAATTTATTGTTCATTTTATTCATGTTCTCTCTTAATTTCTGATTCCTTTTCTTCCGTTTTTTAGAAAATTTATAGAATGAGAAATATAAGTGAATTTTATAATAAAATTTCCTATTTAATCCTGCAATTAAATATAAAAAGAAAAATTTAGATCACTTGTTTTAATCAGAAAAATTTATTGGCTCCCTTCTGTTTGGCTCTAATTGTATGGACCTACTTTCATTTCATAAAGAGGATCTCTCTTAGTATTTCACTTTTAATTGTACTCTCTACTAAAAAAGATTACATTTAATATTGGACTGAATTTCAATAGTCCACTTCTTTTCCAACCATAAATATGAATACTTTTATTAGATTCACAATTTATTCCACTTTTTTTGTTATTGAAGTTATTATTGAAGACCAGTGCTAGCCTATCAATATACATATATATATAGCATGATCTTCTTGACTATCCACTTCAATGTTAGAGGCCTTGAACCAATTCATGATGGCGAACCTTTGGTTTCATTTTTCCTTCTCCATGTTCCCACTGCTTTGCTATCTCATGGTCTGTCCAACTTTATGTCACACCAATTTCACAAAAAATGATGAATTGGCACTTCTTGCTCTCAAAATTTCTGAGAGACCCATTCAACCACTTGGCTAATTGGTTTAACTCTTCCTCCATTTGCAATTGGGTTGGGTTACTTGTGATTCTGAAGGTGAGAGAGTAAGGGTATTGAATCTTGCTCACATGAATCTCATGGGCACCATACCGTCACAAGTGGGGAACTTGTCCTCCCTTCATAATAACAACTTTCATGGTGAGTTACCAAAGCAGCTGCTGCAGTTACACAAGTTGAAAATTCTTAACCTTAGCTATAATGACTTTGATGGGAAAATTCCAGCTTGGATTGGAAGTTTATTTGCTCTTCAACACCTAATCTTTCAAGATAATAGTTTTCGGGGTGTTATTCCACCAAGCGTATCAAATTTGTCAAAATTATAGACCTTGGATTGGAATAAGAATTTCATCCATGGATCCATTCCACTTGAGATCGGAAAGGTTCAATATTTAAAGATTTTACATATGGCAGGGAATAATCTTTCAGGAAATATACCTCCAACTATTTCTAGCTTATCCTCACTTGAGCTGATGCCTTTGTCATGGAACTCCTTAAAAGGTATTCCTTTCATAATATCAAATAAATTTATATTTGCTCCAAGTCATTTCAAACAATTTTGTGTTGGTGTTAATGCACCTTAGGATAAGCTTTTAATTACAATCTCTTGTTCAACCTTCATTTGCCCAATTTTGCTCATTATTCAAAAAGAACACACACACACACACACATACAAATACATATATATACAGCAAATAGATATATAATAGGAGTGAAGGAAAGCTCCACTAACTGATACATTTTTTTTTTATGATTCGAATCTCATTTGCAATATTTTTTTAACTGTTATGTCGCAGGAAATATTCCAAGGAGCTTCGAAAACTTGACAATGCTAGAGGAGTTGGATCTTTTCCAAAATAACATGGAAGGTATGCCTTCAACAAATAATAAGTGCTCTTCATTTTTTGTTTGATAAAATATTTTATGCATAAGCAAGCCTATATTATTTTTTTGTTAGTACATTTTTTTTTGTTGCTATATTGCAAGATGCATTATATTAGTTAAAAAAAAAATAGGCGATGTCACAAGGAACCGTTTGTTTTGAAATTTCGTAATCTTATTAAGCTTTTTGGCTATATCAAAAGGCTTAGAAAATATCATAGTTTAAATGCATTTTAACACCACAGTTTATTTTAACCCCCCACTGCACCATTTTTCTCTTTTCGTACACAATATTAAAAATATTATAGTGCAAATGCAGTTTGAAAAAAATAATATAACTAGATACTAGATTACAAATCTACAAAATATCCTACTTTCGTTATTTGAATACTATAAAATAGGCGTGGCTCATCCAAGTCTTGTATAATTTTTATATATTTTTTAAACTCTTATATATTTTACTTGGAGTTTTATATAATTCAAAAATATTATTCCGCAAGCCTTTATACACTCTTTTATTCTTCTATATTATTCTATTTATTTCACTGAGCTTCCTAGAGATTTTTTAAGTCCTTCAATATTTTCTTGTATCTTTTAGTAATGTTCGACAAAAAACAAGCACAACTTGTTCATTTTTTGAAAAATAGTTATCGATCTACATTCTCCAACAAACATTTTCCGTTGGTTTTTATGCATTGTCAATACAACTACGACTTATCTTTCCAATATGATATACATCATGTGAAGTAAAATAAAATATTTGTGAAGAACCTGTATGGACTATCACCGTTCAGTCTTGAATATTTTTGCATCATGTGTGGAATTAACTCTTGGTTCCAATAATTTACAAGGTATAACTTTGTGCAAATTATAATTCACCATAGATTATTTCCTTTTTCTTACTTATTATCTCTTGCAACTTGAAATTACGAACTTAGATGCTAATTGGTTTTGTCAAATTGCTATTAATTATGTATCCCAAAATGTATAGGTCTAGAATAAACTTTTCTTTTCCCACAAAACAAAAATTGGATTATATTTTTATGCATAATGTTTAATATTTTATAATGTCATTGAGAACTCAACTTGTTACAAAGATTTCAAATATAGAAGAGGATAATTTCAGTTAGGTCTCTTGTAAGTAAACTTACATTAAATTTCAAAGGACTTTTTTGTCCAACTACTGATTTATTCCTAAGAAACATAAACCATTACAGTACAACTGAAACCACAAACAACAACAGAGCAACAAAACAAGGAGAACAACAGAGAAAAAACAGAATTAGCAACAATGTAAGAGAGATAAACTAAATAATTTTAACTAGTAGATGAGATAAAAGAAGTGGTGGTGACGACACCTATCCTATTAGAGCCAGCAATGATACGCTTGATTCTTAATTTCAAAGGACTTTAATGAACTTAAAAATCAAGCATATTTACTAAATCCAATTTTAATAAGGAAGGGTGTTTTATTAAAAAAGATGAGTATTTTTGTAAGTTTCAATTTTTAATTTTATAAAAATTTCTTGGGATTTAAATGCAAATTTTCTAATTTAAATTTAATTTAAAAATTAAATACAAATAATTTTAACTAAATATTGGCCCGTGTCTCTTTTTTAACTTTCCCACCCTAATATCTCTTCAAATACAAACAAAAATGACATTGTACATTAGGTAATAGAAGCATAAGCGCATCACCAAATCTATCATTCATAGCTGCAACTTTTAAACATTTATATCAACACTTCCAGTATTGTACTTTTTATTTTGTTATATTGACACACACACATAATTATACAAAAAGTTACTCCCTTTATTCAAAAATGTAAGGCATTTTTTGAGGAGTTGGATGTTCAAAAATGTAAGGCATTTTTATTCTTTTGATGTGTAATCATTGCCTTTGTCCAAAAATGCCTCTATTGATAATGACTTTATATTTATTGTAGGGTATTTAAGAGGGATAAATATAAAAAGATAGGGGTAGTTTAAAAATAAGTAACTACTTTATTGGGGGTGAAATTTGGTTAAAAATGCCTTATATTTTTGAATAGAAGGAGTAGTTTATAACTTTTGAAATTTTGTTGATAATTCTATAGTCACAATTGTAGTCTCACCTTTTTTTAAAAGGTTCTACTTACTATAACCCCCATAAATTTCAATGACATAATATATATTAGATTAAATATTTTAAAGTATATCATATTTTATAATTAAACTTTTCGTTAAATTTTTAGATTAAATATTTTAAAATATATCACATTTTTACATAGCCAGACTATTTACTATTTTTGGTTGTTTTCAGTTAGTTAATTATAAGAATTTTAAGAGATAAAGGGCTCATTTGTTTTAGCTTATTTTATGAAAAAAATTACTTTTTGTAAAAAAAATTATTTTGTGATTTTAAAAATGTTTGTTTAATTTTTTGAAAATAATTAGAATAGGAAAGTAAATTTTTTATTATTTTAAATAACTACTTTGAGAAAGAATGTTTTAATAATGTGGGATGCAAGAAGATATACTAAGATTTTAAAATAATTAAATAATAATTTATTTTATAAAACAGAAATAAAGAAAGATATTATAAAATTTAAAAATAACTAGTAAATAATTACTTTTTTATTATTGCAACCAAACATAAAATAATGTTTGCTTTTTATAAAATTTCTAAAAAATAATTCTTTTATAAAATCCCTAAATTATCTAATAATGGCTTATTTTTTAATCTTTAACAAATGGACCAAAAAAATGCAAAGAATACATAATGTTAATACATAAACAGAAAATAAAATCTGGCTGGATCCAACGTCTAATTCAACGTTGGTTTATCCAATTTTGTTACTTATCAATCACAGTCAATTTTGCTTTTATTGGCTATCAACATCATTAGAATTTTAATTAAGAGGAATAAGAGGGTATGAAATCAAATTCTGATTGGGCTTTATAGAATGATTAGGTGGCAGCATGGCATATATTGGGCTTTATTTGAACAAAAATTAATCTTCCGCATTAAATACCAAAAGAACAAGTTCAAGCTATATCATATATGGATTCGCCAAACACATGATGGCTGATCTTAAAATGTGTAATTAATTTATCCAACTGACAGCTTTTCACTCGCAAGAATTTTATAGATGGCATTGAAAAAAAAAAAAACAATGTCTAAAGATAACCAAATTATTAAGCTATCTCTATTATTTTTAATTGGGGCTGAGATGAGAATCAAAAGTGGTCGAGAGATTTTTTTTTAACATAGATATATACATAAACTGTGATATATATTTCATTTTTCATTTTAAATTTTTATTGTAGATATTTTTAAAAGTAATTTGCTAATTTTATGATTTAAGTGAAATGTTATTAGATAATTGATGGTGTATAATAATGTAAAACTTATAAATACCTTATTGGTGGGCGATCTATAAGTACATCTGTAAGTAATTTTTGAACCTAGAAGCTTGTCCTACCCTTGGTGAGCCCTCAGACCTAATTTACCTAAACTTTCTAAAGGAAAATATAAAACTTATAAATGAAAATATATTAACAACATATTAGCCTGTGAAAATGGCAATAAAATTCCATCTAAGTATAAAAATGACAATTAAGTCCCTTGAAATGCCATAATTTCTTTGAAGTCTCTAGGTACCTTTCTAACATTAATTATTTCTGTTTAGCTATGAAAAATTTATAAACTTGACATGACTTAAAATTTGGTGGTGATGAAATCTATTTATCTATTTAAAAATAAAAGAAAAAATAATTTACTCTTTTTATGGATAAGTTTGTTGCATATATCCAAAAGAATTTTCATGTTATTGATTTTTTTTTTTTTGAAGATTTGCCTTTCCAACTTTGTGCCCTCCTCTGCGGCTATTCAAGTTATTGAAGTTAGCTCATTTTGTTCATTGATGAAAACAACTTGGCAAAAGTTTGCTTCCTTGTTCAAATTAATTTCCCCTGAGAAAATTAACGTTTCGTAATTTTGTAACTGTTATTTTTCAATGACATATTGATGATAATAATTTTTTTAATTTGGTTAAGATAAAATAATCCAATGTTCTTTGTAATCCTCTTTTCGCCAGCTAGACAATTTGTCACTTTAGATGATTTATAGAATTTCTTTTTTAGCTACGTTAAAATCATGTAAAATTTTCAAACAATTACAGTGCAATATGTTGCTTATAATTTGCGTGTGTTGTTAGACTTGGTAAAAAAGATTCATCATACATGGACACTCGTAGGATTAATATGCCATCTTTTTTGTGTCTTTATCACATGTGTGGGAAATATTTTCAATAGATATACCTGTGACCAATTCGAATTCAATATCTGTAAGCGTTAATTTTTTTTTTTTGGTAGGTGATATACCAGAAGGTATTGGAAAGTTGGATATGCTTCAAGAGCTATATCTTGATTATAATAATTTACAAGGTAATTTTTTCATCAAATTATGATATTCTGGCTACTATAGTTTTTCCCTCTCTTTAGTTGTTTTTTCAGTATTACTATGAACAACCATGCTTTTTCTTTTCCTACTTTATATTTTTTTAATAAATTTGTGTATGGCTGAAAATTTCTTTTCTAATAATTCCTTAAACATAAAATAAGTCTTTTGTTCCGGTTGGCCAAAAAAAATTTCTTTTCGAATAAATTTAGAAATACTGGTTAGGATATCATATGGAGCATTTTGTTTGTTCGGAAAAAAACAAAGCTCCACTTGAAGCGAGGAAAAAGGATTTGCAATAAGTTTGTTATCTAATATAAAAAAAAACAATGCATTTCTGGTGAAAATACAGTTAATTAATATACTAGAGTTGATTTACATTTACTGAGTGATAATATTAATATAAAAATCAGTTTAAAAATATGACATCTCCACCTCACTTGTTCCTTTAAATTGTAAACTAGAAATAAAAAAATGGAAATTATAAACGGGAGAATATTATAATTGATGATAATAATTAATTATATTCATGCAAATTAGTTAACGTCAATGATTTTTATCCTAACTTCTGTTGCTCAATTTCTTCTAACTTCAATTTTGCAATTTCTAATCCAAACACACCTTAGAATCAATCTTATCAAACATGTAATTGGCCATAACAATCCCCACATAAATCGCTTCCAAGCTCCGTGGTCATTAGTTATCCAGATTGCCTCCAAGAGAATAAATGTCTTCCTCAAGTGTTTCTAGGTCTTTCTTATACAATTTTGCATCCCAATTGAAATTTGGGGCTTCTATGCATTTTGGGCCTTTGTTTGCAAATTGTTGTTCCCTCAGCATTCTTATCAGCACGTGGCAAAAGAGTGAAGAAAATACCCTATGCCGCTTTTTTTCGCGCATGGTCATGGTTATGTTGAGCCTATTTGTTCGCGGCAGAATCATGATGAGCCAAAATCATATTTTCATCTGCGAGCGTCCTTCTACTTCATCTGCAAGCACTTGACTTCCCTCATGGTTCATCCGTTGCCAGAAGTAACAAATGGGAGAATCAAATATGAAACTTTGTTCATTCGCAACTTGTGGTGACTTTCAAAGGTTATCCGTGTATGAATGAGTGATCTTGAGCCTAATCTTGGATCTTGATCTGAATTCTCTTTTTTTAATTCGTTTTTAGTATTAGAATAAAAAAGAAGTCCCACATCTAAAGATTAGAAGATGGATCATAGATATACAAGTTTAGGAAGTATTTAATCAAATGGCTTAAACTATTATGATAAAGTATACTATCTTTAAGTATACTTAATATAAGAAATCTAACATTTACGTCCTTTTTTCTTCCTTTCATGCATTTTTGGCACACCACAACTAAGTGAGGCTATATCAACTATTTTATCCTGATTTATTGCAATTACTTAGCATATTTAAATCTAAAAGTCCCCAAAAATCACGTAGATGTGGGTTCATCAATCACTTTATTGGTGTTTCATCGGTTCTATCAATAGGGCTGTGTGTAACACTAGGCCACCATGGCCGTCGTCTTAGGTGTGAAAAAATGTTCACTTATATCCTACGTAATGTGTCATTATTTTTACTGTTAAGCATTAATGTTAACTATAATTTTCATTAAGGATTTATTACTTACTTATATCTTATATAACAAGCAATTAATTTTGTAAGCATTAGTGTTGATTATAACTCTTCATTAAAAATTTATGGCCCCATATTTTAGTGCGCATATGCCCTGCCGCAACCACTTTGTCATTTCATCTCTTCTTCTCTCTCAATCAAATCGTTTCCTTCACTGCCATCATTTTCTTATTAATAAAATATAGCTCTTGTTTAGCCATTTCCATGGTCTATTATTGAAATTTCAATAACTTAGAATATGTAATTGTTATTAATGGTCATATAGGGTTCTTAATTATGACTTTTCCAATTAGATTTGGGCCACTTAATCAGCCTCCCACCCCATCATGGGACTTTTGGAACCAACAATCAAAGACAAAGCAATGCAGTCACTGGATTGAGAGTGTCATATTTAGTTACTCCCTTTGGATCACAATATAAGTCATTATTAACTAAATTATGTTTCTTAAAAAAATTGGTTAAAATCTTGATTTTCTAAAATTTTTTATATCTTTCCAGTTGTACCATTGAGTGGAATAAATATAACACTTGGCTTTTCAAAACATTCTCATTAATTTCTGAACTAAAAAAAATATAATAAAGTAAGGGTATCATTAAAAAAAAGAAATACGTATGTGTATGTGTGTGTAACCCACCCAATGCGTTACATTTTGAATCAAGTAGGGCTCCTAAAAAAATGCCCTATTTTGTGGTCTGGAGGAAGTACCTTTTTTCCAATAAAAATATTTTATCTGAATTTTTAATTGGGAAAATTGGTGAAAAGGATCTAGTTGAAGGAGAAATTGTGCCCAATGAGCAAGTTGAATTAAAGGACCAAACTAAATATTTTATTCATTAAACAATTTGAACAAATGATCAAGATGCCCCTCTGTTTAAACTAATGAAATTGAAAAAAAAAAAAAGGCTGCCTATTAAACATATGCACCTTAAGTCAGAAGCCTTATACCTTAAGCTAGAACATGTGCATAAGCTAAAAGCCTTGCATCCCAGCCAGAAGCTTTGCACTCTAAGCCAGAAACCTTACACCCATGATTATAAAAATTACAACTTACTTTTCTGGCTTTTGACTTGGAGTGCATAGCTTTTGGCCTAGGTGTAAGGCTTCTGACTTGGGTGTAAGGCTTCTGGCTTAGGGTGTATGTGTTGAACATATAGCCTTTTTTTTTTCAATTTCCTTGGTTTATACAAAGAGGCATTTTTGTCGTTTGCTCAAATTGTTTAATGAATAAAATATTTAGTTTGGTCCTTGAATTCAACTTGATCATTTGGGCACAATTTCTCTTTCAACTAGGTCCTTTTTACTAGTTTTTCCTTTTTAATTTTATTTTTTCTCTCTAAAGTATTTATGTAATTGTTGATTTAGCACACTAGCATATGTAGGATCATATAATTAATTGACTTTACCCAACAAGAAATTGCTCTTTGTTGCTGTCATTTTAAAAAGATATATCTATGTTACACTCTCTTTATTAAAGTATTTTTTCCACATACTAGTATCATGTTTGTACAAATTTATTTAGTTTATACTATTGTGGTTTTTTAGATAGGGATTTGAATAGTAATAAGAGGCAAGTCACCTAATTCATAATTTGGCCGCTAAATGGTTTTTGATAGTGTCAACGATTTAGATTTAAATTTAGCATAATACACCCTTCGTCAAAATATATAGGACATTCTCAGAGAGGTAAAATGTTCAAAAATATATAAGGCATTTTGTATCTTTCAAGGTGTAATAAATGAGGGTTTCCAAAAATTTCCTTAATTAAGGGGTGTAATTGATAAGGTTTTTTAATTAAGACACTATTAAATAAGGTAAACATAAAAAGAGTGTGTAATTTTAAAGATAATTAATTAACTAATTCATGGGAGATGTAATTAAGTTAAAATTACCTTATAATATTGAATGAAAGGAGTGATAAAGAGAGGATTGTCATGCCCTAAAATATGAGAGTGACCAGCACAAGATATGCATATATAACCCATATCCCTTAGCTTTAATTCAATAAACTTTCAAATTAATAATTTGAGCTTGTTAATAATAAGATTAGAAATTCTTACCATGTTTACATTGTTTAAAAAAAATCATATACTCCTTTTTAAAAATAAGACATAACCTCTAGAAATTTCTACAACAACAAAATTTATAATAGTTCAATGGCAAGGAGCTCCGCTCCTCAATAACAAATAGTCAAGGTGTATAATAAGTCAAGATTCTATCTATATCAATGAAGAGCACAAGAAACAAACTATAAAAAAAAATTAATTAAGCTCACATTTAGACCAAATGAGATTTTTCTAAAGAAATTCTTCTACATCAGTTCAACGATAAATCTTTCAACAATCAACTATAGATACATGTCTAGCTATTATCTAAAGCCAAAATATTTTTCAATGAATAACATCCCACCAATAACAAGATTTAAAATAATAAAATGAATAAATTACATTGATTATATAAACTAAAGAGACAACGATTTCATATAAAATGTTTAATAAACTTTGGAATCAAAATATTCAATATAGCCTTACAATAAAATCTTGAACCGTTAAATAATAATATCAAAAATCCTTATTATTTCACCTCAAGAAAAAAAATAGAATACATAAATACAGTGACATTATGAATAAAACCAATAGAGTACGAAATCATAAAATAATCAAACTCATGTTTCTAGAGACTTATTGATATCAAAATTAGTCGCTTACCCTTAAAATTAAACTAAAACTAACAGTAACGCAATATAGGTCTACCTCTAGGTTATTTCCTAAGGAATGGTATTAGTCTAATTAATGGTTACTTAATAAAATAAGTCACCCAAGTTGTAGAAATTTGATTACGTACTTATCTAAACTAGTTACCAAATTAACAAATGATTAAAATGCTAGCTAAATTGAGTGAAATGAATGTCCTTTTTTTTACAAAAGTAGAACCCTAAAGATTAGTTGATTTTAGATTCATTATCTTCTCATGATTAGATTAAGCTAAGCTTCCCTTTCCTCTTGACTAAAGCTGCCATGACATAAGAAGACTATCCTAAGCCAATTAACCTAATTAACTAAATTCCTTAAGTCTTAGATTAAAGTCCCTATTTTAATTAACCAATTGGTACAAAAATTAGCCAAGTGAATCACTCAAATTCTCCTCTCAGATGCCATGGCCAAAACAATAAAGTGAGCAACCACAAGATTATGTCAAGCAACTCAACAATACAAGCACTAACATCATAAGATTATGCAACATCAACACACATAATTCACTAAATGAAAAACACAAGACTATGTCCTAAACAAGAAGTGGCCAAAATCACCAAGATAGCAAAAGGAAGAAATAAACTAACACAGTCTTCTTCTCTATACATCAAGATCAAATTCAAATTACAATTTACAAGCCAAAATGATCAAACTCTAGACTAAGACATCTAATCATCTAGTAAAAAGAGAAGAGAATAGGAAACAAAAGAAACTTAGCCAATTGAAGCTCTAGATTCATCCTCCATCTTCCCCTCTCTAGGAATCCATAAAGAAACTTAGCCAACCATCTTCATCTTCAAGAACCCTAGGAGAAGCACCTCTTGGCCAAAAGCCATGGAAGTTTGGATGAAGAAATTGAGCTTAGATCCTTGTGAGAATGAAAGGGATGGGATTAGCTTGAATAGATATGAAGAATGTTGTGTGTTTTGTGGAGATTTGGTGGCTAGAAATGAAGGTATGGGTGCTGGAAAAATGAAGAAAGTAGAGAGAAGGTGGAGACAATGAAGAACAAGATGAATTAGAGAGAGAAAAGGGAAGAGATGAGTGAATATGACTTATTAAATCTCAAAAATAAGTGAATGGGATGAGCTCAAGGTGTTCGCATAACTAAAAACTAAATAAAATAAAAGAAAACAAAATACAAAGAAATTTTGGGGCCTTGTTTGTCACAGCCCAAAAATAGAGGGTGATCGGCACAGGATGTTAACCATCACACATCCCTTATGCCTTGAATCGGATAATCTTTCCATGACTAAGACATAATTACATTTTAGTTTGAATTAGAACATGCATAAACATTTTTGTTATTACTAAAATGCTTCAATCTTTTTGTAAAAATTTTGACAGAACCTCCTCTATAAATAGGATCTCCAGAAAATTCTACAATACAATGTTTCAATCAAAAATATCAAGTTCATTATCAAGATTAGAGCTCCTTTCAGCCAGTAGACAAAATATATAACAAGATAAACAACCTAGCCATAGACTATGTGGAGCACCTAATAGTAAGTTTACAAAATAAAATTTCATAATTAAAACTTTACATCAAGAGAAAGTCTAATCCTTAGCTTCTCCACTCCTAGTCAATCAATGTTCAATGGGTGGTTTAGCGTCAACTATATTATCTGAGACCAAAATTATTTCTAGTGAATAATGTCCCAATAATAAATAATTAAACATGAATAAAAGGAAAGTCAAAAGCAGTTATGTAAATTAAAAATAGAACGATCTCCATGAAGATTTAAATAAATTCAAAATAAAAAGATTCTATATAACTTTAAATGAAATATTTAGCCATTAAATTATCATATCAAATATTGTTATCACTTGATTTCAAGGAAGCAAATAAATGAAATGAGTAATTATAAATAGATTACCAATTAAAAACCAATGAGATATGAAATCATTAAATAATCAAATTCATTTTCATAGGGACTTGTTAGAATAATTAACAAACATGGACACAGTCCATGAGGGCTAGTAACCAGACGTAGCCAAAGCCATGAAACAGACGTGAACATACAATCCACGAGGGTAAGTAACCAAACGTGGTCGAAGCCATGAGGCAAACATGGATACATAGTCCACAAATGTAAGTGACCGGATATTGTTGAAGCCACGAAACAAACACAGGTACAAGACCCATGAATAACAAATGTGAGAACAGAGCTCACAAAAATCAAACTAGCTAGTCATTGACCACGGGATGCTAAGGGCTAACGGAACTGCCATTAGCAATCGATGTTCTGTATACAGTCCATTTAAATTCACTTTCAAATATGCAAGAAAATCATTACTTCAAAGATATAATTTCTCTTGTCAATATCAAACTCGCATGAAACATATATTAACATTAAATTTTTCCAAATATGAAAATTCATAACTAATATCTTATAAACCATTCATCAAATTTCATATTGGATTTAACAAATAAAGGACTAATAGAATTTGTAAAAGCATTTTTCATCAATCTAAAAAGTATAAGTCATAATTTCAACAAATAAACAATTTAAAGCAAAAGAAATATATAAATATTCGTAAATTGTTAAAATAATATTTTGACAAAGAAAATTTTCTAATATATAAATTGATTGGGATCTTATCCACTTATCTGGTAAATCTTACCAACCTCTATAGCTTATTTCTTACCACTTTTATCAAGATCATCTTCCTCTAGACACCCTATATGAACATATTTATATACATATGAAAATTTAAATCAATAAAGATAACCCCAATCAACTACAACACTAAATATTCAAAAATACCAAAATCCATATCTTAAAAGCTTCATGCTACATGGCAACAACAGAGCAAATAAATAAGAGGAGAGGAATCTCTGACTCTTCTGCTCAACAACAACAGTTCTTGAAGTAGAGAAGAAGATGAAACTCATGGCTGAATAAGGAAGAGAAGAACTCATGATTTGTACCACAATACAGTGGTTCATGGCAAACACAAAATAGGAAAGAACAAAGAGATCTCGGCGATGTCATAGTAGCGGTGAACAAAGTTCCTACTCCTATTGATGGTGTGTTGAACGACAGTGGTCAGAGGTGGCAGAAATGGAAGAGAAGGATGTGAAGATCCCAGAGGAATAACGAAGGCATGAAGGAAAAAAAAAAATAGAGTACCTCTCTCTCTCTCACGTTTAGGTTTGACAATTTCTAATCCCAATTCACCCTAAATTTTATTATAGTTCACAACGCCTTTTTTAATCCTATTTCTTATTTATTTTTATTTTCCTTCTTTAATCAAACTGTAGGAGATATTTCAATAGAGATTCGCCATCTTCAAAATCTAAAGATTCTATATTTGGGTACTAATAAGCTGTCTGGCCGCATACCATCAAATATAATCAATACATAAAAGTTTAAGTAGGCATAATTTGTCAAGAAGTATTCCCTCTAATATATGTCATGGACTTCCAAATTTACAAATTCTACATCCTCAAGATAATAAATTATCAGGAGCCCTGCTATCTAATTGGATACAATGCAAAGAGTTCAAAGAATTACTCTTTCACAGGTTTGTGCGACCCCACTGTGTTAATCTTAACTTTAATTTCTTTGCAAATACATTTTAATTGCACAATAATGATTTGGGATTGGTCGAGGCTGTAGAAGAGAAATAGAAAATCTAGTTTTAATATTTTCATTTAAACTAAATTCTTCTCCAACAAATTAATTGAATTTCTTCTTGAAACCTTTTTGGTTGAATTAGTGAACTCCTTTTCTAGTAATATTACATGTTTGTATAAATGTGTATTTTTTTCTTAATAATTTTTCATACGTTATTATTGCTAGAATTCTGGATGTGAGGCAAAGTTAAAAATGTGTTCATATTTAATATTGAAGATGTCAAGTGTTAATAAATTCTTCTAGTGGTGCCGCCACATGCGAGTGAGGATGGGCGCATGCTCCCCTCACTTGCAAAAATTACAGATAATGAGTATGGAATCTTAAATTGTGCACCCCTCCCTTTCATTTTTTGTACCACATCTTTTTAATATTTCAAACATTAAATTCATTTTGATTTTTTTCTCTAAGCTTGAATCCAAATCTTTCAACCTTTTAGCTCAAAGTCTATTAATATATTAAATATATATAATTGATTTTCAATTATTAAACTAATTTTAAATTTTTTATTTTTTAAAAGATAACTGCACCCTAACCCAGGGTTCTAGTTCTGCCATTGAAATCATCAATAATAACTATTTTTATACATTGCACGAATCAATCTATTTGTACAAATTAAATATCTTAACTGGTATGTCTTAAGAGGTATATGTATTAATTGCACGAATCAATCTATTTGATTATGCTCTGCCTCTCGTCTTTCTTAATTACAATACAAAGTTGCTTCAACCAAATATATATGCTAGGCGGGTTTGTTCATTCTATAATTTCTTCTATAATATGTAGAAATTAATAGTTGATGAACTGAACTTGACTTTTTAAAATTTATGCTTCTAGAAATTATTATTGCTGATTTTTGTGATGTTTGTACAATCATATGTTACTATGTAAAACTTAAAATATGTAACAATTTAATTATAATTGGTTTAGCCAAAATCTAACCAATAAATTATGACCGACTCAATAATTAGCTTTCAAAAAATTGTTATAATCCTTGTGGCAATTGCTTAAGAAGTCCTCTTTAGGCATATTCTCGTTCATTGGGACTTTTATGGGCTTCACTCTCTATTTGGTTATGTTTGGACATTTTCCCCACTAATAGTTTAGTTTAGTTTAGGTTTTTTTTTTTTTAATGAGCCGACCAGTAGTTTAGTGATATCATGCTATAGATTCTTTTGCAGGAGGTTAAACAGTCTACATTTTTTCTCACTGTAAATAATAAAAAAAATTTACTTTTTCCTCCACAAGCCTAATGATTCTATTTCATCCTTTATATATTCAGCAAAGTACCAGAACATGAGGCATTTTAGAATACTAATCATAAACTACTTGTAGATATACAAATTACTTGTAAACTATTCAAACTTTCAAACAATTAACTTAGTTATTTTCAATATTCGTGATTAAAAACAAGAATAAATGAATTTTCAAATTAAAATAATTTTAATTATTATTTATTTCAACAGTTAATTGTAATAATATTTTGGTATAATAGAATCAATACAACTCGAACATAATAATATAGAGAAGTCATTTTAAGTTTATATATAGATAATTATTATTTAATTTTATAAATATTATCTATGGAAATTAAAATTTCCTAAGATTTTTTTTAAAGAGTATATAAATTGGATCTGTGTCGTAATTTTGAGACAAATGGATCTGTGCTGCCACAGCGAGATAGTGGTTGCGGTGGTATCTTCATGCATGGTCTAACTGATTACATTGAAGCTCATCAATCTCCTGATCAGAGGCATCGATGGAAGTTGTCCCTTCAGAGATGTTGTTGAAGAAACCGGTGTTAGATATTTTATTATATAATATATATTATAATATATTTATATTAAGGGTTAAAGTCCATTTTTACCCATGTACATTCCTTCAATGAGTGCTAGGTACCCTACACTATTAAGTTAGGCATTTTTTCCCCTAAACTATTTTTCAAAGGAGCAAAAATCCCCTCCATTAATATATCACCAACAGAGGGAGGATTTTTATTCCTCTAAAAAATGATTTCGGGGGAAAAATGGCCCATTTATTAATATAGGGTGTCCTGTACTTCTTGAAGGAAAGTATGGGGCAAAAATGTACTTTAACTTAAAAGTAAGTATATGTGACTACTTCAGTTTAAGCAATGACTACTTTTCTTCTGGTAATGACCAAAATGAAACAAGCAATTATAACTTTCCCTTTGCAAAAAAAAAAAAAATGGTGTGCATTTCATCAGCTGGATTTGGTCAAAATGTAGTTTTGATCAAAATAATGTGAGACTATTATTATTACTTACTTTTTTCATGCACCATTTTACAAGTCAATTTTTTAATTAATAATTAATTTGTGTGCAAGAAAAAAAAAATTACTCATACACTATATCCACTTTATGGGACTAACAAATTTGTCCATACAAACTTCAGGAATCATTTATAAAAGTACAAACTATAAAGACCAAGAAAAAGATGTTAGATTTCTTTAGTGATAAATGTGTATTTTTTGTTTTCCTAACATTGAAGATCTCTAAATAGTGCCAAGAATAGCTTCACATAATACTCAAGGGTTTCAAGGTGGCAAATCATATCTTGATGAGTTTCATGGAGTCCCTTAGGGTGTGGGTGGGGCAGCGTGCGTGAGTGTGTGTACCTGCATGCATGCAGGCAAGCAACTGGCATAGGATGTGAGTCATATCACACATCCCTTAAACCTAGGAGAATTTTTTTTCATTTCTAAAATGTATCTACATTTATAATGAAACTTTCATACTCTTGGTAATATTCATTATGACATAGGCTTTAATATTTTTGCAAAAATTTTGACAGAACCTCTCTTGTAAATAAAACCTCACAAAATTTTACAATACAAAGTTTCAAACAAAATATCATATCGATCAGGAGTTAAGCCCCTTCCAACTAGTAGACAGAATATATAACAAAATCAAGGACCTAGCTATAGACTATGTGGAGCACCAAGGGATAAATTTACAAAATAAAATTTCATAATTCAAACTTTACATCAAAAGAAAGATTCATCTTTAACTCCTCCAATTCCGATTAGTACTAGACCCCTCAATGTTTTGTAGGAGGTTCAATGTCAGCTACACTATTTGAGACCAAAATTATTTTTAGTAAATAACGTCCTAATAATAAAGTCATAAGAATACAAATGGATATGCTCAGATAATTATAAACAAATAAAAAGAGCCACTAAATTCAAGAATTTAAATATACTGATAAAATTCACAAATATTGAACTATTAAATTCTAAATAAATAAATAATTTATCACCTACCTATAAGAAATAAAAATTAAATAATTAAATAGGGATAGAGATATTTACTAATTAAAAAAATGAAGTTTATTGTAATAACTCAAAAACTATTTTGGGTAAAATTTTCAAGGCAAACTGATGGCTAAGTAGTAAATATCCTTGTTATTAAAATTTGAGGTCTGAGGTTCAAATCTTTCAGGTGCAAGAGTAGGATTATTTTTTTACACCAAAAAGGAAAGAGAGAGAGAAAAAATCCAAAAACCACCACCTCTGCTCCTTGATTTCAGTGTGTCTACAGCATCCCTTGTCTTTTGATCGCCTCCTCCATTCTAGTTGGCCGTCGGCGAGGGTTTCGCCGAGAGTTTGTTACTGCAAAGAAGTCGTTCAAAGTCAATCTACTTACTCCTTGTTTAGGCTTCATGTCGATCCCTTCTCCCCCTGCATTTTCAAATTCTTCAAAGCTTGCGAGACTGTTTCCTTCTTCCTCCATCGTCCTGATCTTCAGCCATAAAGAATGCACTAAATCTTCCTTCTTCTTCTTCTGGTTGTGCACTGCCATAGGGTGTTGTTGTGAGTTTTCTTCTTCATCTTCCCGTTTCCATCTTACCTTCTCTGCATGCATCGCTCATATATCTCCCTCTTTCTCCTTGTTCGTGCAGCCAGCATTCTTTCCATCTTCCTCCACTATTGCATGGCGGGAAATTTTCCCCTCTTTTGCCGTGGATGTACTTGGGTTAAGGAGCTTCAACTTCTTCTCTTCATTTCTTTACTACTTTGCTGGTGAGTCAAGCTGCATATCTCTTCTCCTATTTTGTGTATGTGCATTTTTGTGATTTAGCTAAAAGTGGGTTTCTGATTTTTTCTCTTTAAATTTGCAACTATTATGTGTGTTAGAAAGGAGTAAATGAGGACAATCAAATCAAAGTTTGAGTTTAAGGACATGATTTTTGGTGGATAAGTTTGCTCATGCTAGTTACCGGAAGGAGGAGGAATTAAGTTTAATTTTCTTTATAGTCCACTTGATTTTCTGTTACGGAATTGGAATTGGATATGCTAATTGAGTTCAATATCGATATTGTAATTCGTGGGAGATGAGGTTAAAGGGGAAGAGGCTTCATATTAGTCTAAGAAATTGATGTATTAGTATGAGAATTGATGCACGATAGGTGTTTGATAAAACATTTATTAGAAGAAATTTTACTTAATCTTGTATATTTTTGAAATATCATTGATTCCAATGAGTAGCCTGTTTAGTTGGGTGTTATTTCTCTATAAACTTAAATTGAAGATTGAAAATGAAATTTGATGTAAGATTAGTAGGAAATTATTTGAATTTTTGGGAGTGGATGGTTATTGACAAATTATTTGATAAGAGATTGTCAATGTTACAAAGCTTTACTGTAGAGTTTGGAAATGAGGTATATTGGGTATTTTGTCAAAGATGAAGAGGAGATGATATTTTAATGGAGTAATTAGCTATGGTTATTCATGAACTTTTATGTGCTAAGAATCTATTCTAAGGTTTTAAACCCGTTATGGCTCATTATTGGTGGTAATGATGTTGGAGAGAAACTACTAAATTGGTTGAAAGTCTTTTAAAATCTTACTATATTTTATAGGATATTTGGAAGGGGCTAGAGAAATTTGCATGGGGTGGTAAGAGGTGAATTTTGAATCTTAAGAATACTTCAGGTAAGTGAATAGCATCTCAACTGATTTATCAATAAAAATATTGTTTTATTGAATTTTATATTTTCATATGGATTATTTTAATAATAATTATGTTGATTAATGGATACTTGGTTAATTAAATTACTTCTTTTTTAAGTTATAAGATGGTAGTGAAGAACATTTACATCTTGATATATGAATGTTTTACTACTTATGATATGTACTTTCAAGATTGATAAAAATCATTTTTACTATCTTTGGCAATGTTTGATTACTCAATAAATGCAGCATGAACATTAACTATGAAATTTTATTTTGTCAAGTATTGAAACTTAAAACTATTCATGCGAGTTTGATTTCGAGAATGGAAATTATGTTTTCACGGTGGCGATTTTCTCGTATATTTGAAAATAACTTTGGAGGGGACATTATACAGAACACTAGTCACTAACGACAGTTCATTAGCCTAGGCGCCTTGGTTAATGACTAACTAGTTTGCTTTCATAAGATTTATTCTCATGTTTGTAATTTATGAGTCTCGTGCCAGCTTTGATTTTGTGGCTTTGAGCTGCATTTGGTTACTATTACCCTCCTAGATTGTGTGTCCATATTTATTTTCATGGCACAAGCCATGTTTGGTTATTTGCCCCCATAGACTGTGTGTTCATGTTTATTAATTGTTTTGATAAATTCCCCAAAAATATGTGAATTTTTAATTAATTGGTGATTTCATACATAATGTTTTTTAATTTAGTAAATATTTTTATTTTATTTATTTGATTATTCATTTTTAACTTGTCAAGATCAAATTTTAAATCTGCTTTGTCATTACAGATTTAAATGTATTTGTTATTGATGTTGTATAGAACTTTTATTCCAAGTTTACAAATTTGTTTACATTGAATTACTTCCTCATTTAACTTATATAACTATTGTATTTAATTCATTTTGGTTCTACAAAATGTCATAGTTGGGACATTATTCATTGAAAAATTATTTTCATCTTGAATAGCATAGTTGATGCTATATGCATGCCATCCATTAAGGGACTTTTTTACTAGATGTGTGGAGATCTGTTGTGTAAATATTTCCTATTGATGTAAATGTCATGTCCCACAAATTAAACATGACCGGCACGAGATGTATGTACACATCCCTTAAGCCTTAATTAAAAAAAATCTCAAATCTAATATCTCAATTTATATGAAATACAATTTGGAAATTATTGTAATATTTTCATTTTCACAAAAGACTTCCTAAACCTTCAATAGAAATTTCAGCAAAACCTTCTTTATAATTAGAACCTCCCGAAATTTCTACAACAACCACATATAGCCCAAATCATAAATGCAAAACTCTACTCCTCCCCAACAGACAGACAGATAGATTATAGATAACAATCCTTCCTGTAATTAACATAGAGCAACTAATCATAAATTCAAAATATAATATATAATTAAGAATTACATCAAAAGTAATGTATCCTCAAAAAATCTTCTAATCAATCTAGCAATGTGCCCTTAAAAGTCAACAAAAGGTGCAGCATCAATTACATTGTCTGGGAACAAATAAATTCTTTTCATTAAATAATATCCCAATCATTACATTTTCCAAAATCAAAACGAATAACTATAACATTTAAATAAATTAAAGAAAAATAATTCAATGTAAACAAATTTTGTAGACTTGGAATAAAAATTCCATGTGACTTCAACATCAGTAAACTTTAAAATTATAATGATAAGGTAGCTTTAACATTGAATCTTGAGAAGTCAAAATGATTAAATAAATAAACAAGAATAACAATATTTACTAATTGAAAACCATTAAATATAAAATCACTAGTTAATTGAAAATTTAAATTTTTGAAAACTTATCAGATCACTTCACAAATGTGGACACACGATCTATGAGGGTAAATAACCAAATGTGGCTTATGCCACAAAGCAAATATGAACACACAGTCTATAAGGGTAAGTAACCAAATGTAGCTTGAGCTATGAGACAAATGTTGACGCACAATCTACGAGAGTAATGCTAACCAAACATAGCTTGAAGCCACGAAAACATACACGAGTATGAGACCCATGAATAACAAAGTGAGAACAAAGCTTATAAAAATCAAACTAGCTATTCATTTATCATGGCGCACCAAGGGCTAACAGAACTACCGTTAGCAACCAGTGTTTTGTATAAAATTTCCTTCAAATCCATTTTCAAACAAGCGAAAAAATTATCACTATCAAAATATAATTTTCATTCTAAAAGTCAAACTTGTATGAATAGCTTTGAACATTTAAAACCTCATCAAAATAAAATTTTGCAACTAATGTCCATGTTTGACATTTGTTGAGTAACCCAAAAATAACTGGAGTTGATAAAAATATTCTAATCAATTTTGAAAGCATTCTTCATAAGGAAAAACACATGTACATGCCATAATTCAAATATCTTTCATATCTCTTTATAATTTTTCAAGATAAAAATAATTTAATTAATGATCTATAAAAATATTTTTAAAAAAAATTATTGATAAATTAATTGGGACGCTATCCACTTACCTGATGGTTCCTAAATCCAAAGATATAATCCTTCCAGATTTCTCTTCTTCTAGATGCCCTATAAAATATAATAAGGTTTTAAAAGGCTTTCTACAAGTTTGATGGTCTCCCTTCCAAAATTAACACCACCAAAATCAATTTAAATGATTCAAAATTTTCCATACATCATAATTTCTACCATAGTTTCTCTATGATTTTTTAACCATAACTAATTATTTAATTGAGATTTAATTCTCTATTAGACCTTTGAACAAATACATGGTGTGCATTAGTTTCCAATTCTTCCTATTTAAACTTTTAACCTCCCATTGCTAGCCCAACGATTCCCCACATATGCTTTCACCATCAAATTTCCTTTCAAGGATTCATTTAAGCCTAACTAAAATTCAACCCATTCTCATTCCAATAGTTTCCAATGTCAATTTGAGTTCATCAAACTTCCTATTTAAACTCAAAGAAACTTAAATCTAATTTCATCTAGTGAAATTATCTTCAGCAACTCATGCTCTTAAACTCAAGTGTTTTTTTAATTAACCTCATTTATCTCCTCCGAACACGTCCCACAAAAACAAAATAAGAAAGCACAATCAAACCAAAACACGCACGCAAGATCAGCAAGGAAGGAGGGAGAAGTCTCTCACCTCAAATCATCAATGGCAAGCACAGGACAAAGAAAGAAAGAAGAAGAACTTGCCGCACTGGACAGGGGAAAAGCTTCAACACTGTTACCCGAGGAAGGAAGAAAAAGAATCCATGGCATCAAACCAAGAAGAAGGTCTTGCAAGAGCAGCTTCCAGTTTTGGAGACTTGGCTCCCAACGCACCAGCAACGACGTGAGGACGGAGAAAGAACAGAGAAGGAGGATGACAAAACAGGGGAGGGAAGAAGAGAAAAAGGGAGAACATCTGGTGCACCTTAAACCTCGGCCAGCGACTGTGACGAGAGGCACACCCACAGTCATCGGCTAATGAACTGGTTATAGGTAAGAGAAAGAGCCAAGAGAAATTGCACTAAGCTACTCATGCATCTTGTTATTTTCCCAAACAAAATATACAGATACAATAAATTTATTTTATTATTTATTCTAACTTGATAATTATATTCTGAGTTAGTATAATCTAATGCAAAAGAAAATCTAAATAACTAAATACCTGAATAAAATTTAAATAACTAGATATCTAAATAAAATCTAAACAATATTATTAAATAAAAAATATCTAAAATAAATTAAAAATAATATTTAAAATTATTGGGTCATTACAAGAATTTATTTTTGATAAATATGATATTTATGTATTATGTCATAAAAATATGATTAAGTGCTCCACATAAATTATAGTTGAGATTTATATTTTTTTAAATATTCTATCTGTTGGTTAGACAAAGCTAAGCTCCTGATTAAAATGATCTTTTCCATAAAACATTGTGCTGTAGAGTTTTTGGGAAACCCTATTTACAAGGAAGGTTTTGTTGCAATTTTTTACAAAAATATTGAAGATTTCATTAATACAGAAATGGTTATGCATGCTATAAATTAATATAAGTGTAATTATATTTTAGTAATAAAAAGATTTCTCGATTTAAGGCTTGAGGGATGTGTAATGTGGTTCCTATCCCATGTTGGTCACCCTCAATTTTCAGGATATGACATTTATATTCCACAAATTCAATAAAATTAATTTTATGAGGACTTTACATAATAAATAATGGATATGGATGCAAAGTCCATGGGGTAATCAATCAAATACAATCGAAACCATGAAACAAACGTAGACATACAGTCCACAATAATAACTAGCCAAACACAATTGAAACCATGAAATAGATGCAAGTTCAAAGCCCACGAATAACAGATGTGAGAACAAAGCCTATAAAAAAAAATCAAACTAGCTAGTCATTAACTATAGTGCGCTACAAACTAAGGGAACTGCCGTTAGCAACCGGTGTTCTACATGTAGTCCTCTTTGAAATATCAATATTCAAACATGCATGGATGTTTTATAACCACATTTCATAAATTTTATTATAGATTCCATGCATGACTTATTAGATAAAATTCATTTAAACTTGTATAAGTTACTAATCGATCCAACATAACATAATGGAGCAAACCAAAATAAAATAATTTATTTTATTAAAATCCAAATAAAGGAACAGCCAATGAGAAATATAATTTACCAACAATATATAATAAAATAAATTGGAAATAATAATTTCTTTAAAAGAAATTTCTATTGGTAATTTAATTTGGCGTCATCCACTTACCTATAAAATTCTCAAGCGTGTAAAATACTTCCAAAATAGTCTCTTGGTGACAATGTTTTGTCCTTAAATTCCTCTATGCAGCAACGGTATTAAGGAAAGGTAGACTAGATACAACCCAAACCACAAGAATAGAAGAAGGAACAGAAGATCATGAGCTGCACAGGGGAGGGAGAATCTAATATGTACACGCAGCCAAACTATCGGAGGAGGAAGATTCTGACGCTTCCATGTTCACCAACAGTGGAGCGCCGCGGATGAAGGTGAATGGAGAGGAAAGCTTGAACCCTTGCAAGCTCCCATGAATAGAGGAATGGAGATCTCGTTGGGTTTTAAGCAGAAAAGAAAGAAGTTGTAAGTTTAGCAAAACAAGAATGGTACAGCTCCACTAATGCGATAGTGGCAAGCATGAATGGTGGAGAGATCATAGATTAGAGCACAGTGGGTGAAGTTTTTGGACAGCTCTCTTGCTGTTCCAACTTGTGCATGAAAATGTGAAAATATGAGGAAGAAGGAAGAGAAAAATCTGACCAAGTTAAGGACAAATGGGTAATTTCACATAAAGACTGAAAAGTGAGAAAGAAAGAAAAAAAGTAGTCCCACTCTTGCTTCCGAAGAGATCGAACCTGGAACCTTGGATTTGAAGTCAATAGTAGTCACCACTAAGCCATAAATTTAATATTACAAATTAATCCTTAAATATATAAAAATATAATCAACATATCTTAACACAAATTTTAAATTACTTTTATTTTTGTTAATGTATATGGGTTATTATAGCCGGGGGGTGTGGGAGAGTGTGCATGCATGCACGGAGGAATGTTTAAGTTATATGGCAATATATTCAATGTTTCACAATCCTGATCATGCACTAAAAATCTGAAATTGATCAAAACGGGTGAATTTTGATTCCTATAGGTTATGTTTTAAGGCTTAAAAATACAATGGACCAAATATGTAAATACTAAAAATTACATAATTATTATATAATTAAGCCCAAGTAAATGGTCTAATTTACGATTGCGAACCATTTTTTAGGTTTATGGGAAAAATTGCGCCGTTGTATAATATATTCTAGACATTTTCGCTCTTAACCCATTTACATGTAGCATGCTTGGTGGGACCCACAGTTCTTACTTGACGAATGTTTGGCTTCCATTAGAATTGGGGATTTTTACACCATTTTTTAGGATTCATGGACAAAATTCCATCATACTTGAGTTAAGGATGACATTATCACCTCACAAAAATCTTTATGGGTAAATTTTCACTTTAACCCTTCTAAATTCCATCAAAGTTGAGATCCACACACTATATTATAAGTTGTTAAGTCTTATTTATTATTTTATTTCACTTTATCTTTAAAATATATTGATGACTAACCTTCTATATATTTTGTTTCAATTATAAAGATTTAATTTCTATTTTGAAAACATTCATCCTCCCAAATATTAAGTAATTGTTAAATATTACTACGAAAAAAATTATAAATGGTGGTTATCTTTTTGTTAGTGTATTCATATCGATTCATATATTCATTGCATAAAGAAAATGACACAATTTTATGTGAATAAAATAAAAATAATTTATGTATATTTGTTTTTGTCATTCCATTGATGATGAGGAGGTTATATGAATTGGGCTTGTCTTTTTACACAACTCATTAACATGGCCAAAGAGAAAAGGAAGTCATGAATGGTGACAATTCATATTTTATATTTAATTTTCCTAGTCAAGACAATCAATATACATTCTTGGTTTAAAGGACAAAAATACCTAGCAACTTTTTCTCTAGAAGCACTCAATATCCTTAAGTGAATAAAGGTACATACATGATTATCCATCAACATGTTTTATTGAGTGCAACAATCCCCATTCTATTAAATTTTCTTGATGTCTGCTGACATTGACCATTAAAAAAAAAAGCCAACATAAAGTGTAAAAATACTCAGAAATTTTTTCTCCAAGAGCTTCTAGTATCCTTAAGTTAATAATGGTACATGAGTAACCATTAACTTTATAAAAGAGGCCATATATGTAATGATCCAAAGTTTTAAGTAAAATAAAAAAAATTATAATTAAGTATTTTGATTCGTATTTTATTAATTTTTGGAGTAGAAACTACAAGAAGAAAGGGTGGCTTAGTAATATCTATTGTGAGTATTTAAATTCTGCTTGTAATAATTTAGGAATTTCAGTAGAATTATAAATTATGATAAGAATTTCTAAACTTATGAATACTAACCTATGGAACCAATATTCAAAGAGAAATTGGCTGCTCCATGGAAACAATATTGGCAATCATCCTCAACATGCGGGTTCGACACTTCTCACTGCCAATGGATGTTTTTTCCTTCTTCTTCATCTAAAAAAAATTACCAAAATACCCTAAAAAATAAAATAAATAAAAAAACCTGAAGGTCAAATGAACACAGATATATATATATACACATATAAAGCTACTTCTCTCCTTCTCCTTTCCACTTCTATCGGATTTCTCTAGAATTAGTGATAAAGCCCAATCTTCATTCAACCTTCTTCCTTCTCCTCTTCATTCTTCCGTCGTCGGCAACCATGGGCGTGCTGTTTGCTGCTGTGGTGGTTCCTTGAGGTCACGATTTTATCCTTCCTTCTCTACCTTGCATCGTCCTGTTTGTTTTCTGATTTATCTTCTCTGTTTTTGTTTGCGTCACTAGGGGTACTTTGGGAGTTAGGTTGCCGGAACTAGGTCTCTCTCTCAAGAACTTCTTCTTGGACCAGTGCTGGAATCTTCCTTCTCTATCAGCCTCGCATGGGTGTAGTAGACCCTTCATCTTTCTCCTCTATTCGGGTCGCTTGTGTAATGACCCTAAAAAAAAATTATCAAAGTACCTATGACTTTTATGTTATTAAAGGAAAGTGCTGTGCCTCTTTTATAATTGTTGTGATTTACTATTGATTCAACCTTTTATTCTCTTTTCTCTCAGTCAAATCACGAGAGAAAGAAAAATTTCCGTCTATTCTTCGAAAACTCTAGAACCAGTGAGTATGAGAGGGAGATTCAGACAGCAACTCCTTTGATCTTCCCTCTTCTTCTTCCTCGTTCAATGAGACTGAGGCCAGCGAACCTAGCCATCGATGAGAGCAGGAGCTCTGCTCGCTGCTACTGTAACGTCCGCTGGAAACCCCTGCGTTGAGGCACAGATCGCTAAACCAAGGTTCCCCTGTTGAGCGTCCAAGCTCCTCCTCTTTCCCTTTTCTTCTTTTCGTCAATCATCGTGAGGCTTCCTTCTCCGTCAGTTAGTTCGCCGTCGATAGGTGTGTGAATTCCAGCCATCACCATCAAGTCTTCATCTTCTCTGTTCAGACGTCGGGTTCCTCCTTCCTCTTCGGGCAGCAGCAATAATCTGGTGCGTAACCTTTCTGGTGTGGATGTTGGGTGCATCAGACTTTTCCCTCCCTTGTGTCAATGTCGACTGCCTCTCTTTTCCTTCCTCATATTCACGCGGTGACACTTTCTTCTCCATATGGTTTTGAATCTGCTGATCTGTGTGTACTGTTGGAGCTTTAAGCTCTGCCTTTCATTTGTTTCAACTGATCAGGATGTTTGGAAGAAGGGAAGCTCAAATAGAGTCATAAGAAATGAGTTTGGAGCCTTAAGGATACTACAGGTAAGTGAATAGTATCCCAACTGATTTTTATTTTTATTTTTATCCAAATTTTCTTTACTAAAATATTACATTTTTCTGTAAATCATTTTAAATGCATTAATGCGATTATTGGATATTTGTTGATTAACATTTCTTTATTTTGAGATATTAGCTTTACCAAATTTGAAATGTTATTTGATCAATTAAGTCAAGTTTGAACTTTAATTATGAGATTTTCATTTTATCAAATATTAGATTGATATAGAGAATGATTCATATGAGTTCGACGTTGAAATTTTTTTATTCAATAAATGCAATCATGAGCATCGGATATGAAATTTGATTCTAGCAAGTTTTAATGCTTTAAAGTATTAATGCGAGTTTGATTTTGAGAATGAGAACTGTATTATAAAAGTGATGATTTTCTCGTATGTTGGAAAATGATTTTAAAAAAGGATTTTATACAGAACACTGGTTGCTAACGATAGTTCCGTTAGCCCTTGGCGCGCCATGGTACACCTAACTAGCAGGGTGTTTATAGGAGGTGCTAGCCCCGTGCGATGGCCAATGCACGTGGAATGGAGGGATGGTTATTCATGAGCATCGTACTCACGTTTGTTTTATGGCTTCAAGCCGCGTTTAGTTAGCATTACCTTCATGGACTGTGTGTCCATGTTTGTTTCTTAGCTTCGGTTGCGTTTGGTTACTTACCCTCATGGATTGTGTGTTCATGTTTGTCTTCGTGGCAAGAGCCGCGTTTAGTTATTTACCCTCGTGGACTTTGTGTCCACGTTTGTTAATTATTCTGATAAGTCCTTGTAATATGAACTTGATTATTTGATGATTTTACATTCCATTGGTTTTTAATTAGTGAATTATTTATAATTATTTATTTTATTTGTTTATTTTCTTGCAATCAAGTGATAATAATACTTGATATGAGATTTTAATAGTTCAAGATTTTATTTAAGCTTTATAAAATTCTTTTATTTTTGAAGTTTATTAGATTTTTATGAAAATCATTGCCTCTTTGAATTGCATAATTGTTTCAAACTTTCCTTTTATTCATGTTCAATTATTTATTGTTGGGACGTTATTCACTAGAAAAGATATTTTAGTCTCAAATTGTATAGTTGAACTCGTGACTCAAGATATCCACTGAGAAGTTTTATTGCTGAGTCGAAGCAGAAGAATTATTTTAGTCAAATCCTAATTTGATGAAAAATTTAAACTTATACCTACGTTGGCGTCTGGCATCAGGTGCTCCACGTAGACTACAGGTAGGATCCTCACATTTCTTTTAAAATTGAATATTTGATTTAATATTGTAAAAATTTCTAATTACTCTATTAGTGTATTTGACATATTAATTTCAGAGTTTCTCCGATCACAGCTTAAGGGATATGAGTTTTGTCCCATATCCTATGCCGGTCATACCTGATTTTGGGGTGTGACAGCTTGATTCTTCTTCATCTGCTATGTTCAAGTTGCCAGAATCTTCTTCTCCCTTAGTTTTGCGTCGCTGCTGATCCAACATGGTGTTAGGTTCGAATCTTTCCCTCCCTCGTCACTTTGTGTGTGTATTTTTATGTGGCTGGGACTGTAATTTTCCCTCGTTATTTGTTCTGCTCCTTTGCATAACTGAGTTAGGAGGGGTTTTAAATGAAATGAAGATAGTTTGGGTTGATTTCTTTTCTTGAATTTAAGTTGATTCTTATAACAAAATTTGATTGGCAAAATATGATAAATCCAAAAGTTAAATGGGATACTATTGGGATGATGTTTAATAAGATGAGTTTAGGATTAGAAGCTGTCAAGGAATTGGGAGTTACGTTGAAAAACTTTTGTGTATGATAATGATTGAAGGTTATTTGGATTGTAATTTGAGAATTACAGAAATTAGTTCGTAAGTTATAATTGGGATTTTAGATTGCATACTAAATGTTCGATGAAATGAGTGAGACAAAATTTTGAACTATTGAGGCAACCAAGAGTGATGAAGGTATTATTGATTACATTATAAGGTAAGTTAATTACCTTCTATGATGGAGCTTGAGAAAATCAAGAGGTTGGCTTAATGGTGTATAAGTTAGTATTTGAACATGTTAAGTGAAATTATGAAATTTGTTGGATTAGTTTGGACCTTGAAGCACATGGGAATAAGAAAGAAATTTGTTATACTTGATGATATTTATAATATTGAATTAA
This sequence comes from Prosopis cineraria, assembly GCF_029017545.1. NCBI lineage: Eukaryota > Viridiplantae > Streptophyta > Magnoliopsida > Fabales > Fabaceae > Prosopis > Prosopis cineraria. The sequence continues at coordinate 22,073,319 of NW_026555337.1, forward strand.
AGGTGTTATAAGATCAGTTGTGACTATGTAATATAAGAAATTGTATTGTTTTAAATAAAGTGTACTTTATGAAAACAAATTTGAAGAGCCTTAATGATAAATCACTTATTGGTTACTAAGGGAAGGAGGCATAATTGAGACGAATATATTATTGTAGATGGGAGGAAGGAATAAGAAAGAATATGATTTTTAAATATGGTTGGTGGGTTAAGGATAAACAAGGGTTGAAAGGACTTTGATATGTTCTGGATTTTGTATTGGGTTCAAGAATGTCAGTTAGAGACACATGAATTAGAGCTTTTATTAAAGAAAGCTGTTTTTTCTTCTGGTTTAGGTAATAGAGTAGCTAAAGGGAAATTGAAAGGTGTTTAGAAAGTATCACGCCCTAAAAATTAGGCATGACCAGCACGAGACATATGTACAAACACACATCCCTTAAGCCTTGATCAATAAAATTTTTATTTAATATCTTAATTCATTTAAAATAGGATTGAAAATTATAGTAACATTTTCTATATAAATACAAGATTCCTAAACCTTTTGTAGAGATTTCAGAAAAATTTTTCTCTGTAAATAGAACCTTCTGAATTTCTATAATAACCACTTACAGACAAATTAATAATGCAGAGCTTTACTTCTCAACAATAAACAGTCGATATAAATTTACAAACTAGGATCACATCTATAGTTAATGTGGAGCACTTAAATTTAGTCTCAAAATATAGCACATAATTGAATATATACAGCAAAAGAAAATGCGATCTCACAATAAATATTCACCTAGCTTAGTGGCAAGCTTTTCAATAGTTGGCAGGAGGTTCAACATCAACTAATAAATCTGAGACCAAAACAATTTTTCAATGAATAGCATCTCTAAAAATAGAATTTAAAAGAGTAAAAATAATAATGTCAAACAATTATGTAAAATAATTGAAAAGATGATAATTCAATATATTAAACTTAATAAGCCTATAAATTTTAATTATAACCATAAACTCAAAGTAAATTAGAATTGCTTTATTCAATGATGCTTGAAGAAAACAAATTATTCAAATATAAATCAAAGTAGCACACTTACTAATTGAAATCATTGGAATTTCAAATACACAAGTTCATAAAAAAGCTTTAGAATTTGGAGGACTTAACAGAATAGGTAACAAACATGGACATTCAATCCACGAAGGTAAAATAACCAAACGCGACTTATGCTACGAAAATAAACGTGGACACACAGTCTACAAGGGTAAGTAACTAAATGCGGTCAAAGCCACAAAACAGATGTGAACACATAGTTCACGAGGGTAACTAACTAGGCACGGCTAAAGCCACGAAACAGACACAGGTACAAGACCCACGAATAACAAACGTGAGAATAGAGCTCACGAAAATCAAACTAGCTAGTCATTAATCATGGCGCGTTAAGGGCTAATGAGACTGCCGTTAGCAACTAGTGTTCTGTATAAAGTCTTCTTAGAAATCACATTTCAAACATGCAAGAAAAATAATCATTACTAAAATAAGATTTTCATTCGCAATGCCAAGCTCGCATGAGCTATTTCAAATCTCAAAGTTTGCCAAAATAATACTACATAACTAATATATGAGCTTGCATTAGTTGAGTAACCAAGAATTTCTGGAGTAAAATAAACAAAGATGCATTCATCAATTTTGAAAGTATATTTTTTAAAGAAAATACATGCACATACAATAATTTAATTAATCTTCATCATCATTCTATAATTTCCAAAACCAAAATAATTTAATTAACAAAGTACTTAATAATCATCATAGTTGTTAAAAATGATTTATATAAAAAGGTAATATTTTCAAAAAAACAGACTACTTTTATTGATAAAATAATAGGAGTACTATTCACTTACCTATAGAGTTGTTAAGTGTATATCTTACTTACAAACTAGTCTCCTAATGACAATGCCTTGTCCTTAAATTTTCTAATATTCAAAGAATATCATTGTCACTTCTTCAAACATACTTTACTATTCAAAAATCTTTATCAATCCAAAACAACTAAAAAAATAAGACAAAGAAAACTTTTACTTATATCCTTCTCAACATTGTATGAAACATAAAAATATAAATAATTAATTATATAAATAGCAACTTGGTCCTTAAATTACCAACTCAAATATCTCTCAAAAATCTCAAATTTCTATTTTAACTTTAATTACAAAACACATATGCCTCTCAAGATTATCTAATCAATAATGACATACCTATCATATATATTTTGCCACTTAAAATTCAAAATTTTCTCTTTTAAACATTTATCAAATATCCTTTACTTTACATGATATTTAGGCCATAAAACCAAGTTCCTATCATCTTAAATTCCCTTTCCAAAGGTGGTCCTATATAAATGTGGGAACTAATTATCTATTAACTTCTATTAAAGAAAATTGTCTATTAATTCCTATTTAATTAACAATAATATAATTACCACATGTATCTTGTTATCATATACCAAATTCTCCTAATTAGGCATTTCATCAAACATCTTATATGCATTAATCTATAAACTAAAATTCTAAGTTATTTCTCTCCAAATCTCATTCAGCCTTTCACAAAACCACTTCCTTCAGACCAACACAGCACAACCTTCCTTCGTTTCCTATTGGAGGCATAACTATAGCAACACATGACTAGTAATTCTCTTTACAGGATCATTGCAGAAATCCAAAATTTTTGTTAAGCCTTAGATAATAATCCCCCTTAACCCCTAAAAAAGAAATTACTCAACCATACCTTTTAATCTTCAATACTTGCAAAGGAGAAAATAAATGAACAGAATATTATTATTGATAGTAAGAGGACAAGATTACAAGGAGGCAGAGAACTTAAGTGCTCAAGAAAGCTCTAAGGTTCCCAGCTGTGTGTTGCCTCAAAGATTATATAGCTTTATATAGAGTTGGCATTCCAACTCTGGTTACATAGCCTTGGTTAATTTTAACTCTAATAATTACAAGAAAATAAAACTACTTTTGACAAAATGAAAAGGCTAGACTTAGACTTTATAGACTTTTTGACAAAATGAAAATTAAAGTAATTATTACAAGAGACAATATAGGTTTAGACTTTCTTTTTAGCTTTTAGTCTTTTTGACTTTCTCTTCTTCAATCTTCTTCCATCTTCTTCAGTCTTTTTTTACTTGTCGGCAAGCTAATCCAAAATATTCATGTTGATAGGAGGGTCTTCATAGTCTTTGTCTGCTTCTCTTTTTTCATCACAATATTTGCATTTTTGGATAGCATACTCTGACAATACTTGACATATTTTCTTCTTTGTTCCTTTATTATTATCCATTAAGTTATTTCTTAGTCTTTGGTACCAATTATTGAAGCTCCTTGAATTTCTGCTATTTTTTCCTACTAAGAAAATACATGTTGTTAGGCCAATGAAGTATGTCCACTGTTCTTCTTTTGCTGTAGTTGTCCTATTGAGCTCTTGAAAAATTATATGTACTTCTTGGGCTCTGATAGAGGATATCTTATATCTGAGGTCTTCATCATTCATAATATCTTCTTTTTCTTCTTGCTCATACTCAAATGGTCTTCTTGTTGTCCTCAAACTTAATCAGATTTATTGGAGGATAGAATTTATTAGGAGTTATTTCTGCTATAGTTGAGTGACAACGAATAAAGACTCGGTATTGGGTTACTATTTCAAAATAATATTTTGCGGCTTCCTTGATGGATTTAGGAAGTTTAGATATTTCAGACATATCATTAGATGGATATATAGAGTGGATAAGGCCATAACTATGTAAGGTTTTTACAAGATCAGGGTTAGTGTTTGGATAAACAATGACTTTATTGAAGGAATAATGAGAAACATATTTAATGTTACTAGTATTAGGAAGCGCAAAATGGTTTGTTTTATTGATAAGAAGTTTGAAATAATTATATTAGTCTAAAGTCTTAAAGGATGGTGAAGTTATTGGGCTTGAACTTCTTCTCCTAGAAGAGGTAGAAGTGGATGTACTATTTTGAGGTGACTTTGTCACTATTTGGGCTTTAGACTTTTGGGCTTCTTTCACTATTTCGGTGAAAGGAATTATTGGACCGATTTTTTCTAGACTATGAGGCTGGAATAATGACTCAGGAGTTTGAGTAGATGACTCAATTACTTGTTTTATTTATTTTTCAGGGGATTGGGATAATGGACCCTTAGATTTCTCTAAGTCCTCCACTTTACTTGTCAAAATATTCACTTCATCTCTGAGATGAGCTACTGATTTAGATAATGATTGCATATTTACATTTATTTGTCCAGCAAGAAGGGTCATATTCATTTCCAGAATAATTACCTTCATGATTACTTGGTCTAGTGGGGTCATTATTGGTCCTGTAGGTGAACCACCTCCACTACTACTTGTCATCATATTTGTCTCCCTTCTATTTGGCTCCATCTGGATAAATAATCAGCAACAAGATTATTTTTTCCTTTAATATATTCAATTTCATAATCATAATAAGACATATCTGATTGCCATTTAATTAACATCTTATTAGATAACTGGGTTGTTTTTATTCCTTTATTTAACCAATACTTTACTTGAGTATTATCAGTTCTTATAACAAATCTAGTATTAACAATAAATAATTCAAACTTTTGTACAGCTTTTACTATTGCTAAAAATTCTTTCCAATTAGAATGATATTTAGTCTGAGACTCATTAAATTTTCCACTAGCATATCTAGTTATTACTTCTTCTTTTTCATTAATGTGATATAAAGTTGCTTCCCAATAATTTTCACTAGCATCTATATATATATTATCCATATTACATCATTATTTACTGGAATAGTTAAATTAGGTAGATTTTGACATAAAGCTTTTATCTGATTCACTATTTTTTCTTTTTCTTTATCCCATATCCATATTGTCTTTTCTCTAGCTAATTTACTTACTTTTGTTGTTAATTTAGATAAGTTTGGAATATAGTTTCTATCCTAATTTGCTAATCCTAAAAATGATTGAAGTTCTTTTTTATTTTTAATTTCTTCAAATTCCAATATTTTCTTACTAATATGTTCTTGTAATTCTATTCCATTATTGGTTATGTATTGTCCTAAAAATCCTATTCTTTCTTTTCTTAATTTAGCTTTTTTAGGTGATATATTTAATCTTTTTTCTTCTATAAGATTCATAAATTGTTCTAAATGTTTTTCATGTTATTCTTTATCTTTTGAAAATATTAAAATATTATCTATATATATTACAGCAAAGTCTTTTATTGGCAATAATAATTTTGTTACATATTCTTGAAATATACTAGGACTATTATGAAATCCCATAGGTAATACATTCCATTCATACAGTCCTTCTGATGTACTAAAAGAAGTATATTTTTTACTCTCTTCTCCTAATTTTATTTGAAAAAATCTAGATTTACAATCAAATTTACTGAAAATATTTTTTCCTCTTATTAAGTTAAATAATAAATTTATTTTTGGAATTGGGTATCTATTTATTATTGCTAATTCATTTAATTTTTTTATAGTTTATAACTAATCTTGATTTTTCTCTTTTTTCTTCACTGTGTTTTACTACAATCATAGCAGGTGATGAATATTCAGATCTACTTTCTCTTATTAAATCATATTGCTTCATTTCATTAATATGCATAATAAATTCTTTTTTATCATTTTCTGTTCATGGGTATGGTTTACAATTTATTTCTTTACTATAATCTCTTAATTCTATTTTTGCTAAAGGTTTAGATTTTTTCCAATGAACTAAAGGATTATCACTAGAGTTTTCTAATAATCTTTGTTCAATTGTTTTAATTTCTTTTGTAGTATTTAAATTTTTTATTGAATTTATAACTTCATTATTATACAAAGGTTTTCTATTTGGTAGAAATTGTACTTCATAATCTTCTGTTTTCTTTTGAAATTTTTCATCTCTTCTACTATAAGGTTTAGTTACTCTTACTCCCCATGCTTGGTGTTTACAAGGTGTTGTTAATATTATTTCTTTTTTAAACATATGTAAAGGATAATATTGTTCAATAAAATCTATTCCTAATATTACATCACATGAGTTATCATTATATTGATTTAATTTTCTTATTTTTAATTCATATTCTCCTATCTGTATCATAATTTCTCTTTCTTCTAATTCAATATAATTAGTTTCTTGTCCTACCCCTTGCATTCTTAATATTTTATTTTTCTTTTTCCATAATTCATCTAGTAATATATTTGCTTTTGCTACTGAAATATTTGCTCCTGTATCAACTAAAGCATGATATTTTCTAGATCTATATTTTTGATAATTAAATTTTACTAATATGTAATATAATTTTGTCATATCAATTTTATTTTTTGGATAACTATTATTTGATAATTAATATTTATCATAATTATTTCTTGTTGTATTCTCCATGGTTTTACTTGTTCTAAGAAGTCTATTCCTAGGATTATTTTACATTGATTATTATTATCATTTATTACCCATAATTTTATAGTTAACACATCTCTTTCATTTATTCTTATTATAGATATTGTTCTATCTCCTTCATTTGTTACTTCAAGATTATTATTTGTTAAATTGTATTGTTTATTTGCTTTCCTTATTTGTAATTTTGAATAGTTTGAATATTGCTAGTTGATATTGGGAGAATAATTACTATTATTGGTATTATTTTGATATTAGTTTGCATAATAGTAAGTTTGATATTAATAACAATAGGACAGAAGAATAACAAATAATAATGATAATAGTATTTTTGAATTGGTTAATGAGACAAAATATAGAAGACATAGAAACAAGAATAGGAATGATATTAACAATAAATGAATGTGTAGGAAGAGAAACAAGAATTTATTATATGACTCCAATAGAAGAAAGAAATCAAAGAAGATTTTTAATCTTTCTTAGTATTTGTTTTACTTTAATAGAAGTATTAGAATCTGTTAAATGAATATTATAAAAACAATTGAACAAAAAAATGTATGAAGTAGAACATAATAAAATCCTAGAAGGTTCTTATATACCAGTAGAAAATTTATTATATATTTTAGTACCCTTCTTATTAGGAGGAGAAGGAGATAGTATAAGTAATCAAACAACCTGGACAAATATGTTTTTAATGAAACAATTAGGTTGTTATATAAATGAAAATATAAAAGATTTAGAACATCTTTTTAATGAAAAAGAGATAATAAATATGTTACCAGAAGAAGTACAAATAATGTTAGAAAAAGAAAATCCTAGAGAAAAAATGAAAAGACTTAAAGAATATGCAAAACCTTTAGAATAAAAAGTATATGAAATAAAGAAAGAATGTAATGAAAAATTAGATGAGATAAAATATGATATAGAAAGACTAAGAACAGAACAAAGTATGATAAGTCATAATATTTATAGGATAATGGAATATTTAGGAATAAACCCTCATAATAAATTAGAAGATTAATGGTCACAAATAAATATGATGAGAATAGTTGAAGATGAAGAAATTATAAGTGAAGAAAAAATAAGAAAACAAGATATGCAAGAAAATATAAGACAAACAAGAATAGAAACAGAAAGAATAAAGAAAGGACAAGAGATAATGAATAATAATTTATGGTTTATGCATGCACAAATAGAAAAAATAGAATTACAAATATTTGATAAAGAAAATGGAACAAATTATGCAAAGAAAAAAGATAAAGAAATAAAACAAAAACTAGAAGAAGAAATAGAAAAAGAATTAAGAGGAGAAAATGAAATAGATGAAGAAGAATAGGAGAGTACAAATAGAGCTGCAGAAATTATGTTAGGAAATTATAATTACAAATCTAGAAAGAAAAATAAACCAAAACCTCAAAGTAATGCAAAAATAAATATGGCACAAATAATAAATGACATAGAAAATGAATTAGAAAGTCAATATGAAGAATTGAAAATAGAATTCCAAAAATTATTACAAAATGAAGAAAGAGAAGAATTAGAAAAAAAACAAGAATATAAACATCTCATAAATAATAATTTTGAAGAAGGATTTGTAAATATGCAAAATTCACAAATAATAATTCATGATCAACAATCATATGGAATACCTCAAAATTTTGAAGTATCAAATTTAGATGATTCATCCTATAATAATAGAAATGTAGAATCAAGCAGAATATCTGAAGAACATAGAGATGAAAGAATGATGGAACCAGATGAAAGAGAACAATATTATGAAACAGATTTTATAAATTCAAATAAAAAAGAATGTAATAATATACCTTTTCAGGCTACGTTTAATATACCAAAAAATAATGAATTTACACCCACACCATTAGCACAATATGAAAATAAACAAATATCAAATTCAGGAATATGGTTAAATTTAGATTGTAATTTTAAAGTAATAGAAGAATGGGAAAAAGCTACATTAATAGCATTAATAGGAAAAAATGTAGATATAAATATTGCAAATATGTTAATAGAAGCAACATTTTTAGGAAATGTAAAAAATTGATGGAATAAAAAACCTCAAGAATATAGAGAAAAATTTAGAAGATTAGATAAAAGCTACCATAGTAAGAGAGAATATTATGCTATGCTAATAGATAAATATATAAAAACATTATTAAATGAATTTGGAGGAATAAGTATGGATATAAATGAAATGAGTAAACAAAAAGAAGCAATAAAAATATTACATGAAATAGAATTATGTTCATTGGAACCAGAATATTTAAATGCTTTTATATGTGAATACAAAAAATATTATTATGAAGTAGGATTAGAAGATTTAAAAGAAGAAAGATTCTATTTAGACTTATTTTATAGAAAACTACCAAAACTATTATCAGATACAATATTAGAAGACTATTATGATACATATAAAGTAACTTCAGAAGGAGATGAAATAATAGATGATACAAGACAAGGTCCAATAAATGTTTTAAATAAAATAGATACTATGGGAAGAAGAGAATTATTTTTAAGAAAATATATAGCTAATAAATGTTGAACTGCATGGAGGAATATGAAATATTATAAAACAAACAAAACAATATTAAGATGTAGAGAAATAATGAAAGAATATAAATGGGGATGTAAACCAGAAAAATATGGAAGAAAAAAAGAAGAAAAGAAAATTAAAAATAAAATTCAAAAGATATCCTAAAGAGAAATATTATAAAAAACATAGTAAATATAAACCAAGAAAGTTCTTTAAAAGAAAAGGAAAAAGAAATATAAATTATAATAAAAAACCTAAAAAATATAAATGTTATAATTGTGGATAATTAGGTACATATCACCTAACTGTCCAAATAAAAAGGATAAGAAAATTATAAAAATAATAGAAGAAGCATATAAAGAAAATTTAGAGCCAATAGGATATGATGAAGAATTATCTGAAATAGAAAATAAATTAAATAATTCAAAAATATAAATTTATAAATTAAAAATAGTTAGTAAAAGTGAAACTGAAAGTAATGAATCTGAAGAACAAATAGGTTATATGTATATGATGAATAGATTAAAAGATGAATCTGAAAGTAGTAATCAAAATGAATATGATGAATATGAAGAAGTTGTAAGTGCAGAAGAAGGAATAGTTCAAAAAAGAATGACTTTTAATAAAAAACAATATGAAAAAAATAAGAGATTCAAAATTAAATTTAAAACCTGAACAACTAAAAAATGAAAGTTTAATGAATAAAATTGGAAAACTTGTGAAGTCTAAAAAACAAAAAAAAAATGCATGTGTAGTATTAGAAAAGAAACACACTATAGAATCAATATTAATAGAAGGAGTATTGAGAATACCTTTAATAAGTAAAGTTTTAATAGATGCTGAAATTAATAAATTATCATTTAAAGATAAAGTAACAGAGATATATATTGCTGGAGTACAATTATTAGTAAAAACTTATTTTCAAAAAGGAAGAAATTCACCAATAGAATTATTGATAACTGATGGAAGAATAATAAGTAGTATTGAAGATAGTATTTTAGGGATGTTAACTGGAAATCTCATATATCAAAAACTAAAATTTACAGTAAATACTAACTTTTGTATTTCAAAAGCTGATGAAAATATGAATAAAACCTTATTAATATATCATAAATTAGAGGGAATAAAATTATTACCAGGATTAAGAACAATAAGTATAACTGCAATGATAGGATTAGTATTTACAAATGAACATAAGATTTATAAAAGAAATAAAGAAAAATTAACAATTGATAAACATTTTATGCCTGTATTACAAGAAATAGAATTAGACCCAACCAGAATAACAATACCTGAACAATTAAGATTAGAATTGGATAATACAATAGGATATTATGAAAATGAAAATAATTCAAGAAGATTGATAACTAATGATAACATAGGACAAAGAACATTGAGAATAAGTACGCCAACATTAAATATAAATATAAATCAACCTAATACTAGAAGAAGTTTTAGTTTTGAACCAAGACCTAGTACAAGTAGAGGATATCTAAACAAGAAAGATTATTATTAAGATCTAGAACTGAAACACCTATAGATAACAAGCTTATATCTAAAGTTTAGAAGATAAGGAAGAAGAGGAGAAAAACACACAAAACAACCTGATGCACATAAACTGAAAGAGAGACGGAATTTATAGAGGAATTTCGAACTCTAGTTTACCTAAACCTCAAGTTATTTACAATGGTTAGGGTTCAGTTACTAAACCTTACCTGTGACTCTTGAGATTTTTCTTTTATCTTGTCAGACCATAATTGCTTCAGCTTTTTTCTTTCCTTTTCTTGTTCCCATTTTTTCTGTTTGTCTTCATGCAGTAAATTCCTTCAGTCTTGTTTCCACTTTTGCTTTCTCATGATGGCCTGTCTGATCAACTTATTCATAACTCTTTTTTGCTTTCTTCTTTCAGCCAAACATGACATTGATTGCTATTACTTTTTATGAACCACTAGTTGAAAGTCTTCAAAATCGGCACCATAAATATCTTGTTCTATATTTGTCTCTTCTTCTGTTTCTAACTGTTGAGTGGATGACCTTACATCTGACGCTGCTTGGGAGGCTGCATCATTGATTAACGAGGCCCATTCTTCTCTTGTTTTTGCTGCTGCCAGTTGTGTCATTAATCTATTTTTCTCTGCTTGAAATGATGTTGACTCTTCAGCTTTCTGCTTTACTTCATGTGTGACTTTTTTCAATAATCCTTGTATTTTTCTTATGACTGCCTCTTTGCCCGCAAAATTTTGAATATATTTATCCCACCATTTTACCTTAAATGTTCTTACAAGGTAAAATATCATAGGATAAGGCTGTCTTTGATCCATTACAGAAAAGCACCAACTCATAATCCATGGCACTCTCATATAATAGAAAAACCAAAAGGGTTTTTCTGTTTCCTTGAGATTTGAATTTTCTATAAAATGATTATAGCCTTCTTCAACAATTTCGGATAATATTTTCTTAACTGATTCGAAAATATGGAACCATTCAAGGAACCATTTTGGAAAAGTATTTAGACACTTCTGGTTGAACTAGAAAAACCAGGAGTGATTATAATTCTTATAGTACAAAACATTGAACCAGGCTTCTTTATAATCAAAATAGATGTGTATAGCTATGGAATTATGCTATTAGAGGTGTTTACAAGGAAAAGGCCCACAGAAGATATCTTTGTCAAAGGATTGAACTTGAAGAGCTGGGTAAGTGAGTTAGTGCCATATGCAATAATTCAAGTCATGGGTTCCAATTTATTAGAAGGAGATGCATGTCATATAAAAAATATATTGACATCTACATCCTCTATTCTTGAATTGGTCTTGAATTGTTGCACCGACCTTCCAGAAGCACATGGCAATATGATTGATGTTGTAGTATCATTGAACAAGATCAAGGGCATGTTTTTGCATAGGCAAGCAGCATCATGTCTAAATTGGCAATAAGTTTCTTATAATTTGTGTGGTTAATTGTTCTCCATTTTTTGATTATCTACTTTTAGAATATGTTGGACCCATTATTTGTTATATATATATATATATGTTCTTATTTTTACCCAAATATAAAAGTATAAAGCACCTAGTTGCTTTACTTCTCTCCTTTCCTCTTTCCGTAAACATTATAAACAGCCTCTCAAATTTCTTCTTCCCTTAACTATTTTCTTCATTAAAATTAAAAAAAAAGCATGGGATATATAATAGCGTACAACTTTTGTCATGAGTTGGAGAGTGATCATTTAAACGTTATATAATGCCAATGAAACTCCATTTCCTTGTACACTTTTGCAATAGTATATTGTAAGAAGCTTGAATCCAAAACCATCTGTACTATGCTATATATTCTTAGTTATTAAACAAAAAACTTTAATTTGCCATAATCTTTCATTCATCACATTACGTAGTGTCCAATCATAAAAATACGTGCATTTATTTTCACCCAAGCATAAAATATGTGCTCTATCATGATCGACCTTCTCAATCAATAAAATCAACATAGAACGCAGGGGAAGAACAGGGAAAATATCATTGTATTAGCCTCCTCAAAGATAATGAAATTAACAGCCATAATTATTCAGTCTCATAGCACATTACTACTACAAATAAATCAACAAGCATAGTAGTAAATTTCACAAAATTCTTCAATCCCTTTCTCACTACCTTTTTTCTGCCTTATTTCTCATTCCCATGCCCTAAGTGATCTCCATCCATTCAAGCCCATTTGCTAAAGCTTTGGGCCCATGATATCCATTAGCCCCCTTCACGACATACTTTTGAGTATATAGGTGGATTCATGCTAAGTTAAAAAATATGAATAAAATAAAAAGGGAACAGTGAAAAATGTCAATAATTATCAATAATCCTTTGTTTTTCCTACCAAACAAAGTAAACATAATTTGTGAAGACACAACATTATGAAGAAACATGATATAGAAGTTTTATACATGTTTTTGACCATCCTCCACCTTGTTGTTTTAAGGGGGTGAATGATGAAAGGGTGAATTGATTTGTTTGGGATGTGGCTCTATTCTCTTGTGTTCACTCTTGATTGTATTGTTCCTACAATTTAATTATATATAGTTATATCCTTGTTTATTAAAAAAAGAAAAGTTTCATACATGTGAAGTTGGTTTCACTCCATTTCTCATAACAAAAGCAAACAAGGGTCATACAGACGGAGATAAATAAAAACAAATAAAAGTTACAATATTGTCATGTGAAGTAGAAACCCATAATAGTGGCTAAAGCACCATTATCATCCGTCCTTGAGCACCACAAGATCAATTATTGAGATTGAGATAGTGTTTGGGAGTTTTTTGGGGAAGCTCTTGTGAAGTGACATAAAAGGAATACATGAAAAAATCCCTCCGTATCTGTCAAGCAACCATTTTTGAACAGCACAAAAAATCAAAATTCAATTAGCAATATATATATATATATATGGACATACATGAAGAAAATGAAGTTGATTAAAAAAGAAAATGACGCGTAGTTACTAAAGTCAGGGAAAAATGGAGTGAATTATTGTTTGGTAATGAAGCGTCAAGAAGCAAGCTAGTTGCTTTTTTAGTTTATTTTTTTTTTTAATAAGGCAAATCAATCTAGGGCTAGTTTGCTCCAGCTGTTTTTTCATAAATAGATAAAAAATATTGTAGAAAAAAATCATTTTTTTATTTTTATGATATTGTTTAAGCTTTTAAAAATAATCATAATCTAAAAAAAAATAGATTTCTAATTATTTTTTAGAAACTACACTGAATAGCTTTGAACATAATTTGATGGGTAGATGAGAGAAAATGCCATAAAAAATACGGAGATATACAAAAATATCATAAAACTTTAAAATAATTAAATAAAAAATTATTTTTATAAAACATAAATCCATAAAGATACCATAAAATCTAAAAATAACTAACTAATAATTATTTGTTATTACCATAACTAAACATAAAATAATTTTTGTTTTTTGTAAAATCTCTATAAAATAAGGGTCCATTTGTTTTAGCTTATTTCATGAAAATCACCTTTTTTTGAAAAAAAAATCTATTTTGTGAATTTTTATAATGTTTGTTTCAACTTTTGAAATAATCAAAACCTAAAAAAATATATATATTTCTGATTATTTTTAAAAGTTAATCTAATGTTGTAGATGAGAAAGAGCATTTGAAAGAAGCAAGATACATAAACACATCATAAAATTTTAAATAATATAATAATAAATTATTTTTATGAAATAAAACAAAGGAATATATCATAAAATTTAAAAATAACTAACTGATAATCACTTTTTATTGTTGTAACCAAACATAAAATAATGTGTGCTTTTTATAAAATCTCTACAAGATAAATTTCTTTTTATAAAAGCTCTACACTATTTAAAAATCACTTATTTTAAATATTAAACAAATGGGTCCTATATCTCTTTTTTGAAAAATCTCTAAATTATATAAAAATAACTTATTTTTTAATCTTAAACAAATGGGCTCTAATTACTTGTTTAAATGTTAGCAACACACTATGCTGCACAGATAAAGTACATGAATAAGATACGATATGTATATGATATGTTTGTACTTTTATTTAAAAAAAAATATAGGATTTCAATATGTATCTGATACGTACATATATATGTATAAAAAATACATAAAAAGCATTAAAAACATATCCAAACTAGTATAATTATATAGTCCTTTATCGTATGCAAAATAAAATATAATTATTAATTGTTCTTTTATTATATGTTTACCTAATTGCCTACTAACTAATCCCTACTAATTGTTCTCTACGTAGGGTTTATTTGCCAAATGATTACATTCCTACTATAGTTAAAAAAATATAATAATTATCTTTTTATATATATATATATATATATATCTAAAAGTTATTTCATAGGAAAATCTAATATTTGAATTTAAAACAAATCAAAAAAAATGTTACGAATAAAAGAGATTAATATCGCAATATCTAACAAAATTTAATTTCTTAAAATTAGCTTTAAAGCATTGGTTTTGACATATTGACTTGCAATATAGAAGTATCAGATATATATGAAAATTTAAATTTTATTGCAATTAAAAAATAATATTATGATACTCTGCAGATAAATATTGAAAAAGTATTGGCAAGTATCAATATTAGATTCGACAAATTATTCTCCCTCCTGCCCTTAATATAATAACAAAAAGTTTAAAAACATTTTTTGATCTTTAATATAATATGAAGTTAGAGTAATTAATTTTTTCCAAATTTACCCATGGTTTATTTATTGTTACTTGAATTCCTAAACAACAATTTATTATAATTATTAATTGGAAAGAAGGGTAAGATTGGAATAATAATTAAATATTAAAAATTTAAAAATTATTAATTTATGACCATTTTTTAAGTTTTCAATGATTTCAAGATTGAAAGTTATTTATTTATTTAATTTACCTGGATTATATGTGAACATGAGTACCTCCACAGGAATTCCCCTGCAAAAGATATAAATACTAATGTTCATGTAGGCCCATTTATTTCAACTTATTTTATAAAAAACTCACTTATTTTTTTGGAAAAAAATTATTTTATGAGTCTTTATGATGTTTGTTGAAACTTTTAAAAATAATCAGAATATGAAAAAAAATAAATTTTTAATTATTTTAAAAAGATACTTTGAGTAGCTTCTAAAAATAAAATGTGATATATGAGGGATAATGTTTTAAAAAGGTGGGATACACGAAAATTTTATAAAATTTTAAAATAAGTAAATAATAAATTATTTTTATAAAAGAAAAATTAAAGAAGATATCATAAAATTTAAAAATAACTAAGTAATAATCACTTTTTTCATTATTGTAATCAAACATAAAATAATGTATTTTTTTATAAAATCTCTACCAAACAAATCTCTTTTTAAAAATTCTCTAGACTATTTAAAAATTATTTATTTTTTAATCTTAAACAAATGGGTCCTAAAACCGTGATAGTATTAATGTGGATTCGAGCAAAGTTTCTTTACCCTTTTCATGTGTGTGCGAGCGCCTCGACCCCAAAGGATAAACACCAAGTGATCTTTCTTTTATCTCAAAAAGTTCTAATTCGAAAGGCATCACATATACAAAAATATAAATAAAATAACTTACTAACTTAATTAATTATAAAAACACATAATAACATGGTTAATGAACTTGCAAAGCAATGGCAGATTTGCAAGTACTCTTTTCAATTTTTAATATAAGGCAAATTTTAAAATTTTTTTCTGGTCTTTAATAGTAGTGCGGACTAGACAATGAAGAAAAATCTCTTGTCATGGTGAGGCCATACAAGTCTATCTAAAATGACACAAGTCTATCTATTCAAACATTGATTGTCAATTTATTAGTTCCAAAATAATTGGATAAATTGAAATACATTTTCTTAAATTGCTTAGATTTTGTTGTTATAATATCAATTGTTTATTTTGTTGACAAATGAAAACTATAGACTAGGTGATTATAATTTTTTATTTTATTATATTTTTGGTTTTTAATAATTATTTTTAAAACCAATTGAAAAATTATTGTCAAAAATAAAAAGGAAAATCTCTTTGGTTATGTTACTTTGAAAACAATTTTACAATTAAGAAATTGACCGATGGTAGCGGTTACAGTGATTAATAGTAGTGACTTACAATAGTAGTTTGCCATAGATGATAATAGTTTACAACAATCAAATGTAATGTGCTTTAAAAGCTTGAGTTTTACTATAGGTCACTGCAATTTTTTCAATATTCCAAATTTCTACACTTTTGTTTTTCAGTGTTCTAGATTCCCCAATGAGTAGTGTTATAGATGTAACATCCCCAATTTTATGAGTTTTTTAAGTTTTAAAAAGGGTAAATTGATAAAATTGAGTGATTAATGATGTTTTCATATACTAATGAGGTTATTGAATCTTTGGACAACCTTAAAAGAAGGCTATATGGGAGTTCATGCAAACTAGGCATTAATTAAGGCCTAAATTTTCAACTAGTAGTGTTCCAAATTTTAAAAAGATTCAACAATCGGATTAAAATTTGGACATGTTATAAGTTTAGCATTTTTTGGCTATCATGACAGCTTTATTTGCTGTCATGATAACACTTTCGAATCAACTTTTAGGGTGCGCCATTTTATCATCTTACCTCCAGTTGGAGTGATTCCAGAGCTCACACGTCACATTCAAAGAGTATTACTAGTATATCAAATTTTGAAAATATCCAATAGATGGATTAAAATCCGTGCATGTCGCAACCTCAGTGACTGTTGCTGTCATGATAGCATTAAATAGTTTTCATGACAGCACCTCCAGAACAATGTCCAAAAGTGTACCGTTTCTCCATCCAATGTCCAATCGAGGTAATTCTAAAGCCCACATAAAGATTATGAAAGGTTTTACTTGTGACCCAAATTTCAAGAAAATCCAACTGACAGATTGAAATTTCAAAACCCAAATGCAGAAGTGCAACTTTTTAGTAAAAAAACATTTTCAAAATTGTCCAAATCTCATCCTAAGGGTCACAAACATGTGAAAACACTTGGACACATCAAATAGGACTAAAAGTACCTGATAGAACATTTAAATAATGGAAAAACCCCTTATATTAAAATTTAACCACCAAGGTGCCATTTCCCAAAATGGACCCTAAGCCCTTAAAATTCATAAATTACACAAGAGTGGTCAAATACCATTTCAAACACCATATATACACATGAATACACATGCTAAATATATTCATTTGGCTTAGAAATCCCTGTGGGGCCCACACGCCTACTCTCTCTATCCATAGTGTATGTTTGCCTATAGCACACTATTCGTAATATAACCACTTTGCATTTGCTTATAGAATCATATATATACCAAAATGAACATTTTCTTGCAGTGAAAACATGGTCTACTAAATGAATTCATCAAAACCATACACCATAACCAAGTTTCCTAATCACAAGTCTAAAAGCAGACAAAAATTCATACAAAGCCATGTTATCTACATATTCACACTCATATATATAATCACATCCTACTGGCACTCTAATCCTAAATACATTACAATAGATTTGCTCAAAAGAAAAAGGTTGCAGTTCTTTACAAATGCTAGCAAACCCTGAGCTTTGCTCCTTTTCTCGTCCACCACTGAATCCTTCATCTAGACCTGTGAATATTGTAAAGAAAGAGGTAAGACAACCATAGTCTCACTAACAAAGAAATCAATATTCTTTATTATAAGGAAAGCCATAATCAAGTAAATAAATAATAGATTCAAAATAACATATAATTGACCAATTAAAATGCTTGAATGCATGAGATAGGCCGATATAGCCTTTCCTAACTAAAAGAATGCCCCTTGTCACTCTTTAGCTCATGAGTAAACCTTATACCTACTTGCACATCCATAGGCACAAAATGTAAACCAAGGTATAATCTAATCCATCGAACCGCCTATGTCCCTTTGACATAAATCATGAGCAGTTGAAGCTAACTCCTTCCCAGAGCTAGCTCAACTTACTCTTCATGTGAGGTCTAACTTAGTCTAGGCACTCAATCTCACACTTCATATGTTAGATTCCCTCCCCTACTGAAAGGTGTCGAACACTCAATCCACCAACTACTTTAGTGTACTAAGCCCATAATATAAAAGGTAATACTAAGTACTGATAATGAGCTATAGAATATCACAAGACCACAACTCTCTATTAATAAACTCCTACCAAGATCATGCTCCTACACTTTTCTACCTTTCCTGAGTATTGATCACTTCAACATTCTAAGGTAGTATAATACTCATAGTTCATCCCTTAAGTGGTTCCTTAGCCTATCTAAGGTACCAAACCTTGTTGCACTTCCTAAGTGCAACTCCTCATTTTTATGACTACAATGCATGCTAATAATTTTATTTCTATAAATAACATCATTATTAAATAGATAGTAAACATAGATGCATTCTTATTAAAGTAATACCCCATAAACCCTTCTAAAACACATTTTATTTGCATTCAATTATTTAAAACATGTAATGCATGCTAGGTAATATTATCTACTCAAAAATAGCTAAACAAAGCAATAAGAAATATAAATTTCCCTGTTACTTCAATCTTTTTGTACCAAAAGGGTTTTCCCTTATACAAAAAAAAAACTTAGCTTGTCCCTTAACTTTCGAACAAATTTCACCAACAATCTCTACAACATATAAGTGATCCACATCACTTATCATGGCAAATAGCATAAAAGAAGACTATAATTCATACCACACAACTTGGGTCAATGAGCTATAATCCATTTTGATGGTCCATATATTAAATCAACCATTCACATAGTATCACTTAACTACAAAACCATTTATTAGCAACTACTAGGCCAATTTCAAAACCATATAATTTTTAATCAATCAAAAACCTTCACTTAGCATTACCAACTTTCACAATTAGCCCTTATTATAAAAGCCAAAAGCTTAATTTAAGTCTTATTGGCTTCAAATAGCATGATTATAACCCAATCAATAGTTTTAAATCATTCAAGAGAAAAACTCAATCCCTTGGGTTTTTTTTTTGCCCTAAAACTCTTTTTTTTATCTAATTGCCCACTCAAAATATTAAATCACCATATAGAAACTTAAAACAACCTCATTAGGACCCAATGACATTAAAGCTTACAAGAACAAAGCCTTTAGGATCAAAATCTAGAATTTACCTCTTCTAAAAACTCAAGAAAACTGAGAGGGAAGGAAGATGATTGAAATAGGAAGCTTACCTAACACGTAACCAAGCTCACAACCACTGCAATGCCTTCTAGATCCGAGCCTTAACTCCCTCTCTTCCTCCTCTATTCTCCACCATCTCTTATGCTCTCTTGCCTTTTGTTTTTCTTGTTTCATTTCTTTTCCCTTCTAAATTTCTATTTCTGCGTGCTTATATTAAAAGAAACTGAACTTAACAAGTTGGTTAAAATTATAAGAAAGGGCCCAAATCTTTTTGTTATAACACAAAAGCTTGAGACATCTTTGGTAATTTTTTCATGATTAAGAAAAACATAAAATCAAATTTTTTCTTAGTAAAATTTTAACTCTCAACCTCTATCAAATTATTCTTAATTTTAATTTAATTATGGATATTTTATTTTAAATTAAATTTGGGTCATAAAAAATTTAGGATGTTACATAGCAACTCCTACAAATACTCTACTAGTTAAGTGTATCATGACGTGCCAAGGGCTAATGTGGCTGCCATTAGCATCCAGTGTTCTGAACTCATTCATCCTCAGTGAAATCAAGCATTTATGGAGTAAGAAACAACTTCAAAATTTTCTCTTTCAAACCTATTCAACCATCATTTTCCATTATCCAAATTTATCATTATTTCATCTATACATGAATCATTGCATTAAACAAAATTATGTCAATAGAGAACTAAGTAATTAAATTGCTTTTGAATAATAATATCATTTATCATATATCAGTTTCAACCATTAGTTATCAACAATATAAATCATCAATAAAATCAATACATTTTCATTAATAAGACAATTATTAGAAAAATAGAATTTACAAGGATATTTGTACAATTTATAAAGGAATAATGTAAAATTTAAATAAATGAATTTTTAAACACTTTATTAGAAATTTATTCAGAACATTACTCACTCACCTGAAAGCTTCTTGAAAATTCTAAAGTTTGCTTCTCTTAACTTTTCACTTTAATTCTAATGATGCCCTTAATTTTTTGACAAGTAAATCAAAATTCCAAAATCATTTATCATGTAATTTTGCAAGCACTTAATGAGCATTTAAATTCAATCTGAACAGTATTAAAGATAATACTCTAACCAATTATGTTTCAAGTAAACTTGCATTAGTTAATTCATTTAACAATTTTCAATTTATCCTCAAACTTTCTTGTGACCCATTCTCAATCATAAATCATAATAAACCTAATCAACCCTTCTTATGCTTCCTTTAAACTTAATAAAATATGAAATAGGCATCCTATGTAATCCATTCTCCCACTTTTGCATTTTAAAATTTCAATTAATAACTTGAGCCAAAATTTACATATATTCCTCCAAACTATGACATGAAAGTTTAACAATCCATAATTTACTAAATTCTTCTTTCACACATTTTTACAAATTCCTTGTGGCCATGCATTTATCATTGACAAAATTAAGATGAGTAACCATGCAATTCCAACAACTTCCAAACTTTTATTTTCATTAGCCAAATTCACTTTAGCATCAGGGTAGAATAACATTCATGATTAATTACAACTACACCTCCAATTCATTCTAAAACTTGTTGACAGCAAAATAAAGAATAGGGATGTCATAATTCAGCTAAAGAAGGGACAAGATCATTCTGTGCTGTTGTAGGAACCGAAGAGGAAGGCAAAATAGCAAGTACCTCAACTAAACACAATGGCAACAAATATAAATCAACAAGTGGCTTGCATCGAAGAAGGAGAAGAGGAGAGCTTTAACCTATTACACGCATGAGAAAGAGGAGACCAGAACTTCAGCCAGCAAATAAAAGAATTAGCCACCAAACATACACACACGGGATTTCAATCGCTAAGAAAGAATAAAAGAGATAACCGAACACACTTACACACACCTCCATCAGCCACGACACAGAGTAGAAACAGAGTAAGAGATTCAGCTTTACCTCTTAACAGAAATGGCCGAACAACAGAGGAAAAGGAGTAGTGAATTGCTGGCGGTGAGGAGACAAGCACACCAAGGCGAGATTGAAGCCTATGCGATGGGAAAGGAGAAGAAAAACAGGGACAGACACGAACACACTCACTAACTCTGTTCTGCAGCTTCTGACCGACAAGAATAATGGAGAGAATGAAATAAGAAACTCATTGGAAAAATTACAACACAAGACCAAAAGCTTGTTGGGGAAAATTTCAAAAGAAGACCCTACCAGATTTTTATTATTGTTATTATAATATTTTTATAATAAAAATAAGGGCATTTTAGTAATTTCTCATATAAGAAAATAAAACTAACCTTTGGTCTAAGTAAGATTCAAACTTTAGACCTTCATATAAATAACTAGTAAAAATTCTATTAGGCCACTACTCTTCATGTCCTATAACTAAATTAATTAAATAAAATCTCAATGGAGAAGGAAAATTATTTAATTTAAATTTTTGGATCATTACATGCTATATAATAATTTGTAAAACAATTGGCATGACATGAGGAAAAACACATGTGTGACACATTTATGATACTTAAGAAGTCACATATTAGAGATTCAAATGGAGTTTCATTAATACGGATTAGATACGATGCAATGTCTCTAAGTCAAGTAAACCTAAATTAACTGAGTGTTCTTCACACACAAAATGTTTAATTGCATACATAAAAATGCATCCCATAAGGCATATGGTTCTATCTAGCTTTCTCACAACAAAAGCAAACACTACTAAAAAAAAAAGTATTTGGTGGGGTTTGAAAGTTTAATTTCGTGACATTTATAAAACGCTACAAGTGTTAATGCTATCTAAAGCCTTAGATGACGTTTCATAAATTAATGAAATGTGATAAGAAGATGTAAAGAGCATTTTTTGTAGGAAACATCACCTTTCTAGTTTTTTTTTTTTTTAGATAATCAAAAGGTGCCATTTCCTCCACATAATTAAACGCCACCTATCTAATGTCATTTCCTCCACGTAATGAAATGCCACCTATCTAACTCTTCTTTAAAAAAATAGTAAAGAGGTGGCATTTCCTATACCCCTTGTACCTTTTTTAATAAAAAAAAGGAGGAGAGGTGCCATTACATTCATGAAATGCCATCTCTCCCTTTTATTTTTATTTATTTTGGTTAAGGTTATTTTTGTCACTCAACTTTACCTGAAAGGTCACTGGGAATCCTGAATTTAACTATAGGTCAATTTTGTCTTTTAAATTTAAAGATTCCCTCTCCCATCGCTCTGCTATTTTCTCACCACTAGTTGATAGTTAATAGGCCTCACATTATATTTTTAATAATTTTTTATTATAAAATAGTTGAGTTCACAGTGCCTACTGAACCTTTGAATAAAAGTTTAGGGGCAAAAATGACTCTTAAATTGATAAAAAATATTTTAAATATAGTAAGGCCCATTGATAACTAACGGACATTAAGTGTTTTTAATATCAGGATGATAAAGGAGGGAATCTTTAACATTGAGAGATAGAATCAACCTATAGTTGAGTTTAGAGTCTCTAGTAACCATTCGGTTAAAGTTGAGGGGTAAAAATTATCCTTAAGCTTTTCTTTTTTAAATAAAAGAAATTATCTAGCACCAATATTCTTTTTTAATATATATATATATATATATAATCTCTTATATAACCATCAATTCAAATACATAATTTTTTTATTTAATCAAACATTATAATAAATATACAACTAATTGCTACAAATAAGTTTTCATTTATAGTTAAGTTTTCATTTAAATAAAATCAATAATTATAAATAATTTACTATTTAAAACTAATTTGATGTAAAATTACCAAATAATCAAATTCATATAATAGGGACTTATCAGAACAATTAACAAACGTGGACACACAGTCTATGAGGATAAATAACCAAATGCGGCTCTCGCCACGAAACAAATGTGGACACACAGTCCACGAGGATATGTAACCAAACGTAGCCGAAGCCACGAAACAAATGTGGACACACAGTCCATGAGAGTATGTAACCGAATGCAGTCAAAGCCACGAAATGAATGTGAGTACGATGCTCACAAATAACCATCCTTTTGTTCCACGTGTGTTGGCTATTGCACGGGGCTAGCACCTCCTATATACACCTTACTAGCTAGGTGTACCATGGCACGCCAAGGGCTAACGGAACTTCCATTAGCAATCAGTGTTCTGTATAAAGTTCCCTTAAAATTCATTTTCAAACATGCAAGAAAATCATCACTTTCAAAATAAACTTTTCTCTTCTCAATATCAAACTCTCATGAATTGTTTAAAATATCAATCCTTTAAAATATAAAAATTCACAACTAACGTTCCATAAACTTCTTCACCCATTTCCATGATTGTTTTTATTGAAAAAAAGAGTACTAGAATTTATAAAAGTATTTTTGCCAATCTTATAAGTATAAATCATGATAACTTCAAGAGCTAAAGAAATTTAATCAACAACATTAATCAATGCTAGAGTGGCATATATTAATGACTGTAAATTATTGAAAATAATAGTTGATAAAAGGAAATTTTTAAATATATATAAATTGATTGGGATGTTATCCACTTACCTATAGTTATCCTCAAGGCTCCAAACTCATTTCTTATGACTCTATTTGAGCTTTCCTTCTTCCAAACATCCTGTAATATATAATATATAATAATATTTTAATGGACTTTATTTTTTAAAACCAATAAGATCCCATTTCGAGAGAACCCACTCAACTAAAATTAACAATAATAATTTTAAAGTTTTAAGAACACAATTCATTCATAAAGATTTCTTCTTAGGCTTTTAACCAAACATTTAATGTGTGACATTCTAAACCATTCAATAAAACACGAAACCTTTAATTCTATTGCCCAACCATTTCCAAGCATCCAAGTATAACTTCTAAAATGATAATGTACTTTATAACCTTTCAATTTTGTAACTCTCAACAATTCAAAACTCAAATAAGACCTCAATAACTTCTTAAATAAACTCCTTTGCAATGCTCAGATTAAAACTCTACTAAATAACATTTGAATCAATCATTCTTTTTGCCTCAATCATTAGAACTTTAGAAAACACACAGTCAAGCAAAAATTCTCCAAATGGGCATTTAATCAAATAATTTATGGGCATCAATCTTTAAGCTCATATTAATCTTTTCCTCCTCAATATCACTTCCTTAAAATTTTCAATAGCAATATTATAATCAATAATCCAATTAACTTCAATTAAAACTAAAACCCACTCCATCATTTCCTTCTCTTATACGACCACAAATTTCATCTTAAATCAAGCTTTTCCTTTATACACATATATATAACCAGTCATGTTTAGCAGCAGTAGCAGAGGAGAAATTTTTTTTTTTTTTGCAACTCAAATAATCAACTCTCACACCCACTCGCACAAAAATAAAAAGGAAGAAAACTTGAAGTTTTTGCACCAGAAATTTCCAAACAAAGATAGCGAAAGGAAGAAGAAATCGTACCACAAGCTGAACAAGGGAGGGAAAATCTAATGCATCATGCAAAAAAAGAAGAACAGAGCCAGCAAAATCAAACTAAGAATAAAAAAGAATCATGGATAGTAGCTCGTTCTAGTGTTTCAGCTTTCCTGCATCAACTCCTGTAACATCCTAAATTTTAGATAAAAAAAATTATGAAATTTAATTTTTTTTAAATGATGATAATAATAGGAATTTATATTATTTGAGGTTATTTGAAAATAATAATATGGTTAGGCATTTAATTATGAATTAAAAACTTAAGTTTAAAATTATATAAGAAATATTTTGTTAAGATATAATTTTAAAATTTAAAAAAAATATTATTAATGCGTGAGTGTGAGTTAAAAAAAAAAGAAAAGAAAAGAAAGTAAAAAAAAAAGGGGAGGGGAGGGGGTTTAGTCCCACATCGGTTAGATGTGGGAATGAAAGGCACCTCCTCATGTATAAAAAGAGGAGGTGCATTGTGGAGGAAGCATGAAGAATTTTTTATTGTAATTTGTGAAAATTGCAATTAAGAGCCCAAGATGCAATTTGTGAAAATTGCAAGTAATGGCCCAAAGGTTTGAATAATTAAATTCAAACCTATAGTTTTTTTTTTAATATAATTTTGGGACCACAATCCCATTTTTATATTATTTTTCTCTCTTCCTCTTACGTTGCTCGGCGTTTTCTCGCAATGGGGGATTATTTTCTTTTTCTTCAGGTATGTTCTAACTTTCTTGTTTAGATTAGCATTTAAAAATTTATTTAATTACAAAATTAATTTTATAGTTATTTTCTAAATAATATTAGCTTTCTAGTGATATGATTATTTTGTAGGATAGAGTAAATATTCTGATTAGGATTTTTCTATATGATAGTTAATCTGATGATATGATGGATTAAAAATATAGGTTAAAACTCTTAGGGATATAATAAATATTATAGAATATTTTTTTGAAGTTGAAACTCATGTTTAAGAATTTTTGAGTTAAAATCTAGATCTATATGGTTGAATTTATGTGGAATCTGAGATGTAGGGATAAACCTATGATTATTAAATATTTATTTAAGTATGAATAAGTATTTTTGAGGTTATAGAAAGGTGATTTGAGGCTTCAGGATAATTCTAAAATTTTTAATTTATTTTTGGATGAATTTTTAGAATATAGAAGGATGAAATTGTGATACGAGAAGTGATTTAAGGATAAAAAAATAGTTTATTAGGGTACGAGAATTTTAGAAAAATAATTTGGGAAGTTAAATGAGGCATAAATCTTAAATTAGTATTAATATGGATTATAGATCTAAGAATTTCTAATTCTTTAAATTAGAGTTATTTATTTTAATGTAAAATTAATATATAGTATTGTGAAATAATTATGTAGATTATATTGACAAAGATAGTGGTGAAAAAGGAGTTGTGAAGGGGAACTTGTTATTCAAGACACAAGGTAACCATTATTAATGTGTTGTGATGAGTGTGTTTGTGAATGGTTATGTGTTGACTTGTTGTTTGGAAAAACTATGAATTATTGAAAATAAATACTGTTATATACTTGTTTGAAATTATTGCCAAGTGGGTCAAAAATTTATTTTTATTTATCATGATGAGATATTATTGTTCGGATATATTCCTGTTTGGATATTTGAATGATGCATGACTTGTCAGGGTATTTTAATGTATGGTGTTAATGGGAATTTCTGTTCGGTTAATTATTACCACGTGGTAAGCCCTCATTGGACCCAATGAGTGGCGTGTCGCTTGGTCCAACTCACCTTTGGCCGGGTGATTTGGCGTCCGAGCATGGCGAAAGGAGGATATAAGGTGTAGTCATGCAAATTAAATACTTGTTCGGTTTGTTTGAAAATATTGTTCGGTTAAATGTTTTGTGTGTCCACTTAGCAATCGCATGATTAGTTACAATCGCATGCATCATTACATATTAATTTTTGGTTACTGGGACTTTTAAGTCTCATTCCCCGTGGTTAATATTTTTACAGGAGCGAGTCCGGCCGAGAAAGCACCAGAGGTGTAACTATGGTGTATGAAACACCATCTTTTATGTTGCCTCTTATTTTGGATTATACAATGTATCTTGTGCCAACTTAGGACATATCTTCTTTGTGAAGCATGTAAACTCTAATCCTTTTTATTAAAAGTATTTATTTGACCAAGAGGATTATGTTTGTCTCTCTTGATTCATGACCTAATTTAAATATCATGCCATGAGGATCCTGACTGTCCCTCATGGTTCTAATTGCTTTTTTTGAAATATTTTAAGACCTGTGGTATATTGTCTTGGATTTATCATGGTAAGAAAATTTTCTACCATGATAATGGTTTTAATAATTTGTGAAAAATCGGTTTGTATTTTTGAGGGTGTTACAACTCCCACACCCCAGCGATGATGCAGCTGTGAGTGAAGAAGGCAGATCATTGAACGAGGAAGACGACTAGGCGACAGCAAGCATGCTCTTATCACTGGCTAGACGATAAGTCCACGGAGAGGAAGATGATAGTAAAGGATTTTTCAGATCTGAGGTTCGAAGCTATTGGAACTGAGAAAAAATCTCCAACTCTCTTCCACTGGTCCAGAACACGCGTGCACTGCCAAAAAAGAGAAGAAAAGAAGAGGAAAAATGGGAAAGACTTGGCTGAAGGAAAAACAATGAGAACTCACTAGAAAAATTGAAGAGGAACAGAGGGAGCTGGCATTGGTGAATAGCTTGAGTCGAAGGATCCAGAAATTTCTCATCCTTATGCGTACGTCTGACCGAGAGGGGAGAGGAATAAAAATCTGAGTATTAAAAAATTATGACAATTACAAGAGAGGGCACAGCATTTCCTCTAATAACATAAGAGAAACGGGCACTTTTCAAAATTTTAAACTAATAAAATTAAACCTATTGCTCAAAAGAATTCAAACTCTGGACCTTAAAATAAACTAGTAGCATAAGTTTCACTAAATCACTACTTTCTATTTGTCATAAAACTAACTTAAATAAAATATAAATTGAGAGAATATATATATATATATATATATTTGAAATTTTAAAGTCATTACATTCTCCCCCCTTTTGAAATTCAGTCCCCCGAATTTTAATGAATGCTTACCTTAGTTTTTGAATAAATGCAAATACTTAACAAGCATATCACTTCCAACTTTCCATGTAGCTTCTTTATTTATCTATTAAAAATAATCACAATGATTTCTTCACATGATAAAACTAGATCTATCTATATCCTTTCGAGTATCAATCACATGAAAAAGGGTTGTACAAGTATATACATAAATACATATGCGTTTTGTAGTATTGATACATGAAACACCAAACGAATGCTCGATAGTTTAAGTGGTAATATCAATTGATAACTGACGACATCAACACTCACTAAGATCTCAAAGGAGCTAATATATCCCGACCTCAACTTGCCTTTATTCTAAAATCTCCTCACTCCTATCGTGGAATACACCTTGAGATCTACTTTGTCTTTAACCATAAACTTTAACTACCAACATCTGTTATCAACATAAGACTTCTATCGACTCTCAGTTATTAACCATCTTATCTAATTACTTTCACCTTTTTAATAGCATCTTGCACCAGATCCTATCTTAAATTTCTTAAGTAATATCAACCCATTCAATTAAAAATCTTCATCATTTATCTTACAACTCCTCAAATATCAAATATTAGTTTGATAATTATTATTGTATGCACTTTACAATGAAGTCAGTAGTTATGCTAACTTTTAATGACCAAAGTCCAAAATACAAGATCTTGACATAATGTCTAAAATTCAAACTATCCCTTTATATAGATCATTAGATTATGATAGTACCTAAAGTCTCCTGTAAGGTTTACTAAAGGCACAAAGTAAATTAGAGTATTTGTTCTGCAATCTAAGATAATGGAACTATATGCAACTTTACAAACTCTTCTACCCATTGATGCCCCCATATCAATTTGTAATGCTTCCCTTAACTTACACACAAACTAACATGAGATAAAGTCCATTATGCTTTTCCTCAAACTATCCCACAATACAAATAGTTTATTTGTTTTATAAATCTTGATGCACCTTTATTGAACTTTGAAGAATAATTGATCCACATTGAGTTAATTCTACTCCTCATGATAACCTCTATTTGAGGTATGCATATTTTGCTACTATCTTTTAATGTGCTATTTTAATCAGCAACAAATTCATCTATACATTGCATCGTAAATTTATTAATAATTTATGCAAACATTACATTCATCCTTTTCATAAACATTACTACACTTGCTCTTGTTTATACATCCTTAATTTATCAACACAATCATTTAAAATTTCCTAAATGAATTTCTTAACAACATTTTCCTAAAATAAAAGCAGAAATAGAATCCTAAATTCCTCTTAATTCCCTTATAACAAAGAGAGATATTGTAGATATGCCTATTAATATAGATCTCTAGTCCTTCTAATTGCTTTAGCTAAATAATCCTAAAATTTTTCTGTTGAATTGCATAGCTCAAGCACAAAAATAAAAGGGGGAATGGCATTAAGGGCTTTAAAAACAGGTTTTATTGCAATTTAAGCCTAAATGAATCTGATATTTCTCTGCAGGCCTTAAGGCCCTTATTGTCAATTTTCTTGAGATCAAAAGTATGATTTTGCCCCTTGTTTGATTTGAATTAAGAACCTGTGTAAACTCTCAAAACAACGAAATAGACCATACACGATACAACATCTACTATGCACAAGACCATGTCCACACATTTCAAAAGAAAGTTCATGCATTTTAAGTATTTCACTAGCCTTAGCTTTATCAAAAAAAGACTAGGCAGACCATACACGAAACAATATCTACTATGCATAATACAATGTTCACATGTGCTGAACAAAAAATTCATACATTTTCAATATTTCACTAGCTTAAGCTATAACAAAATAACGTTAGGCAGACCATGCATGACGCAACATCCACTATGCACAAGACGATGTCCATGCATGCTTAACAGAAAGTCTATGCATTTTCAATATTAAGAAGGGCAATTACATCATATATAAATAATTTCATGTTAGTATTAGCCTAGGTACTAAAACAAGTACCTATATGAAATTTGATACAATATTTTAAGTCTGATATATATAAAAAATTAGCCACTATATCCAAAATATCTAACAGTTGCTTCTACATATATAGACAAAAAATATTTGTGATTCCCACTTACTCAAAAAATATTATTTGAAAATGCTTTCATATACATAATTACAGTTGCTTGTGTGCACCAAAGAAGTATAATGTAACCACTTCTCATGCTGGGTTAGGATTCTTGCATGTCTTGCGACTGTGTCTGGCCTTCCCACATCTTGAACAATGATAAATCTTCCTATCTTAAAAGACTCTATCCTCCTTGTTCATGGCCTCCCAGGAGGACGGCTAGTTAAAGACAGTTGCAAGAAAAAAAAAGTTTGTGATATATTTTCACCTGAAAGTCCATGTGATTTCAATTTATCATTATGCTAGGCTTAACAAAATACTAAAGTTAGGCAAATAATGCATGATACAATATTCACTATGCATAATATAATTTTCATTTATTCTCAACTAAAAGTTCATAATATTTTACTTTATCAGTAAGCTGGGCTTGGTAAAATGCACAAGTAAGCAAACAATGCACAACATAATATCCACTATGCATAACATAAGGTTCATATATTCTCAACTAAAAGTCTATAAGATTCTACGTTATCAGTAGGTTAAGCTCGACGAAATGCAGATGTAAGCAAACAATGCACAATACTATATCCTCTATGCACAACTTAAGGTTCATATATTCTCAACTAAAAATTCATACGATTCTACTTTATCAGTAGGCTAGGCTTAACAAAATGCATAAATAGGCAAACAATGCATAACACAATATCCATTATGCACAATATAAGGTTCATTTATTGTCAACTAAAAGTCCATAAGATTCTACTTTATCAATAGGCTAGGCTTGACAAAATGCAGATGTAAGCAAATAATGTACAAAACAATATCCTTGATGCACAACTGAAGGTTCATATATTCTCAACTGAAAGTCCATATGTGTCCAATTTATCAGTTGGCTAGGCTTAATAAAAAGTTTCTCAAGTTAATGAAAAACAAAAGGTCTGTATATAACATGAAAGTATCCATTTGCTAACAACACAATGTCCATATATTTATAATATAAGGTTTGTTGATATGATACACATAAATATCCGCACAAGTTAATTACATAGTTTGCACAACGTAAACTCCATAAATAACAACTTAAATTTCATAAACAACATCTACACCAGAACATTTATATTAGTTGCAAGAAAATATGTATCAAAAACAACAAAAAGTCCATAAATAACAACTTGTTTTCATTAAATAAACGTGAACGCGTACATTATGATTAGATAAAATTGATATGGCAGATGCAGCACTTGATCCATTCTTTCCACACTATGGCAAATCGTTTCAAGAAGTTGGTTGGCATGAGAGGAATGTAATCGGACAAACGCCTGATCGTCTTCTCTATACCCATTTGGATAAAAGTGAATTGCCCACTCATACCCATTGAAAGAAAAAGCTTCAAATGAGAGAAAGAAGGAAGAAGGAGGAAGAAGAAGAGAGGGAATAACGAAGCATGATGGGGAGGAAAATGAATTTGGTTATTGTATCAGTGTTGAAAAAGGAAGAGAGAGAAGGATGAGGGAGGAAGAACAGAGGAAAAGAGAGAAGGACGAACAGAGGAAGAAGAAGCTGGTTATGGGAGGGACAAATTAGTCATTTCATCAAAAAACATAATTGCAAATGAGGCCTTTAGGCCCTCAGAATAATTTCAGAATCTATTAGGCCTTATTCGCAAAATTCTTGCTTTTTAAGGCCCTTAATGCCATTCCCCCAAAATAAAATGCATGTCTTCCACCATTCACTACTAAAGGTCATTCCAATTCACTCAAAATGCTTAAAACATCTTACTAGTAACCAACATGCATAGTAGAAAAAAACAATAAAACTTAATCTCTTTTCACCCAATTTTAACATGTTATGAACACATAATTGATCCCAAACTTTAGATGATCATAACTTCAACTAGAAACATCCAATTCAAGAAAAATATGGCTCTTTAGAAAGATATATTCATGCACTATCTACTATTATGATTTCAAAATCATTAGAGCCCATTTAGTCTAAAAACAAATTATAAAATATCAAATCTGATATTAAAGCTATAGAGCTGTTTCATGACAACTTTTAAAACTAAAATTCAAAATTTTAAAACATATTCTATAGGACTCTAAAAAGTACCGTATTTGGGAAAATGAAACTTCTACATATTCTATAATTGCATGCCAAATTTCATATAAAAAACTAACCTTTAAGGCTTTCAACTGCAATCATACCATTTACTGCTCATTTCATTTTTTTTGAAGGCTCAGATAATTGAACTTGCACTCTTTTGAGATTCTTCATCATAAACATATTTCACGCCACTCGTACAATATCTAATTTAGTTCTCAAAAATGACCACTTGATTTGTATTAACACACATTAAGTCATATATAATTCATATCACATCATATGAACTCCAATGTTCTACTTTAAGCCATGATTAAAAGTTTTTCATCACTTGGATTCCAAATATTATTCTTAAATCATATATGCCTTATTTAACCCCAACAAACTCATTTAAACCCTCTTTATAAGTCAAGAGTTTAAATTTCAACACTTTGTTCTTTATGCCTTGTTTTCATCCTAAAGGTTGATATTTCAAAATTATGAATTTCTCATAATGATGGTTTAATTGACCTTCATAATTCTTACTCACACATCCTTTATGATAATTTCATCAAAGAAACCTTATTGACACTCATGTAAAGTCATCAAAAATCATTCACCTTCACTCACTGGCAATAGATTCATGCCCTTAACCAATCAACAATATCTCACTAACAGGAATTGCTATCATGATACTCAGGCATACAATAACAAGTAACACTAATATCAAATAGCACGAGTCTTGTGAGAGTTAAACATAACATTACATTTTCTTGAAGCATATCTACTTGTAGTTTAAATGTTGCTCCCACCAATCTAGCTAATAATGACATAAAACATGAAGCATACCAAATTAGCCCATGACTCAAATTATTCAATATATATAGACTTATTCTTCTAAATATGAATTGAAGTCCTTCCAAGACAAACCTTTTGTCTTTCCTTTCTTGAGTAGATATTGTATTTATTTTTTTATTGCAAAATTGAGGAGGGATCCTTCAACACCTCGAGATGAAGCATCTACTAAGAGTATTAGAGTTCTACTACTTTAGTTATGTCCCTTATGGTACTTGTGATCTTGGGTCTAACTTCTAAAGAGAACACAAAGATCTTTAAGCTTAACAAAAATTATAAAATGTAAAAGAACTTGAGTTTCAAGAATAAGGATATATCACTAGGTTGAGTTTAGGCTCTATGAAAAACTCCCCTACTTCATGTCCTTCTACTTAATGCTCAGTGTCTAGTCAACATTTTCTCAGTATTTGAAGAGACCAAGGAAATGTTCAGCTCAAAATACAAAACTATATATTAAGAGAAGTCAATAAGAAGGAAAGGGATCACATTAAAAGACCCTCTATAAGGCCTTCAATGATGCCTCAATTATGATTATGCCAGGGTTCATAATGATAATTGAGACCCCATTGAAGAGTTCTTGCTCCACATAGCTATATAAAAAACTTAGGCTCTTATACCAATTTGTCACGTCCTAAAAATAGAGGGCAATCGACACAGGATGTGAACCATATAACACATCTCCGCAAGCCTCTAACCTTAAACTCACTTCATTTCTAAAATGTAATTAAATTTATATTGAAATTTTAACATTTTTGATATTGGTCATTAAAATAAAGTTTTAAAAGAAATTTTGTAAAAATATTGACAAAACCTTGCTTGTAAATAAGATCATCCAAAACTCTACAATATAAAAATATTCACAAGATACCATGTTAATCAGGAGCTTAGCTCTTCCAATGAACAGATAGCATATATACCAAAATAGAAGCCCTGGATGTAGCATATGTGGAGCACCTAACCAGACCTTTCCAAAATAAAATACATAAGCATTGGTAGTTACATTAAAAGGGAAATTTTGATCAGTTCTTTACCTAACACATCTATGAGTTCTTATGGATCAACAGGGGAATCGGCGTCACTAGTGTATCTGAGACAAAAATAATTTTTCAGTGAATAACGTCCCAATAATAAATACTTGTACATAAAAAAAAATTTAAACAATTATGTAAGTTAAAGAGGCAACGATCTTTATAAAAATTTAATAAACTTTGAAATAAAACAATTCTATAAAATTTTAAATAAAATCTCGAACCATTAAAATCTCATAATGAATAATATTATCACATGATTGCAAGGAAGCAAACAAACAAAATCAATAATTCTAAATAATTTACTATTTAAAACCAATGGGATGTAAAATTACCAAATAATCAAATTCATATAATAAGACTTATCAGAACAATTAACAAACGTGGACACACAGTCCACGAGGGTAAATAACTAAACACGACTCTCGCCATGAAAACAATCATGAACACACAATCCATGAGGGTATGTAACCAAATGCAGCCGAAGTCACGAAACAAATGTGGACACACAGTCCATGAGGGTATATAACCAAATGTAGCTGAAGCCAAGAAACAAACATGAGTATGATGCACATGAATAACCATCCCTCCGTTCCATGTGTATTGGCCATCGCACGGGGCTAGCACCTCCTATACGCACCCTACTAGCTAGGTGTACCATGGCACGCCAAGAGCTAACGGAACCCACTCAATTTATGGGCATTTAATCTTTAAGCCCATATTACTCCAAACGGGCATTTAATCAAACACTTTATGGGCATCAATCTTTAAGCTCATATTAATCTCTTCCTCCTCAATATCACTTCTTTAAAATTTTCAATAGCAATCTTATAATCAATAATCCAATCAGCTTCAATTAAAACTCAAACCCACTCTATCATTTCCTTCTCTTATACGACCATAACTTTCATCTTAAATCAAGCTTTTCCTTCATACACATATATATAACCAGTCACATTCAGTAGCAGCAGTAGAGGAGAATTTTTTTCTTGCAACTTAAATCATCAGCTCACACACCCGCTCGCACAAAAATAAATAGGAAGAAAACTTGAAGTTTCTGCACCAAAAATTTCCAAACAAAGACAGCAAAGGGAAGAAGAAATTCCACCTCAAGCTGAACAGGGGAGGGAAATTTTGATGCATCATGTGGAAAAAGAAGAACAGAGCCAACAAAATCAAACCAAGAATCAAAAAGAATCATGGATAGCAGCTTGTTCCAGTGTTTTAGCTTTCATGCATCAACTCCCACGTACCAGCAATGATGCAACCGTGAGTGAAGAAGGCAAGTATGCTCTTATCATTGGCTAGACGATAATACCACGAAAAGGAAGATGATAGTAAAGGATTTTTTGGATCTAAGGTTCGAAGCTACTAGAATTGAGAAAAATTCTCCAACTCTCTTCCTCTGGTCTAGAGCACGTGTGCACTACTGAAAAAGAGAAAAAAAGAAGAGGAAAAATGGGAAGACTTGGTTGGAGGCAAAACGATGAGAATACATCGGAAAAATCGAAGAGGAACAAAGGGAGTTGGCATCGGTGAATAGCTTGAGTTGAAGGATCCAGAAATTTCTCATCCTTATGTGTGCATCTGACCAAAACGGGAGAGGAATAAAAATCTAACTGTTAGAAAATTGTGAAAATTACAAGAGAGGGCTCAGCATTTGCTTTAATAACATAAGAAAAATGGGCACTTCTTGTAATTTTTTTTCAAAATTTTAAACTAATAAAATTTAACCTATTGCTTAAAAGAATTCAAACTCTGGACCTTCAAATAAACTATTAGCATAAGTTTTACTAAATCACCACTTTCCATTTGTCATAAAACTAACTTAAATAAAGTATAAATTGAGAGTTATATATATATATATTTGAAATTTTAAGGTCATTACAATCCACATCACTTTTCATGAAAAATACCATAAAAGAAGACTATAACTCATACCACACAACTTAGGTCAATGAACTATAATCTATCCCAATGATCCATGTATTAAACCAACTATTCTTATAGTACCACTTAACCACTAAAATCATTTATTAGCCACCATTAAGCCAATTTCCAAACCATACAATTTTTAATCAACCAAAAACCTTGACTTAGCATTACCAACTTTCACCATTAGGTCATGAAAACCAAAGTTTAATTTAAATCTTATTGGATTCAAAAAGCACAATTATAACTAAATCAATAGGTTTAAACAATTGAGGAGCAAAACCCAACCTCTTGAGCTTTGACTTTTGCCCTAAAACTTCATTTTTATCTAATTGCTCGCTCAAAACATTAGAGCACCATATGAAAACTCAAAACAACCTCCCAAGGAAACCAAAGCTTACAAAAACAAAGCTTTTGAGATCAAAATCTGAAATTTACCTCTTCAAAAAATTCAAGAAAACAAAGAGGGAAGGAAGAGGATTGAAGTAGAGAGTTTACCTATCATATAACTGAGCTCGCAATGGTTGCAAAGCTTCCCAGATCCAAACGTCACTCCCTCTCTTCCTCCTTTCTTCTTCCTCTCATCCGTCTTACATTTCTTTCTTTTATTTTCTTGTTTCAATTTTGATTCTGCATGATTTCCCCTTTTAAAACTGATCTTAAAACATTTTGAGAAAAATTACAAGAAAGGACCCAATATTTTTTTATTATAGCACAAAGGCTCGAGTCAACTTTAGTAATTTTTTCCATAGTTAAAAATAAAATAAAACCAAACTTTTGCTTTGTAAAATTCAAACTTTGAAACTCTATCAAATTGTTCTTAATTTTAATTTAATTATGAATATTTTATTTTAAAATAAACTTGAGTCTTAAAAATTTTGAGATGTTACATTTACTTAAACTCTGTTTTTATGCCATTAATTTAATAAGGGTTAATGAGTATTTGAGATCCTAAACTATTGTGTGAATAGCATTCTGAACCTTGAACTCCTAAAATATGTAAAAACTTCTCTCAACTTTTAAATTTTGAGCACTTAAAACCCTGTCATTAAGTTAAAGAAAAAGGCATTTATTTTTAAGGGTCACGATGAGTGTCACATCAATGTGTGATTGGGCCTGCCAACTACAAAAGTAAGGGCTATTTTCTCCAACTTAACAGTGAGTTCCAAGTGCTCAAAATTCAAAAGTTGAAGAGATTTTTTGCACATTTTAGGAGTCTAGGGTCTAGGATGCTATTCATACAATAGTTTATGGTCAATGATGCTCAGTAACCCATTTAATAACTCATATCATTAGCTACACTTACCTTCATTTTCCTTGAAAGGTTTATGCGTCACTTATCTAGGAAACATACAAGGGAAAATGTTAGAAAAATCTCCCTGAAATATGCCAATGATTGTTGAACCTTAATTTTGATTATAACAATTAGAGAAAATTTTGTATAACAAGGAAAATTAATAGCATTTGAGGTAGTTAAGGAATAAATGGACCTATTTGCTTTAAACTCTAACTCTTATTCCTTCAAAGTATTACAACCAACATTAACTTTCTTACACCGATATTAATATGAATTCTAAGCTTGATTCTTACTATCTCACTATCGGTTAAGCATTTGACTTTACCCAGAATCTTTTTAAGACTTTCGTTACACACCTCAAATTATTGAGAAGTAATTTAGTTGTATTCATATTTGTTTGGGTACAAAAAATTCTCTACTAATATAAATAACTTAGAAGATTTTTTGTCCTCTATATCAGTTACTGGTACCGTACTCTATACCCTTGATTTTCTCTCTTACACTAGTGCTATCAATTAATTCCTATTAAGTACCCTATACCAGTGCTAAGATCTTCTAACCTTTTATAGTCATTTGTATCGATACTATTCCTTATCCCTCGCACTGTTCCTTAATATTGGTACTAACCAAACTACGCCATTAATATCCATCAATTCCCTTACTCTATCACTTATTCTAGTGCTAATGCCTCTAGTGTTAACATCTTTTGCAAAAAAACACTTCCAATACTATTTATTTCTACTCGTATTATAATTTGCACTTGTTCAGATAATGTTCATTGTCAATGCCAACATTATGGATATTGCTATCGGTACTAACTTGAGGAATTGTGCTCTGTTTTACGCTCCAAAACTTAGAAGATTTTATTCTCATTCGTTTCACTTTATTTTCATCTTTTAAGTGTTGTATTAGTCTTCTTACCTATCTAGAAGCTTCCTAAACATAACTGTGTGTAGAATCAAATATTTATCAATTCTCAATCTATTCTTATTACTCGTATTGCCTTTGGCTCTATCGTATTAACCTACCTACATTTTTTCAGAGCATTAAATGCATATATTTTGTTACTTTCCTTACTTGCTATGAGCATTTAACTCTGCCAAAAAGCACTGTGACATTACCTCATTTTTATAGAAGCTCACAAGAAAAGATGAAGAGTTTATGGACTAATTAAATATGTCTAACAGATCATTAATCATCTCCAACTATAAAAAGAAACATTTGTGAAGACATAAGTAGTAGAGTTATTAGTGCACGAACTTTTGCATTCAATTTTCTACCAACCTTCTATTGTTATATTCATTATTTTTTATCTTCATTGACTATAAATCTATTCTTAAAGAGAGTTATTGACAGTAGTTGTTCATTATTAAACATACTCTGTTTATCCCTATTTTCATTACTTGAAATAGAGAACTTAAGCTCAGGAAGTTTAAGTGGGTTAATTCACACCTTTTGTAAGGAGAAGTGATTCAAACTTGAAATCTAGGATTGTACTAGGGCAATTGAAAGCATGGATTAATCTTGGTAGAATAAGTAGAGAAAATATCAAATGTGACTTAGGGACAAGGCATATGCTCAAGTGGTTGGAGGTGAAATAAGATAAACTCTCATGCAAGCTTTTCTCCCTCTCTTAGAATTACATTTGGTGACATTGTTCCTAACCTATCTTTATTTATTACATATTATTTGTCAATTTTTTATTAAGCAAAATCCACTCTCTCTCTTTGGTGCTTTTACAATGGCAATATAAAATCTCGTGAAATGCCATAATTCTTCTCAAGTTTCTTGAGACTTTTCTAATATAAATGACTTTTGGTAAAATGATTAAAATATGCTAGTTTAAAATTTAAAAAAAAAGTAAATATTAGTTATTACTTGTAATGATCCAGAAAAAAATTAATTTAAATTAAAATTAATACGTAGCAACCCAAGAATTTAAATAAGATTAAAATTAAAAATAACAAAAAAGATTAAAATTAATGATAAAGCATTTTAATTGTATTTTTACAAAGCTCAGGGATAGTTTACCAAGAATAAATTGGTGGCTTAATGGAAATGACTATTGATAAAGTTACTTGGGACCTGAGTTCAAATCTTTCTGAGAGAAGGATGTTTTTTTTTAATTTATTTTGGCTTCATGATGAGATTACCCTTATGCCCTCATTCACCAAGAGATATTTTTCTCCCTGCCCCCTTTTCATTTTCACGATATAGAGCAGAAGAGAGAAGGGAGAAATTCCGAACTGTTCGTCATCCACCTCCTCCATTCAGAGCTTGTCACCGGCGTGGGTGTCTTAGTCCGCTATATTGTGCCGTGGTAGAGGTCCAGATAGCGATTTCTCCTTCTCCCTTACTCCGCCGTTGTTCTCTTTGACCTTGTTCTGTGCGGCTGTTTTGTGTGTGCGAGAATCTTCTTCTGCTTCCACCTCCTTGTTTACACAGCAGCGTCCTCTTCTTCCAGCTCTGCTTCTCATATGCAGAGCATCATTTGGTTTGCAGAAATTCTCTCCCCTGTTCGCGTTGCTTTCTAGGAGTGGGTGAGAACTTTCTTCCTCTGTTATGTTTTGGTGATGGGTGTTGCTGTGGTTTGATGAAATTTTGGACTGAGTATCGTTCCCCTTCCTTTTAACGTGCGTATATGATGTGTGTGAGGTAGAACTATCGGGATTCCCAAACGAAGTGTGATTAAATCTCCCAAAGTGCTGACCACGTGACTTGTTTCTTGGATAAAAGAGAAGACGGTGGAAGTAATTGGAATAAATTGAGTGAAACAACTTGTGATTGTGAGTATGGAATCTTGAATTACATGATAAGCCAAGAGAACATTGCGTTTCGAATATGCATTTAATGCGCATGCATCATCACAAGATATAATTTAATCCGTTATCTTTAAACATGTCAAATAATTTAGATCACTAATATATATATATATATATGCACTACAAAACTAAAT
Organism: Prosopis cineraria; assembly: GCF_029017545.1. Lineage (NCBI taxonomy): Eukaryota > Viridiplantae > Streptophyta > Magnoliopsida > Fabales > Fabaceae > Prosopis > Prosopis cineraria. The sequence continues at coordinate 22,113,800 of NW_026555337.1, forward strand.
TTTGATCACAGGTTGTACATATATGTAATGAACACAAGAATTAAAAAGCCACATTAGAGACACGATAAGTTTGTGTTTGATGACTTTTTTTTTTAAAATATTTCTACTCTAAAATAATATCAAAACCCACTTTTGAGAGTAAATTTAAAAATAATAAAATTAACTAATAGTAATTTTTCATCGAAGATACTAATTATAATATTAATAGTTAAGTAATTTCTAAATATATAAAACGTTTTTGTACTTTTTTTCCCCTTTAAATATTCCTTGCACTGGAATTGAAATGTAATTTATTTTTTAATTAAGAAAAAAGATTAATCAAACTTATAAAAAATATTTAATAATAATTGTTATGCATATAATATTTATATTATATGTACAGGTTAACAAATAATTAGTTTGGGGTTGCATCATTGCATAGAGTTGTTCAAAGTTACATGACATCATCAGATTGATTTTATATGGATTAATCTCAAAGATAAAATGAAAAGGAAATGTGGAATACGCTCTCTGTTGGTTAAAGAGCGCGCGCTACAAATGAAGCTCGAAGACTGAAATTAGAGATTCAAGCTCTTGGTACTCCTATATAGTCCTGACACTACAGTCCCATCAGAGACCACCTGTCACAGAGCAACACATCATCTATATACTGAAATGCAACACAAATAAAGGCTATCTTGAGAAATCAAAGTTATATCTGAAAGTGACCATCATTCATCTAAATTTGGTGGGTTTAACATGCAAGTCTGAACTAAAAATGGACATCGATGTCAACGCTCTCTTCAAGTTAGGACAAAGATAGCTAGCGATTCCAACGAAGCCTACAGCTCTATTGCCTCTCACTGTCTCAAATAATCACATTTTCTCAATTGAAGCTTGAGAAAAGAAAAAGGAAAAGGTCATTAGCAAAAAGAAGGTGGGATAAAAATGGCCCTGAAGTAGTAATCTTCAAGGGTTCCAAAGCCCTATATCGCAATGATGTTTGATGAGTTGATCCTATCTCGCCATGATGCCTAACACAAAAAATTTAAGGGCTAAGGGAGTCACCTTGCCTTATCACCCTAGAAGGTGTGAACTCTTGAGTTTCCTACCCATTACATAAAACTTTCATGGAAGCAAAATTGATACACAACACTATAATTTTCCTCCCCACTCCATAAAACATAATTGTCTTCTTCTCTGATTGGATCTAGAAAAGCTCACATTTTTCATGCTTGTCGTAGCTTCTCTATATGTTAATGTGTTATTACTTATTCCTCCCTCAATTTACACTACAAAAAAAAAAAAACTTTTAGCAACAACTTTCAATAGCAGCAGAAAAAAGTCACCGCCAAAACCTTTTGCGATGACTTTTAACAATTGCTATCAAAAATGAACTTGCCAAAATTATTTTAAAATAATTTTAAAATAAAAAATTTTATAATTACTTTTGGTAGCAACATTTGTCATTACTAAAAATATTTTTGAAAAAAATAAATATAATTTAAATTATATGAAATAATTAATAAAATTATTATTAAAAAATTTGTTATGAATTATTTTAAAAATTTTAAATTAAATAAAATCATTCAAAAGATATTTATAAAATTAAATTTCTTATTTTATATATAAAATGAGAAATAAATTATATATAGGATCAAGAAATAAAATGAATAATGATGAAGATGTGTTAATTTTAATTATTAAAATATTTTTAAATTTTGTATTGTACATAACCTTTTTTTAGGCATAGATAACTCATCTTTTTAAGAATGATCTTATTGACCTAGTATTTTAATAGAGTATAGTAATATTAAAATATTGATGAGTGGTTGCTTTTTAATTATAAACAGGCTAAATTATACATAAATACTTACTTACAAATACATAAAGAAAATTGGCATGTTAAAGTTCTATAGATATCATGAGATGCAAATGACATTACAAACTATTTAACACATTAATCACTTGATGCTTGGCTTGGTATACACATAGTGTCTACTCTATCTGCTAATCTCTAATGATTTTTTGACAAGGATGTCTTGTGATTTTACCTAATGTTTAGGCTTCCATTGTTATGAAAAAAAGAATTATTAGTAAGATTTTTATAACGGATTATTACTACGAAAAATATAAAAAATTATTCAAATCTGCCTTCTTGTTATGAGACAGAGAATAATTAGAAGTTAGCTATATAATTACATATGAGATTCTTGCAATTATTGTATATTATGAAAGTTATTAGTATTCATTAAAAATTCAAAATTGCTCAAAATGACTATTAAAAAAATTTATATGGTTAAAATATATTTTATTAAAATAATTTTTAAAGATAATTGAAAAGTTGTAGACAAAATTTATTTTTAACAAAAGAAGGGGAAGCATTTAACTTACGTGAAGATAAAAGTTCAATATTTATTTATTAATTTTTGAGAAAAATATGGAGGAAAAAAGTAAAAAAATTATTTAATCATTTATTATGTTATGTCTTCAATCTTCCATATCTTTTTGGTGTTTTGTACGTCATCAAGCTTCCAAGTAGTCTATTTTTAATGTTCACTACTACAAAATTATTTAAATAAGACTCTCCATACTTGACAATTATGTAAAATAAGCAAAAAATAAATATTAAACTTGACAGTTATCTATAAATAACCGTCAAATATATAACATATATATATATATATATATTTAATGCTTGTTTAATAGTAACCGTCAAATATAAGCTTGATATACTTGATAGTGTCAAGTATTGAAGCAATATGCTTGATGGCTATTTTAAAACAAGTGTTAAATGTATAATACTTATAGTTGTTTGAAAATAACCGTCAAATATTATATTTTAAACTTAGTTTTCAAAACTGAATCATTCTTACTCTAGTCTTGCCTAAACCTCTCGAAACCTCTCCAGACACTTGTGAAAACACATTTTTGGCTACCTAATGACAATTTTGCTCTATTTCAAGACTGTGTTCATGATTTTTGTGCCTATTTTCTAGGTTTAAAGCTCATTTGCATGTTCATCTTACCTCTCCTGCTCTCCCCTCTTCATTTTTGGTGTTAACAAAAATAAGCCTTAAGTATTGGAATATTTTGTGGTAGTGTTTTCTCATCCAATTCTTGTTCATCAAATTACTAAAATTGTTTAATTTGTTAATGTTAAATCTGTTAGAATTGTTTTTGGATGAGAATTGTAAACTTGATTTCTTAATTTATGTTAATATTTAAATTATGGATGAAATTATGTATAAACTTATTAAAGTTTATTTTAAATTGTAAATTTATTGGGAGGTATTCCGTATTATTTTGAGATTGATTTTGTTAAAGAGACTTTAATGAAAATCCAAACTAATCTAGATTAAGCTAAGACAAGAATCGTTGATAAAAGTTCTACCTCCAACGTTACTGTACTTCCAAAGATTGAAGATGAAACCCTCTAATTAAAAAGTACAATTCTTTTATCAGTTGAACCAAGCCTATATAACTTTTTTTCATCATCTTTCTATTTTAATTATAAAATATCTACTTATATTTTTAATTTAGATTTTTTTGTCACATGTCCATTCATTTCATATCTCAAAGATAAAGAAGAATAATTGATCAAAATGACTATTAAAAAAATTATATGGTTAAAATAAAATTTTTTTTAAGATAATTGAAAAATTGTAGATAAAATGTATTTTTAATACAAGAAAGGGAAGCATTTAACTTGGGAGAAGATAAAATTTTAAACATTTATTTATTAATTTCAGAGAAAAATATGGGAAAAGTAAAATATATTTAACATAAACTAATATAATATATGGTTATAGATAAATTATATACTTTTAAAAATAAAAATAAAATTTAAAAATTGGTTAAAATGTTTATAAGAAAAATATTTAATATTTAAAAAATATTTCATTTTGAATTCATTTTCCTTACAAAAATAATATTTTATTGAAAAACATAATATATACTTATATAAATTATTTCATGACATTAATAAATGAAAATAAAATATAATATATATGTATATATTTTTAATAATATATTATTTGATATATGTATATATAGTTAAATAATATATATTTAATTATACATATAATAACTACAAGTGCATTTCAATTCAACTAACAAAAAAGGAGGATTGAGGACTTAAGAGGTATAAAAGTTCAAAATTTGTGATTAATTTGGTAACTATATAGACATAAATTATGATATTAGAATATATTTTGTCTGAAATTAAATCACAAAAAGGCATATAAATTATGAATCAGCTGATCATATATTCATCAACTCATAGTGTAGAAGCATTTAAATCTTAAGAGAATGATTATGAACCCAAGAAATTTCATTTTGACAAGTAAAAATCTTCGATATTATGTATGATGTAAAACAAGGCGATTGAAAGTTTCTCCTTTGCTACAATTATTCCATTCAAAACTCTATTTCATATATATTTGATAAAATCTCATTTCGTTTAACTGCATTCAAATAAATGCATTTATTTTAAGCTAGTGTACAATAATAGAAAAGCATTATAGGTAGTTGTTAACCGGGTGCCTTGCACCAATTATAAGTAGAGGACATTAAATTTTTGACATTAAATCATTGATAAGATTTTATCATTAAAAAAAATTCTTGACAAGAATTTGAGTATCCCAATTTTAAAATTAGTTAAAATCTTTTGCTGAGGACAACTATACAAGGAGGTATTAATTAAATTTCTGTTTCAAAATATGGTAAAATAAATGTTGAAAAACTTCAGATATTGTAAAGGCATTAATGGCAATCGAAAACTTTCAATTATTAGAATGTTACCCCTCTAGTCCTATTTATAGAGAAAAAAAAAATTTGGTTCTATTTATAGGGCACTTGCCAATTTCTCAATGCTCCTTTTCAGATTTTTGCTCTTATTAAATGGTAAATGCTTTGAATAAAAATATCAGTAATAAAATTTAAGAATATTTAATAGCAATAAAAGTGAAAACTTGTTAAATTTTAAGACAAAATTAATGAGATTTAATGTTTTCTTTTTCTCTGGTGAAATATATTAGAAGTGACTTATAAATAGAACCAGAGGAAATATAAAATTAAGGATCATGGTATTTATTTGTAATTAAAAATAAATAATTATTAAAATAACCAATGAAGTAAAACACATGAATTTAAATAAAGTTAAAAAATGTTGCTTGTAAATAGATGGAAAGTCAATTGTCAATGAATATATAATTTTTTAAATCTATATATCATCCCTTATGAATTTCATGATAGTCACTTGTAAATTATAAGGTCAATAGTGAATTTATGAAAATTTAGTTGTGAATGAATAGATAGTCTTATGAATATATGCATCAGTTGTGATTCAAGAACAATCGACCATGAATTTAAAAAAAAAAAAACCTCAATCAAGGATTGTTGGAGGAAATTTATATTAGTCAAGGATTATTTATTATCAAAACTTAAATGGATACTTGTCAATTTGGGTTTGTCTTTATTTGGACTAAAATATAAAACATCACTCAAATAGGTCACGAGACTATTTGGGCTAAGTAACTGAAGAGTTAGGCCCAATCTGAATAAAGGGGCTGGGCCTGTAGCTTAATGAAAGGCCACAATAAAATAAACATGCTAAAATCCCACCAATTGCAAACATTAAACTATTGGCATATTAAAAACAAGATCTCAAGTAATTTTGGAATCCCCGAACATCGTGCCCAAGTATCTCAGTGAGACGGGCTAATTACCAAAAGTGGAGAATACTGAGTAAGGACCATACCATGAGTTTCATGGGATCCTTAATTCTTTGGCAAAACGTTCTAAGTCTTAAAGGGAAGGCTACCACCACTCTAACACTATAAATAGAAGACAAAAACACTAAAGAAGGAAGTCAACACTCAATCAAAGACTCATAGTCTAGACCTTTAGCTTTTAGTTTTTGCATTTAGATTATCTTTAATTTAGACTTGTAATCCTTTTACATTTCAATAAAGAACCAAAAACACTTTTTCTACCAAGCCTTGTGTATCTTTTATATCTGAGTGAACTGTGGTAAGGGAGCTCAGGACCTTTTTATTATCAATCAAGAATCAGCATCTTTGGCACTCCTAGTATTTATTATTCACACAATAAATAATTTTTGGCACGCCCAGTGGGAGTTGTGTAACAAAGATGGCACGGAATAGAAAAGGCAAAAGGATTGAGGAAACAGGTGCTAGTCTTCATGAACCAGAAAGGACCTTCACACACGCAAGGTCAGAACACTTGATACCTGATGCTGAAGCAGTTAAACATCATGAGCACATAGTGTCAATGTCGACAAGAAGCAGCAGTATAAGCCCTTGTTTAAAACTAGAAAGTAGACAAGCAAACCCACTGATCATATCCAATGGTCCTGTGGTAAACATGCTATGGGGAATTCAAGACTAGATGGATAAGCAGCTAGAAGAAAACTAAAGGTTTTTTGCTCTGTCCCTAGAATCATCAAAATGACAGTAGATCATGATGCAGGCTTTGCATGATGGCATAAAGAACATAGCCATATCATTGAGAAGCACTCTTTTAAAAGCAGGCTTAAACTTAGGGCTGTATGAAGGGTAACAAGGAGGAATCAATATAGGTACTAGGCCTTAGGGCCACCTACTTGTAAGGGACATTTTTAACCCACAAATTTTTGCTCACACTAATCCTTTAAGTAATCATTTGTATTATTTATAGGAGCCAGGCACGAGTAACCTAGGGGCATAGCAATGGTTCCGGAGCGTCAGAATAAGCCTCTGAACTAACTAGTGAACATGAAGGCCTTGAGGGACACTATCCAGGATATATATAGACTGAGGCTGAGGCCAGTTGGTTGCCCCACCTTCTTGAAACCATATCCAAAGTACATAGACAGAGACAACTCGTACCCTCAAGGATATAAGATCCCTGACTTCGCACTATTTTGAGGAGACAGAACACAATTGACTTTAGAGCACATTAGGAGAGTCACAATCTAATGTAGGGAGATTGCTAACTATGAAAATTTCATCAACTTAAAGCTGAGATTATTCCCAAACACCCTCACAGGCCCGGCATTCACATGGTATACTTCACTGCCCTACAACTTAATCATCAATTAGATGGAAATGATGCAGAAGTTCCATATACAGTTCAATAAGGCAGAGCCAGAGGTCAACATAATAAAACTTTACAAGCTCACCCAATGAGTTGGAGAGACGGTGGACTAATACTTGGTGAAGTTTAAATGACTAAGGAGCAGGTGCTATATGCCGCTTCCAGAGACTGAATTTGTCAAGCTGGCATAAGCAAGATTAGATATAGAGCTCTAAAAGAAATTCTAAGGGATGGAATTTTGAGATTTCTATGAGCTCACGGCCCAAGTATAGGGATATGAGGAGCTGCTCAAAGAAGAGGATCATCGTCGGTAGACTACAGTAGAAACCTACTTTAGTAACCTTGATGTGGCAGTGGCAGAACTAAAAAATGCTAGCAACTACACATGCTCAGCCTTGATAAGGAAGGCTAGAGAGATTCTTAAAAGGCTGAACACCATATAGTACAAATTTGACACCACTAAAACAGAGGAGATCTTCAATTTCCTCCTCAAAGAAAATGAGCTGGGATGTAGGCCCTAATAGCCTACCTTTAACACCATTAATCTCCATCAAAGAGCACAACAGAGCTTTCTTCAAAACTAAAAGTCGCTAAGAACTCGGGCAGGTTCATTACACCACCTAGTAACATACCGCCTTTAAAATGGAGAGTCGTAAGGCATAAGAAATTCCCAGCTACCTTAACCAAAACTCAAAAATGACATCTCCAGTGAAAGCGAGCTACACAGAGATACCTCGAGCAGCAGAAGACTGAGGTACAGGAGGGCTTCGACGAGCAAGAAGTCAACAAGTTCAAAAGGAAGTCTATTGAGGATCAAGATAAGGGAAGTGAAAATGAGAATTTGTGTAGTAGGACCATTCATGCTAGAGAGATGCCCCTTAATCTCTGCTACGTGGTTTCATTAACACTCCCTTCATAGTTTCGGTCTACCATAAGTGGGACCCAGGACCAGTATGAGCAGAACTCCTCGAGGCCAATATACATAGGCCTGTATTGATATTGCTCGATGGAACTTAGGGAGGAAGAAGAGTATGAACTAGTAAAGACACAGACATAGAATGAGAAGGCTATAGAACCCATCTGCCAGGTCACCTTACAAGCTATAGAAGGAAAGCCAAAATGGGCTGTTTTGGAGAAGCCAAGTATTAAGATTGACTTAGAGATCACAGCAGACGCAACCCCTTAGGAGTCCAGAGTTGTTGAAGGGATAGTAGAGGCAAAAGAGGTGGTTACTTGAGTGTCTGATGTGAGCTCAGGTATGGTAGTAAAAGTAACGACCGAGGGGTTCGAGATCTGAGCTTCTACCCCTTCACAATAAAGGGGACTCACCTTACTGTCGTCAGATTCTGTCGATAGGATCATGGTCGGCTAGCGCTTGTGTGTGGACTTTCCTTTCTGGGGAGGGGAACCGATTGGAGAAAAAATAAAGGTTGGTCATCAAGAGGAGGTGCTATCTTCTTTCTCCTCTTGGAGTCAGGTAAAGGAGATAGAGATCACTTCCTCTTATTAGGTCCATCTTCTTTTATCTGGGTGACTTAAAGAGTGACTCTTCTTAGCCTTAGACTTTTTTAAAATTGAGACATGAGGAGATGCATCTTCCTTCTCCATCCTTTAGACTACGGTCCTTAACGAGGGGGCTGTTTGGGTCTCTAAAGTAACAGGGGTATTAATATTTCCACTCAAGAAGATCATCAGTACATGTGATTGCGTCCAATCACAGCCTACAAAAGAGTCAAAAACAGGTTAGACAATATTAAAGGTGAAAAAGAATAAACACAAGAGATAATAATTATTGGTATGATTCTTTATTATGCTCCTAAAATGCTAGGGCCATCATTTATTGAAGCAGAGGCAGGCATCCCTATCTACAAGTTCCATCTTATATTGCCTTTAGGCAGTATGTGGAATGGCTATCTGGTCTATGGCCTCCCAATCTAGCTGATGGACCCCATGGCACGGATGACATGGCATTAATAGCAATGAAGCTTGAGGATGGTAATCATGAGCATGGTGACATGGAAGGAGCCTAAGGCAAGGAGCAAGGAGCAAGAGCCTAATACTTCTAATCCAACATACCTAAAGACCCATTACAACATATTGGAGGTCTAATAATAAGAGCCCGAACTAAATCCATGAAGCAAACCTTGTTTAGTCTTATGCAAGAAGTCTAAGAGCTTGGAGAGCATTGGGGCACTCCTCTGAAGCCCAAAGGAGAGCATCTATATGTATATAATGTGCTTAAGATCTAAACCCATGAAGAGCCAAGCCCAAGAGATGCAAACCTTAGCCCAATGCAAGTAAGATTACAAGTTGAGCCTCTTGCAAGCAAGGAGGCATGAAACCCTAGTGAAGAAGTCAAGGGTGGCATGATTTTAAATCCTTTATGATCCCTTGATTGTCTCCTAAATTATTTATATTTTAATGGTCCTTAGATTTAATTTCCTATTTTGAGTCTAGTCAAAGATTAGAAATAATTATATTATTAATTTCTAAATTTTATAATCTCATAATTTTAGGATCACATCTCCTAAATTATGTGGCTGAATGTTTTCTCATTATTTTATATTATTTCCCCTTTTAGTATTAGGAAATTAGGGTTTTAAATTTAGGAAATAGTCTTCTCTATGAGCCTAGATATATTAGGCATGCTCCCTCTTGTAAACAGAAGAGAAGTTGAATGAAATTATTCATTTTAGAGTTTATAACTCTTGTGAGCCTTAGAGCTTTGTGGTGGCATCCCGTGTGAGAAACAGACATGATTAAAAGCATGATCAACTCTTGTGGTGTCTTCGAAGGTTGAGGTTCTTAGAGGCAAGTGCTCTAGAGGATCTTATCCTTGATCATTATTTTGTTGTTTATTTCCTTTCTTTCTTTATTTCATCATAAATTTCATCCCTTTCTTTTTTATTCTTGAGTTTTTGTTGTGACTCAGGGTTCTGTCTGTAAACTAGCACGATTCTGTTTCTGCGTCCCCTATCAAATTGACATCAGAGCTTTAGTTGCTAGTTTTGGTTCAAATTCTTGTCCTTTCTTCTTCTTTTTCATATTGAGTTATTTCTTTTTGTGATCATCTCTTATCTACCCCATCTACTTCTATCTTTTAGTTTTTCTCTTCTTCATCTTTGTGACTTTTTCATCTTATGTGAGTTTTTATTTTATTATCCTTCTCAAAAAAAAAAGAAAAAAATACCTAAAAATTCGTGCAAAAAAGGCAAAAAAAAGTGTTAGTGTGTTGAAAAAAAAGAGAAAAAAATCCGAAAATTCAAAAAAATTACAACAAAAATATATTGTTGTGAGTTCTGTAGAAAAAAACTATTCTTGAACTTCAAGTCACCAAGAGGTTGCCTAAAGAGAAACGTTAACTTAGGTGGTAAGAAAGTCTTCTACTTTGATCACTTCCTTATTTTTAATTTTTGGTAGCACTTTTCAAATTCTCAACTCTCTTATTTGCTATTTGTGCTACTCTTCTATTTTATTTTATTTCCTATTTTTGTTTTTGAGTATTTGACTCTTTAACTTTTATTTCTTTCTTTCTTATTTTTGTTGTCATGTGTGGTTTTTTCCTTTTGCAAGCTTAATTTTATTTGAAAATTTTGCTTTCCTATTTGTTTCAAAATTGCAAAAAAAAAAAATCCCTTTTTCATCTTGTGTTTGTTTTTTAGTTTTCTTAATTTAGAAGATATTCACTTGGTTGTTTCCTAGTTTCTTGATTTGTGTTTGGTTTCACCATTGGATTCTATCCACAAGCTTAGTGAGTGGTAAAAGGCAAGTGTGTTTTTCATCATTAAAAAAAGCCATTAATTTTTTTTTTTGTGAAACATGAGTGACTTTATTTTTCTTGAGAGTAAACACGTGAGTTTGTGTGTGTGAGGATCCATTTTTATCTTATATGATTTCTAGTGCTTTTGTGAACATGATTAACAAGGATGAATCCCCTAGTATTGATATGAACTCTGTTTTAGAACTTATTAAAACACAGTTGCAGTAGTTTCGGTTGAAACTTGATCACAGGTTCTATAAGGAGGATAAAGATGAGCCAGAGACTTCCTCTTCTAAAGGAAAGAAGCGTGAGACTCCCAGCAATGATGAGGAGTATGAAGAGCCCCCTTCTCCTAAGGGAAAGAAATCCTCAAGGCATGATGTTAACTTACCGGACCAAAAAGTAAAGTATCCTTCCTTCAAGGGTAGCAATAATCCAAAAAAATACCTTGATTGGGAAATGAAGATGGATCAAATCTTCATGACTCTTGATTTGTCTGAGTCAAGGAAGGAAAAAACTGCTTCTTTGAATTTCACTGCCTATGCTGTTTATTGGTGGCAAAATTTACAGTACAAAAGAAGCTAACTTGGGAAAAAGCCCATTAAAACATGGAAGAAGCTTAAAAGATACTTGAGAAAGGCTTATGTCCTTGGCTACTACTACTTGAGAAAAGCTTAAAAGATTGGGTTTGGTTACATTTAAGGAAAGAGAGATTTCTTAATCAAAGGAAGTCTAAACTTTAAGCTTGAGGAGATGGACCTTTCCAAGTTTTGGAAAGAATTAATGATAATACTTACAAAATTGATTTGCCTAGCTCTTATGGCAATGTTAGTGCCACATTTAATGTTTTTGATCTATCTTTATATGATTCTACAGATTCGAGGACGAATCCTTTCCAACTGGGAGGGAATAATGGACCCTATGACACGAATAATATGGCATTAATGGCAACAAAGCTTGAGGATGATAATCATGAGCATGGTGACATGAAAGGAGCCCAAGTAAAGGAGCAAGGAGCCTAATACTTCCAATTCAATGTACCTTAAGACCCATTACAACATATTAGAGGTCCAATGACAAGAGCCCGAACTAAAGCCATGAAGCAAGTCTTGTTTAGTCTTGTGCAAGAAGTCTAAGAGCTTGGAGAGCATTGGGAAACTCCTTTCAAGCCCAAAGGAGAGAATCTATATATGTATAATGTACTTAAGATTCAAATCCATGAAGAGCCAAGCCCAAGAGATGTAAACCTTAGCCCAATGCAAGGAAGACTACAAGTTGAGCCTCTTGCAAGCAAGGAGGCATGAAATCCTAGTAAAGAAGTCAAGGGTGGCATACTTTTAAATCCTTTATGATCCCTTGATTGTCTCCTAAATTATTTTCTATTTTAATGGTCCTTTAATTTGATTTCCTATTTTGAGTCTAGTCAAAGATTAGAATTAATTATATTATTAATTTTTAAATTTTATAATCCCATAATTTTAGGATCACATCTCCTAAATTATGTGGCTGAATATTTTCTTATTATTTTATATTATTTCCCTTTTTAGTATTAGGAAATTAGGGTTTTGAATTTAAGAAATAGTCTTCTCTATGAGCCTAGATATATTAGACATGCTCCCTCTTGTAAACGGAAGAAAAGATGAATGAAATTATTCATTTTAGAGTTTATAACTCTTGTGAGCCTTAGTGCTTTATAGTGGCATCCCGTGTGAGAAACAGACGTGATCAAAAGCATGATCAACTCTTGTGGTGTCTTCAAAGGTTGAGGTTTCTAGAGATAGGTGCTCTAGAGGATCTTATCCTTGATCATTATTCTGTTGTTTATTTCCTTTCTTTCTTTATTTTCATCATAGATTTCATCCATTTCTTTTTTATTCTTAAGTTTTTGTTGTGACTCAGGGTTCTGTCCCTAAACTAGCACGATTATGTTTTTGCGTCCCCTATCACTAGCAGTCCATACTGATTTGAGGGGATAGCCCTTGAGGTATGCATTAGCTCAACCTAAACTGGCTTACCACCAATTGAGGGTGATAAGACTCTAAGTAGACCTTTAAAGACTTGGAGGAGGAGCCAATGTACGGTAGCCATATCTTTCTGGGACTGGTGGCTAAGTGGAAGACCTCATCCCTTAGTAATAAGGCAGGCTTATTATTCTAGTCCACTAATGTCTGAACCAAGTAGGAAGGTAGCGGTCCGAAATGTTAAAGCGCTTAAGGTTCCTTTGCAAGGACTAGCTCTACTAACTGAAGAACTCAAAAGAGTTCTTCAGACTCGATCAAAGGATGACTACCCAAGAGGCAAGTGAAGGACTGGTTGGCATAGGAATCCTCAGGGAAAGGTTCCAGGTGGAGCAAAGGGAAGTAGGTCATTGTTTACAACTTCAAAAAACCAGACGAGCCCATGGAAGTTGCTAAAGGGCTTCTTCATCAGAGACTCCCTCATGCTGCCATATAAATGGCACAAAAACATAATCCCAGGGCTATCTGGTTACCGTAGAGGAGGGACTGGGCGATCCGCAACTATAGCTGCACGGGCTTCTCTCCCCTTAAGGCTAAGATCCATTGGCTCAATAGGATCTAAATGAAAACTAGGTGCTCTATAGGGGTAACGGGCTCATCAACTGACTTCTCAGAGAATAGCTCCATAATTTTCATGTAGGAGCCAACACCCCTAATCTTGCTCTCCAATTCAGCAAAGAGGGTGACATAGGAGTCATGCTTCTTGAGGATTGTGTATAAATTTTCCTCCTCGGTGACAGGCAGCCCCAGGTATATAAAGACATCTCATAATGTGATTGACATGGAACTTATCTCGAAAATGAAGGCATTGCAACTTGGAGCTAAAGAACTCAAAAGGGCCATCAGTAGGTTAACTAGAATGTCAACATTGACCAAGGAAAGCTAGATAAGGTCATAAAGACCTATCTCCTTCTACTGATGCACATAGGTCTGCTTTAAACGTCTCACCTAGTTGACCTAAGCACGAGAGACCAGGGCCAATTTTGAAGCTTCCAGCAGGATGACTCGAGGAAGGATGAGGTTGTCCGGGCTAGAATCAAATTACAGACTGAGGTCAGCGGCCATAGATTTAGCTGAGTAGGAGCCGTCACTTCAAAAAGTTCAGGAGAGATAGTCAAGTACCCGACGTCACTTTTGTTAGAGATTTGGAAACTCTAAGGAGAAGTATTGAGAAAATAATGAACAGTCAATATTTTTATCCTAATAAAATAGAAGGGCAAAATAAAAAGTGAATAGCTTACCAGAAAGTGACGGAATCATGACATGAAGAATCCTCCTATAGTGAAAATAAAGAAATATTAGAATAAGGACCTAATCTAAGGGAAATAAGGGACTTTGGCAATTAAATATGTATTGTCATTAGTCCTCTGAGTGAGGCGACATGATTTTAGATAGTAGCCAGGAATCAGGCAAACTTTCAATAGATGTGGAAGATGGAGCAACAGTAGAAGTAGTGGCAAAAGTAGAGGAAGCCATTTGTAAGCAAAGTGGAGATTAGAGCAAAGGATGCAAAAGCTTGAAAGTCAAGAAACGGCAAAATGGGCAAGAGAAGTGACCAGAAAAAGAAATAAGTTTATGTTAACAAAGGATGCTCAGAGATGAAGCGACGTTTCAGTTTTTTCAAATGTGCCACGTGGCTTACATTATCAGCCACTGGCACATGGGGGTATTTTTTGGCTAAAATATGAAATGTCGCTCAAATAGGTCATAAGGCTATTTGGGCTGAGTAACTAAAGAGTTAGGCCCAATCTAAATAAAAGGGTCGGCCCCGAAGCTCATTAAAAGGCCATGATAAAATAAACATGCTGAAATCCTGCCAGTTGCAAACATAGACCATTGGCATATTAAAAACATGGTCTCAAGTAATTTTGGAATCCCTGGACATTATGCCTAAGTACCTCGGTGAGACAGGCTAATTACCAAAAGTAGATAATACTGAGTAAAGACCGTGCTATAAGTTTTGCAAGATCCTTGATTCTTTGGCAAAACGTTCTAGGTCTTAAGGGGAAGGTTACCACAACTCTGACATTATAAATAAAAGATGAAAATATTGAAGAAGGAAGTCAACACTCAATCAAAGACTTGCAGTTTACACCTTTAGCTTTTAGTTTTAGCATTTAGATTATCTTCAATTTAGACTTGTAATCCTTTTACATTTCAATAAAAAAACTAAAAACACTTGTTCTACTAAGCCTTGTGTATCTTTTACATCTGAGTGAACTGTGATAAGGAAGCTTGAGACTTTTTCGTTATCAATTGAGACTCAACGTCTCTGGCACGCTCGATATTTATTATTTAAATGATGAATAGTCTTTTATCAACAAGTATTTATTTAGGTTTTAATAATAACTCCTTCTAAATTAACAACAATCTATTCAAGCTTTTTTCATTTGAATTTTGACAACAACTATTCCTTGATTGATATAAATTTCCTCCAGTGGTCCTTCATTGCTATTTTCTCTTTGAAAAATGTTACTTGTGAATATATGGAATGCCAATTGTGAATGAATGTAAATAGTCTTAATTGTAAATCAATTGTAAATAGACTTTCTATAAATCCACCAGTGACTTTTCAAAAATTCACTAGTGATAATTCTTTTTAAATTTACAAGTAATGCTATATATCAATTCTCAATTGACTCTCCTTATATTCACAAGTGATCTTCTTTAAATTTACAATCAACTTTCTTTAAATTCATAAGTGACCTTCTTTTGATTATTCCAATAACTAGAAATATTTTAATTGCAAATAAAGACCTTGTGATTCATTTTTGGCATTTCAATATCTAATTTTGAGATTTTTCAATTGTCATTAATGCCTTTATAAGATTTTTAATTGTAATTTTTCCAAACTTATTTGTGGACTTATGTATGGAAACTAATGAATGAGTTATGACTTGTGTTATTTAACTTTGTGTGTGTGTGTGTACATATATTATGTAGGGAGAATTATGTATATATAAGTCCAGATATATCCAAAAATTAATTACTTGCAAATCCTTTCAACTTGTAAATACTAAAATTTAATACGTGAACATAGAAATTTGAGTTGTACTTCAATGGATTGAAGAAATATTTAATTTTTTATTTAACATCTTATTGCAATTCTTTCTATCATGTATTATGTAACTTTTCTAAAATTCTATGTTATTTAAATTTTATATTAAATATTGAATGAATATTAATTGAAGAGAGGAGACCTTCCATGAACTGACTAGAAAGTCCTAGTCAATAAGACATTGATATGTCAATTAGACATTAACAGATAGTCATTACTCTTTACAACTAATATATCTACTGGATTCAAGAAAATTTGTTAGGATATGACTTTATACATACTGCATCGACTTGCCATATAATATTACAATATTTATTTAACCTTATTTATACATCACTCTTAGCATTTTTATATGAATTAAGAAAAATCTTAAATCTCGTTAACTCTATTTTAAAATTTAATAAGTTTTCACCTTTACTCTTAATAAAAACAATAAAAATTATTTTTAATAATTTTTTCTTGCAATTAATAATTAAGGATAGAAAGGTAAATATAAATATAAAAAATAGTAAAGTATTTTATAAATATGACTCAAAATTAATTTTCTTTCTTTGCCCTGAAAATAGGGTTAGAAGAGTATCTAATAAAATAAGTCACGTCGTTTAAACTTTTATATGAATTTAATATTGTATAATAAAATTATACATGTACTGTAAGAACATAGGAATTTAAATAAAATTAAAAATGATGATAAAGAATCATGAACCTATTTTTATTAATTTTTGGAATACATACGACAAGAAGGAAATATGGTCTAGTGGCGATTGTGCTAGCAAGGTAGTGTCGTGGACGCGCATAAACCCAAGAGGCAGATAGATCAAGAAAGTGGGCGGTGAGACATGGGCTACAAGTGGCATGAAGGTGGTGCGCAAATGGAGGTACACAAAAGCACGCGTGGGAGGAAATTCACGTGGAAATCATGTGAGCTAGAGGACGAAGAGGCTATGTAATGCGCGGACGCGAGAGGATGAGGTATGATTGTGGTTATTGGGATTTGCTTTCGGCGTGATGAGCGCTACGTGCTAATTAAGTTTAAGATTAATTTTCACCCTTCATTTCAATCAAAATTAATTTTTATCATTTATTTAAATTAATTTTTAAATATTTTTAATATTATATTTATTAATATAAAAAATTTAAAATTTTTATAAATTTATTCATTATCAATCTGATCAATATAGATTTAATTTAGCAGTCCAATTTAATACTAATTTTTTAATTTTACAATTTGACTATCTAAATAAACTCTAGATAATTCAGATATAATTTAGATGATTTAATTTAATATTAAAAAATTATAAATTATACAAATTAACCATTTAAATGTATTTTAAATAGTCCAGACTTAATATTAAAATTTTTATATTTTTATTTTAATAAATATATATTTAAAATTTAATTTAAATGGTCAGTAGGAATTAATTTAGCCTAAAATGAAAGGCCACGATTGCTTCTGATCTTGATGAGCATTTGGATGCGGATGCGTGATTATTGTGAATCTCCTTTTGACATTCTCTTTCCTCTCTAGGTAGATTACTTTGCATTTTTGCTTTCCATTATTTGTTGCTTACTCACTCCATTTTTATATATAAGATATTTTTAATTGAATCACATAAATAAAAAAATTAGTTATTTAATTAAAAGCATAGCAACATTTAATTTTATCCCTAATTATGTAAATAAAAAATGAAATGTCTTTTTTCAAAGTAAATTAACGAGAGTACTTAATTTTTTTTTTAATTTAATAAGGGTATAATAATTATTTATTAAAAAATATATTAATAACTCTTTATATTTAAAAAAAATTTTTAAAAAAATTTTTTATATATAAAACGTAAGGAGTGTGTTTGTTGTATTAGTGACTCTGATTGCTGAATTGATCTCCATTATATTTCATCCTTTTCATCATGCACCTTATTTTATTTGAGTATAATATTGTGCCTGTGACAGTTAATCATCAGTCCCGAGTTCGAAACCTCTGCGAGCAAGAGAGGGACATTTATTTTTGCTTTTTTTTTTTGTCTGATCCAAATTACCTTAATGCCCTCCTAGTAATTTCTTTTTTTTTTTTTTCGAAAAACAGAGAACAGGGAACACCAGGTATTTTCGAACCCCTTTCATTTGGCTGGAGCAGGGTTAGAAGTGCGCAGACGCGCGCGCGCAGAGGGAGGGAGGGCTTGGTTTTCGTTGAGCATTTTTCCTCCTCCTTTTTGTTCATCTGTCGCCGGCAACGATGTGTATGCCGGTCGTCCGCCGCTGTGGTGATTCCGTGAAGTCCGATTTCTTCATCATCTTCCCCTGCTTCGCACGCCTTTGTTCATCTTCTTCCTCCTCTGTCCGAGCAGCGGTCTGGATGCGCAGGAAATCTCCTTCTCCTGTTCTCTCTATTGCTAAGGCGTCCTTCATCAGTCTCTCCCTCGGCTACTCCTTCCTTTTCTATCCTTGTTTCCGTGCGGATGTGCGATGGACCTTCTTCCTTTTTCAATGGTTGTACGACTAGCTTCTTCTTCTTGCTTCTTTCGCTGCTGATTGAAGGTGAGGATATTTGAACTCCCTTCTCCGTGTTGGTCCTATTGGTGCGTGCTTTTTTTAAATTTAAGAGATTATGATTTTCCCCTTGCTTTGCTGCTGTGTATGTTCGAACAGAGAAGGGGTTCAGGGGAGCTGGAATTTTCATGTTTTTAGAGCTAGATGTTGTGTGGATTTGAATTTTATTTAAGCTTATTTTAAATTCAGTTAAAAGAATGAAATTTAGAGAGATTGGTTAATTTAAATATTGATATTGAGAAATTTTGGAAAGGATATTGAGGAAGAAGATGCTTGGTACTTATTTGAATTTAAATGCATGTGAGATGTTTGATAAAATAATTGAAAGGAAGTTGAAATTAAAAATAAAGATTTTGAAGAAAATATTTTCATTAATAATTCAAATATCAATTTCTATTTATGTTTTGATCTTTGAAATATCTATGGAATGTTATGGTAATGTTTGGGGGATGTTTGTTGGATTGGTAGCAAGCCTAATGAAAATTTATTGTATATTATAAAGAGATTAAAAGAGAAAACTACTTGTTATATATTATGGGTTAAGCAATGGTGCCTATAACATATTTAAAAAAGTGTTTGTTAGAATGAGTTTTGTTTGGCTATAAATGTTCTAAAATCTCATTAACTTTTGCCAAACTTGATAATAAAGGTTTGTGTTTCAAATCATGGTACCATTAGTTTGGTTGGGGTTAGTTATGTTTAATTTAATTAAAAAAAGAAGAAATTTCTTTAACTTTTATAAGGACATATTTAGTTTGGGTGTCAATTATCCATGGATTTAATTAGAGTTTTGTGAAGAATTTTTATTGCAAAGCTACTGGAAGACAAATTGGATTTTGGAAAATTGCATGATTGATTATTATATGATAATGTTGTTTTGAGACTTGATTTTGGGAATGCACTTAAGATGCTCAATAAAATGGGTGATAGAAGAACTCTAAAATTTTAGCGAGATTAAAGGTGGTGTATATATATACAAGTTTGGCTTCATATATACATGAGAAGAGTTAGATAAAAATGAAGTGTTAAATAGAGGGATACACACACACACACACACACATATATATTAGGCATAGTAGAGATTGGAGGAGTTAAGGCATAAATTATATTTAGTTGAAAGCTTAAGTGATTATGGTGTTGTTTATATTGTAAAAGAGTTGATTAAACTTGAGTAAAGATCATTGACTTATCTTTTATATTGAATAAGATGTTTAGAAAAAGGAAGACTTGACTTTAAAGAGTGAATTTGTACTTAGGGAATACTACAAGTAAGTGAATATAATCTCAATTGATTTATAAGCTAATTATATTTTATCATGTATTGTTAAAGTTTCACAAGCTTGTTAATATAACTTCACTTTTGTTATTCACTATTTTGAAAGGAACTACTTTCATTTTATTAAGCTTTAAAAAGGAAAGATAACACTGCTTTATGATTTGGTATTTTTAATTATTTGATATCATTGATAATGTTTGATTTATGAGTTGGGAAATGATTTATCAATATGATTTATGCAAGCTTGGTTTCTGTTGTTGGATTGATTTCAGAATGATGGTTGTTAATAGTAGTTTCATTAGTCCTTAGTGCACCATAGTTAAATCCTAGCTAGCTTAGTATTTGTGAGTATCATATTCATGTTTGTTATTCATGAGTTTAATACTCGCACTTGTTATTTGTGGGCTTCATGCCTGCGCTTGTTTTGTGGTTTTCCGCCGTGCTTGTTGGTTATTTATTTGTGTTGATTGTGTTTTCATGCTTGTTGGTTAATTACTCTCGTAGATTGTGTGTTCATGCTTGTTCATCATTCTGATAAACTCCTGTTTAAAAAAAATGTTTGGAATTATTCATTTATTATTTTTTAAACAAATTGATTTGTAAACAAAACTGTTTTTTTTTTCTATTATTATCGATTTTATAATAATATAATTTGAAAAGCTCCAAGCAGATGTTTTAACATAAAATGAAATTCGAACACCATGCCATCATTATTTGAGTTCATCCGTGCGTGATTATGAAATTGCAAAGAATTTTTGGTTTGTGAGATATGAGTCTCTATTTCGGTTCCTAATGGATATTTCTGTTAACTTCGTAATTATTTTATCAGTGCACTTTTCCTTTATTTTCTTAAATTTTGATTGGGAGGTTATTCATTGAAAAGTATTTGGTTTAATCCGAGATAATGTAGCTGATATGGTACATCCTATTATCAATTGAGGGATCTTTTTTTTTTTTTATTGAGTTGGGTGGAGATTTGTTTTGTAAATATTTCCTTTTGATGCAATTATTGGATTTATGTATTATATTCTAAAAATATGATTAAGTGCTCTACATAAACTATAGTTAGGGTCCTTATTTTTGTTATATATTTTGATTGTTGGTTGGAAAGAGCAGGGCTCTTAGTTATTGAATTTTTTATTTGAAAATTTTGTGGTAGAATTTTGGAGAAGTTTTATTTATAGGAGAAGTTTTGCAAAAATTTCTACACAAATATTAATGCATTTGTTTGAAGAAAAAACATTAAGAATGTTCTAAATATAATACAAGTGTAAATATGATTTTAAAAATAAATTTTTTTATTGAATTAAGGATTAAGGGATGTGTGTTTTATGTATCGATCACTCTCATACTTTAGGGTATGACATGTACATATAAAATTCAAACTTTTATATGAATTATTGAAATAACCCTTTTCCTTATACATGTACATATAGATAATAGCTTGTGAAAATTTTAAGTCATGAATAAATAAAACCTATATTATATTATTTTCTTTTAGTAAATAATGGATAAATTAAAGACTAGTGTGTTATTTGCATAGAAATTCAGGGAGTTCAATATAAAGATTTAGAGAAAGAGAAGATCTTATTATTACTCAAAGTATGCATAGCTATTATGTATTTTTCAATGAGTGAAATAATATGAGTAATATTGCAATAATAATCATCAATGGAAATTTATTTTTATTAAAATATTATATTTTAGGATATCATCTCAAAATATATCTTATATATAAAACAAGACGAAGGGAGTACATCTCTTAATTTATGTAGAGTTGCCATGTCTTTTCATAATTCATTGATGATATAGATTTTTTGAATAATGAACTCTTAACATATACTTTCTCCATTTAAAAATGTAAGGCATTTTTTGAGGAGTTAAATGTTAAAAAATATAAAGTACTTTTAGTTTTTCGAGGTCTAATCATTATCTTTTTTTCAAAAGTACCCCTATTGATAATAATTTTATATTTATTGTAGGGTATTTAATAGGGTAAATATGAAAAGATATGGTGAGTTAAAAAGTAGGTAATTATTTTATTGAGAGGTAAAATTTATTTAAAAATGTTTTATATTTTGAATGGATGGTGTATATATTTTTCTTCTTATCTTTGTAGATTCACGGATGGCTATCTTATCTTACATTTCCCCCCCAAAAAAAAAAAATCTGGGGGCAATTAGGTAATTCCAATGATGCATTTATATTTTATATGGGGCCAGTTTAATAGCTAATTCCAACGTCCATCATACACACATGGTCTCCATTTATAGACACAGTGCGTGACATTAAATTCCTCAATAAATTCTTGACGGACATGAAATGAATTTAGTCCTTTCTTGACCCTATCAAAAGAAAATTAACGTGTAAAAGAAGAATTATTTGTTTACAATTCCATGAAAATTTCATAGAAATTTATAACTTCAATTTCTATATTTGTAATTACTTTAGGGACAAAAATACTATACTAAATAATTTAGGATGCAAGGTGCTTCTTCGAGAATACTTTAGAGGTAAAAATACATCTTTACTCATTAATCAAACACAAGTATGTCATGATCACAAGTCCTCTAGGTAAAATTCACTCTCAAAAGACACATCGTAAGGGAGGGTTATTAGATTTTTTTATATTAAGTATGTTTAAGGATAATATATCTTACCAAAATAACTTAAGCCATTTAGTTAAATATTTTTTAAATTTATATTTTTGTAATCTATTTTATAATTTTTAGATGAGAGACTTTTTTTATATTCTAATATTCCATCTATTACTTTTTTTCTCATTTTTTATTTTCTTCTTCTTCTTGCTTTGGCTTGTACTTTTTGTGGTTTTAGAGACCTCAAGTCTTATATTAAGTATGCTTGAGAATCAGATCTATTCAATTTCTTCTTCTTCTTCTTCTTCTTCTTTCTTTTTTTTTTTAATCTCTTGGTTTTCTTTTTTAATTTTTCATTCATTCTTTTTTTCTTTTTTTTTCTCTCTATTTTTTTTGTCCCTGATGAATGGCTCTAATATCATGTGAGATTTCTTATATTAAGTATGCTTAAGGATAATATATTTCACTAAAATAGCTTAGGCTATTTAGTTAGATATTTCCTAAGCTTATATATTTATGATCTATCTTCTAATTTTTAGATGTAGGACTTCTTTTATACTCTAATAAGGGTGCCTAGCTAACTTATAAACCATACTCCATCAATATAACCTCTCGATATGGGACTCATAACAAAATATCTTCATCTTTGTAACATACCATTTTTTTTTTGACTAAAAACTGAAATTCATTCAAGAGACTGAAAAGAAACATAGTACAAGACCTTAAGACTAGAAAAGAAGAGAGCAATCAATCATCATTTACCTCCTATCCTAAAGTAAGGTGGGGGATGATCAAAGATGTAAAGAGGTCTCTCTATCAAATGAGCTTCCTTAGCAAGGTAGTGAGCATGACTAACAATATCTCTAAAGAGAAAGTTTAAAGACAAAGACCACTCCCTAAGAAGACATTACAAGCATTTTGAATAATTTCATGACAGGGATGATTTTTATGGTGACCTGTAGTGATGAAGTTGATGGTTTCCACACTGTCTAAGTAGACCTCGATATGTCTGAAACCATTATACCAACAAAGTTCTAGTCCTTTGGAAATAGCCAAGACTTTGGCAATGGTAGATGGGGTAGCTTCCAAGTTTACAACCAAAACCCATTACACACTCCCCCATATCATTAATAATGCATCCTCTACAAGTAGTTAAACCATTGAGTTTAGAAGACCTATCAACATCGAGGCTGACAAAGCCTAGTGAGGCCTTATGATAGGTATTACCGCAAATATTGTCAAATTGAGAAGATTTCAGTTTACCTATATACTTCTAATCAGCCATGGCTTTGAGGAAACTTCTATTGGAATCTGGTTGAATGAGTTGGGCTTGATCATCAAACAGATTTTTGCATCTTATTGTCCAAAGTTCCCAGCATGTATAAGCAAAGACTATTACCCATGGGAGTTTGGTTATATTATTGTTTCCTGGGGAGTTCTTTAAGTTCCACTTGATCCATTCAAGGCATTCATGTTGTGAAAACTCAGGCCATAACTGTTTTCGTTGTCTATCTCCATGCTTCCTAGGCTAATCTACAGTCATGAATGATATGCATTGCATCCTCCTCTTTTCGCACCCAAAAGGACAGGCATTTGTATTAGCAATACTCCTTTTCTCCCTTAAGCTTGCTGTGTGCAATTTATTTTTCCCCAATAACTAGATGAAAGCTTTGATCTTTTCTGGGATGTTCTACTTCCACATTTCCTTTCATATTTTGTCCTTCCCTTGTGATGTACTTGCAAAAAGAAAATCATAGGCAAAACTGATATTAAAAGAGCCATCAGTAGATGGCTTCCACACATATTTGTCTTTCCCTCTCATCTCACAGGGTTAGTGTTAGTGATTCGATTCAAAGCAGAGTAATGAAGGCAGCTCATCATTTTAGTGCGATCCTAAGAGCCATCTACATCGATGAAGTGCTCAATATTCATCTCACGGTCTAAGGGTCTGTTGTTATTTTGAATGAAGTTAACCAAGGGCATATTCATAGCAGACTAGTTATCACACCAGAAATTAGATAACCTTCCAGGAATACAGCACTTGTCAATACCATTGAGGAAGGTGTCCCAAACTTTATGGATACTTCTCCACATCACAGAGGATTGTCTTCTCCAACAAACTAAAGGTACGATGTTGGAGCCACATTTGAATTTAGATTTTAGGATTTAAACCCATAGCACATCATTATTACATACCAAGTTCCAACAAAGTTTCAACATAAAAGCTTGATTTTGGCAGGATAGATCTTTAACCCCCAATCCACCTTCATCAGAATGTCTCTTCACCATATCCCATGAGACTAGATAAACTTTTTTCTCATTTTCCGAACTACCCTAGAGAAAAGATGATAGGGACGCGGAAGCAGAATCGTGCTAGTTTAGGGACAGAACCCTGAAACAACAAAAACACAAGAACAAAAAGAAAGGGACGAAATTTATGACGGAAATAAAGAAAGGTATGAAGTAAACAATAGGATAATGATCAAGGAGAAGATCCTCTAGAGCACTTGTCTCTAGGAACCTCAACCTTCGAAGACACCACAAGAGTTGATCACGCTCTTGATCACGTCGGTTTCTCACACGGGATACCACCACAAAGCACTAAGGCTCATAAGAGTTATAAACTCTAAAATGAATAATTTCATTCAACTTCTGTGTTGTTTACAATAGGGAGCATGCCTAATTTATATAGGCTCATAGAAAAAATATTTCCTAAAATTAAAACCCTAATTTCCTAATACTAAAAGGAGAAATAATGATAAAATATTCAGCCATATAATTTAAGAGATGTGATCCTAAAATTATGGGATTACAAAATTTAGAAATTAATATTATAATTAATTCTAACCTTTGACTAGACTCAAAATAGAAAATCAAATCAAAGGACCATTAAAATAGGAAATAATTTAGGAGACAATAAAGGGATCATAAAGGATTTGAAATCACGCCACCCTTAACTTCTTTACTAGGGTTTCATGCCTCCTTGCATGCGAGAGGCTCAACTTGTAGTCTTCCTTGCATTGGGCTAAGGTCTGCATCTCTTGGGCTTGACTCTTCATGAGTTTGGATCTTAAATACATTATACTCGTATAGATGCTCTCCTTTGGACTTGAGGGGAGTGCCCCAATGCTCTCCAAGCTCTTGAACTTCTTGCACAAGACTGAACAAGGCTTGCTTCATGGCTTTGGTTCGGGCTTTTATCATTGGACCTCCAATATGTTGCAATGGGTTTTTAGGTACGTTGGATTGGAAGTATTGGGCTCCTTCTATGTCACCATGCTCATGATTACCATCCTCAGGCTTCGTTGCCATTAATGCTATGTCACCCGTGCCATGGGGTCCATCATTCCCTCCCAGTTGGAAAGGATTCGTCCTCGAATCTGCAGAATCATATAAAGATAAATCAGAAACATTAAATGTGGCACTAACATTGCCATAAGAGCTAGGCAAATCAATCTTGTAAGCATTATCATTAATTCTTTCCAAAACTTGAAAAGGTCCATCTCCTCGAGCTTGAAGTTTGGACTTCCTTTAATTAGGAAATCTCTCTTTCCTTAAATGTAACCAAACCCAATCTCCAGGCTCAAAGATCACACGTCTCCTGCCTTTATTAGCTTGCTTGACATATTGCTCATTCTTTCGCTCTATATTTGCTTTAACCTTAGCATGAAAGTCCTGCACAAACTTAGCTTTTTCCTTGCCATCAGTGTTAGCATGCTCAGAGAAAGGCAAAGGTAAAATATCAATAGGAGATAATGGATTGAAACCATAAACAATTTCAAATGGAGAATAAGAAGTAGAAGAATAAACAGCCCTGTTGTAAGCAAATTCAATATGAGGTAAACAATTCACCCAATTCTTCAAATTCTTCTAAATTATTGCTCTTAATAATGTAGTCATAGTTCTGTTAACTACCTCAGTTTGACCATCAGTTTGTGGATGGGCAGTAGTGGAAAAAAGTAACTTAGTCCCTGATTTATGCCATAGGGTACGCCAGAAATGACTAAGAAACTTCACATCTCTGTCACTCACAATAGTCTTAGGTAAACCATGCAAACGAACAATCTCTTTAAAGAATAAGTCAGCAATGTTAACAGCATCATTAGTCTTAGCATAAGCAATAAAGTGTGCCATCTTAGAGAACCTATCAACAACAACAAATATGGAATCTTTGCCTGCAGAAGATTTGGGCAATCCAATTACAAAATCCATAGAGATATGTTCCCAAGGGTGAGAGGGGACGGGTAAAGGAGAGTAAAGTCCATGAGGTTGGATCTTAGATTTTGCCTGTCTACATTTAATGCATTTATCACAAACAGATATGACATCTTTCCGCATGTAAGGCCAAAAGAAATGATCAGACAAAATAGCCAAAGTTTTATCTACACCAAAGTGTCCCATCAAACCACCACTATGTGCTTCCTTAGTAAGCAACTCACGCATAGAACAAATAGGAATGCATAATTTATTTTTCTTAAAAAGAAATCCATCAAATTTAAAGAAATCACTAGATCCATGATTTTCACAAGATTTCCAAATATTTTCAAAATCAGGATCAGTTTTATAAAGATCTTTTAGAATCTCAAAACCAAGTAATTGAGCATGCAAATAGGAAAGTAATGTATACCTTCGAGATAAGGCATCAGCAACGATATTTTCTTTACCTTGCTTATGCTTAATCACATAAGGAAAGGTTTCAATAAATTCCATCCAGCGAGCATGTCTCTTTTTAACTTACCTTGAGACTTGAGAAACTTTAAACTTTCATGATCAGAATGAATGATGAATTCCTTGGGCCACAAATAATGTTGCCATGTTTCTAAGGCTCTCTTTAGAGCATAAAGCTCTTTGTCATAGGTGGAATAATTCAAAGCTGCGCCGTGAAGCTTTTCACTGAAGTAAGCTATGGGCTTAGAATCCTGCATTAAAACAGTACCTATACCAATACCAGAAGCATCACATTGAATTTCAAACGCTTTAGAGAAATTAGGAAAAACAAGTAAAGGGGCATTAGTCAATTTATCCTTTAGGGTTTGGAAGGCCCTTTCTTGTTTTACCCCATTTAAAGGTCGCATTCTTCTTAACAAGTTCATTAAGAGGGGCATAATGCTCGAGAAATCCCTAACAAATCTCCTATAGAAGCTTGCTAAGCCATGGAAGCTTCTCACTTCACTTGCATTCTTAGGGGTTGGCCATTCACGAATAGCCTTAACTTTCTCCTCATCTACACGAATTCCCTGTGATCTAACAATAAATTCCAAAAAGATAACAGAGTCCATGCAAAAGATACACTTTTGAAAATTAGCATATAACTTATATTCCCTTAAGATGTCAAACACATTTTTAAGATGATTCATATGATCAGTCAAAGATTTACTATAAATCAAAATATCATCAAAGTAAACCACAACAAACTTGCCTATAAACTTTCTAAAAACATGATTCATTAATGCCATAAAAGTGCTAGGAGCATTAGTCAAACCAAAAGGCATAACTAACCATTCGTATAATCCAAATTTAGTTTTAAAGGCAGTTTTCCATTCATCACCCTCTTTCATACGAATTTGATGATAACCACTTCTAAGATCAATTTTAGAAAAGATAGAAGCACCATGTAATTCATCAAGCATATCATCAAGTTTAGGGATAGGGTAACGATACTTTATAGTGATTTTGTTGATTGCTCTACAATCAACACACATCCTCCAAGATCCGTCTTTTTTTGGCACCAAGATAACAAGGACAGCACAAGGGCTAAGGCTCTCACGCACAAAGCCTTTCATCATCAATTCCTCTACTTGGCGCTGGATCTCCTTAGTCTCTTCAGGATTAGCCCTATAAGCAGGCTTGTTTGGAATAGCAGCTCCCGGCAAGAAATCTATCCTATGCTCAATTCCTCTTAAGGGAGGAAGTCCATCAGGAATTTCATCAGGGAATAGATCTCTATAATCCTGCAACAAAGAGACAACACTAGAGGGCAAAGTGGGGTCAAAAGTATTAGTAGAAAAATAAATATTCTTGAGAATTACAATAAGAGCTTGCTCACTCATCAAAGCCTCTTGAACCTTACTTTTCCCACACAATAATATTTTTTTTTCACTATTTTCCTTCACTCCCACCATTCTATTTTTTTTCTTTTCTCACCTTCTCACCACTCTTTTTCCTCTCTTTTGATTGATTTTCAAGTAAAGTAATACTCTCTTTTTTTCTCTCTCACTCATGCCACAATCAAGGAGATCTCTCCTTTGCTTGTAATCTTGAGTAATTTTTAGTTGATCTTCATAGGCTTGGATGGGCCTAAGAGGATTTAATACAACAGTCTTGCCTTTAAAAGGCACCTTGTAACAATTTCTAAAACCATCATGAGTAGCCTTACTATCAAACTGCCTAAGGCCTACCTAATAACAAGTGTCCAGCAAGCATAGGGGCTACATCACATAATACATCACAAGTATAAACTCCAATAGAGAAAGTAATCAACACTTGCTTAGAAACCCTAATTTCAGTAGAATCATTCAACCATTGCAATTTGTAGGGCTTAGGGTGTGGGATTAAAGGTAAAGATAATTTATCTACAAGTAAAGTGCTAGCGACGTTAGTGCAACTACCACCATCAATTACCATGCTACACACTTTCTCTTTGATGAAGCATCTAGTGTGAAAAATATGCTCGCGTTGCTCATGTTCATCATCCTCCTTTGGTTGAATATTGAGAGCTCTTCTTGCTACCAAGATAGAGTCAACTACACCATTGCATTCAAGCTCATCATTTGATTCATGGGAGGTAGAATCATCATCAACATTATCAGCATCATCTTTATCACTTTCATGCACACTATCATAGCCACCATCATCTCTCAAGATCATAACCCTTTTATTGCTACAATCTCTCGCCATATGGCCCACACCATGACATTTGAAACACTTAACAGGAGAAGTGTTAGATGAATAAGAAGAAGGTTTAGGGTTAGAAGTTTTACCCTCATACTTGGTCTTTATTTCTTCCTTGGCTTGGGATGTATCTTTGGCTTTGGAATCCTTCCATTTGGAAGTTGTCTTGGAGTCTTTCCAAGAGGACTTGGAACGTTTGTTCTTATTTCTCTGCTCCAACTTTATAGCCTTGTGTATGAGCTCTTCCTTGTCCACAAAAGTGTACAAGTCAAGGTTATCTCTCAACTCTGGCCTCAAGCCATCCATAATTCTTGACATTGCTTCACGTTCATTTTCTTGAATGTTTGCACGAAACTTCAAGATATTCAACTCGTGCACATACTCCTCCACTGTCATAGATCCTTGAGAAAACATTCTCAACTTTCTATTCAGCTTGTAAGTAGTAGCTGGGGACATAAGCCTTTCTCAAGTACCTTTTAAGCTTCTCCCACGTTTTAATGGGCTTTTTCCCAAGTTGGCTTCTTTTGTACTGTAAATCTTGCCACCAATAAACAGCATAGTCAGTGAAATTCAAAGAAGCAGTTTTTACCTTCCATGACTCAAACAAATCAAGAGTCATGAAGATTTGGTCCATCTTCATTTCCCAATCAAGGTATTTTTCTGGATTGTTGCTACCCTTGAATGAAGGATACTTTACTTTTTGGTCCGGTAAGTCAACACCACGCTTTAAGGATTTCTTTCCCTTAGGAAAAGGGGGTTCTTCATACTCCTCATCATCGCTGGGGATCTTATGCTTCTTTCCTTTAGAAGAGGAAGTCTCCGGCTCATCTTTATCCTCTTTATGGAACCTATGATCAAGTTCCAAGCGAAACTGCTGCAACTGTGTTTTGATAAGTTCTAAAACAGAGTTCATATCAATACTAGGAGATTCATCTTGTTACTCATGTTCACAGAAGCACTAGAAACCATATAAAATAAAAATAGGTCCTCACACACACAAACTCACGTGTTTACTCTCAAGATAAAGTCACTCGTGTTTCACAAAAAAAAAGTAATGGCTTTTTTTTTTAATGATGAAAAACACACTTGCCTTTTACCACTCACTAAGCTTGTGGATAGAATCCAATGGTGAAACCCACAAATCAAGAAACTAAGGAACAATCAAGTGAATATCTTCTAAATTAAGGAAACTAGAAAACAAGCACAAGGTGAAAAGAGGATTTTTTTTTTTTTGCAATTTTGAAACAAATAGGAAAGCAAAATTTTCAAATAAAATTAAGCTTGTTAAAGGAAAAACCACACGTGACAACAAAAATAAGAAAGAAAGAAATAAAAGTCAAAGAGTCAAATACTCAAAGACAAAAATAAAAAAGTAAATAAAATAAGAAAGTAGCACAAATAGCAAATAAGAGAGTAGAGAATTTGAAAAGTGCTACCAAAAATTAAAAATAAGAAAGTGATCAACGTATAAGACTTTCTTATACCCAAGTTGACTTTTCTCTTTAGGCAACCTCTTGGTGACTTTGAGTTCAAGAATAGCCTTTTTTTACAGTCATAACTCACAGCAATATATTTTTTTTGTAAATTTTTTTTGAATTTTCGGATTTTTTTTCTCTTTTTTTTTCTCAACACACTAACGCTTTTTTTTTTGCCTTTTTTTTTGCACGAATTTCTAGGTCTTTTTTTTTTTTTTTTTTTGAGAAGGCTAATAAAATGAAAACTCACATGAGATAAAAGCCACAAAGATGAAGAAGAGAAAAACCAAAAGATAGAAGTAGATGGGGTAGATAAGAGATGATCACAAAAAGAAATAACTCAAGATGAAAAAGAAGAAGGAAGGACAAGAATTTAAACCAAAACTAGCAACCAAAGCTCTGATGCCAATCTGATAGGGACGCGGAAGCAGAATCGTGCTAGTTTAGGGACAGAACCCTGAAACAACAAAAACACAAGAACAAAAAGAAAGGGACGAAATTTATGACGGAAATAAAGAAAGGTATGAAGTAAACAATAGGATAATGATCAAGGAGAAGATCCTCTAGAGCACCTGCCTCTAAACCTCAACCTTCGAAGACACCACAAGAGTTGATCACGCTCTTGATCACGTCGGTTTCTCACACGGGATACCACCACAAAGCACTAAGGCTCACAAGAGTTATAAACTCTAAAATGAATAATTTCATTCAACTTCTGTGTTGTTTACAATAGGGAGCATGCCTAATTTATATAGGCTCATAGAAAAAATATTTCCTAAAATTAAAACCCTAATTTCCTAATACTAAAAGGAGAAATAATGATAAAATATTCAGCCACATAATTTAGGAGATGTGATCCTAAAATTATGGGATTACAAAATTTAGAAATTAATATTATAATTAATTCTAACCTTTGACTAGACTCAAAATAGAAAATCAAATCAAAGGACCATTAAAATAGGAAATAATTTAGGAGACAATCAAGGGATCATAAAGGATTTGAAATCACGCCACCCTTGACTTCTTTACTAGGGTTTCATGCCTCCTTGCATGCGAGAGGCTCAACTTGTAGTCTTCCTTGCATTGGGCTAAGGTCTGCATCTCTTGGGCTTGACTCTTCATGAGTTTGGATCTTAAATACATTATACACGTATAGATGCTCTCCTTTGGACTTGAGGGGAGTGCTCCAATGCTCTCCAAGCTCTTGAACTTCTTGCACAAGACTGAACAAGGCTTGCTTCATGGCTTTGGTTCGGGCTCTTGTCATTGGACCTCCAATATTTTGCAATGGGTCTTTAGGTACGTTGGATTGGAAGTATTGGGCTCCTTCTATGTCACCATGCTCATGATTACTATCCTTAGGCTTCGTTGCCATTAATGCTATGTCACCCGTGCCATAGGGTCCATCAAAAGATTTGCTGGCTTTCTCAACTACAGTTAATAACTTCTTTGGGAGAAGCATAGTTTGCATGTGATAATTAGGTAAGGCTGTCAGAACAGACTTGATGAGAGTAGATCTACTAGCTAAAGTAAGCATTTTACCCTTCCATCCAGATAGCTTCAGTTGAACTTTACCCAATATGGGTTTGAAATGGTTGTATGAGGCTCTTGAATGTAGTAGGGGAATCCCAAGATATTTACCCAAATCACCTGATAGCCCTATACCCATAATCTTGCTCAGATCCATAATCTTTACTCTAGATACGAGTGCTAAAAAAGGAAGGATATTATGATATATATTTTTGCTGGAGCATGTTATCTTTCAAGGACCATGATTCCCTGCAAACTTTATTTCTATATTAATTGGGGTGACTCATGACCAAACATTTAAACTTTTTAGTGCTTATGTCCAATTTTCCAAGAGACGACACAGGAGAACAAAGACGAATGAGAATAATCAACACGATAATCAAGAGTTTTTGTATTATCGTCATGATCACGATTCAATTAAATCCATTAATCTTTTCTTCTACTGTGTTCCTCTCCCATTCTGATTACTTTGCATCTATTTCATTAAGAATGTCTTTTGATGTAGTTACAATATCATTATATTAAAACCAGAGGTATAAGAATTACACTTAGAGACGGACCCACATTCTCCTTTCGGTGCGGGCAATTAACTTTATCATCATTTTATTAAGTTGTTTTATTGCTGTAAATGATTTTATCATAGCAATAAAATACAATCATAAATATAAATTTTTTAAAATTGACAAGGACTATTTTATTCTTGAGAAAGACCCTATATTATATACATTATATTGTGCCCCTTCCTCTGCGTCATGGGATGTATGAATTGACTTGGAAACATATGAAAGTAGAAAGATGAGATGAGATCCTTTTTCTTCAGTTGCATCCATCAGCCATAAAAATTGAGGAAATTTCCTCAATTATAGAACCTCAATACTTTCATTTTTGTTACCATAAAATCCTATAAAATGAATAAATTGGTAAGTAGTATTTTTTTTATTATGACGGTCTTCTTTGATAATTTTTTTTTGTGAATATTAGAAGAATTTTTGGAATTTCAAAATGACATTCAATAATTTGTTTTTATCATTTTACCCTCATTTAATCCAACAATTTAACTCGTTTATTTAATATAACTAAAACTTTTAAATGAGTGGAAAATTTAATAAAATATGTCATATTTGTAAAAATTTACTTTATTTTTTTGATCTATGTATAAGAACTTTAAAAGACCAATATAAATAGAGGAATATAATTACTAAATTAAGTACAAGCAAAAAAAATGAAAGCTATTAAATTAAAATATGTTTTATCTAAATTTGCAGAAAAATTCTAGTGGGGTCTGGATTGAGTGAAACTAGTAATTCCGTTAATTGTTTCTAAAATCAATGAATTTTTTTTAAAACAACCTCTTCGCATAAGCAATTAAGTTCCTATAAATCTGAACTTTTATACTTTAAAGAATTTAATTGATATTTATTTATATTTTTCTGAACTTTTATAATTTCATTGAGCTACAGGCCCAGCCCCTTTATTCAGATTGGGCCTAACTCTTTAGTTACTTAGCTCAAATAGTCTCGTGACCTATTTGAGTGATGTTTTATATTTTAGTCCAAATAAAGACAAACCCAAATTGACAAGTATCCATTTAAGTTTTGATAATAAGTAATCCTTGACTAATATAAATTTCCTCCAACAATCCTTGATTGAGGTTTTTTCTTTTTTAAATTCATGGTCGATTGTTCTTGAATCACAACTGATGCATATATTCATAAGACTATCTATTCATTCACAACTAAATTTTCATAAATTCACTATTGACCTTATAATTTACATGTGACTATCATGAAATTCATAAGGGATGATATATAGATTTAAAAAATTATATATTCATTGACAATTGACTTTCCATCTATTTACAAGCAACATTTTTTAACTTTATTTAAATTCATGTGTTTTACTTCATTGGTTATTTTAATAATTATTTATTTTTAATTACAAATAAATACCATGATCCTTAATTTTATATTTCCTCTGGTTCTATTTATAAGTCACTTCTAATATATTTCACCAGAGCAAAAGAAAACATTAAATCTCATTAATTTTGTCTTAAAATTTAACAAGTTTTCACTTTTATTGCTAATAAATATTCTTAAATTTTATTACTGATATTTTTATTCAAAGCATTTACCATTTAATAAGAGCAAAAATCTGAAAAGGAGCATTGAGAAATTGGCAAGTGCCCTATAAATAGAACCAAATTTTTTTTTCTCTATAAATAGGACTAGAGG
This sequence comes from Prosopis cineraria, assembly GCF_029017545.1. Classification (NCBI taxonomy): domain Eukaryota; kingdom Viridiplantae; phylum Streptophyta; class Magnoliopsida; order Fabales; family Fabaceae; genus Prosopis; species Prosopis cineraria. Next base: position 22,148,260 of record NW_026555337.1, read on the forward strand.
GGTAACATTCTAATAATTGAAAGTTTTCGATTGCCATTAATGCCTTTACAATATCTGAAGTTTTTCAACATTTATTTTACCATATTTTGAAACAGAAATTTAATTAATACCTCCTTGTATAGTTGTCCTCAGCAAAAGATTTTAACTAATTTTAAAATTGGGATACTCAAATTCTTGTCAAGAATTTTTTTTAATGATAAAATCTTATCAATGATTTAATGTCAAAAATTTAATGTCCTCTACTTATAATTGGTGCAAGGCACCCGGTTAACAACTACCTATAATACTTTTCTATTATTGTATACTAGCTTAAAATAAATGCATTTATTTGAATGCAGTTAAACGAAATGAGATTTTATCAAATATATATGAAATAGAGTTTTGAATGGAATAATTGTAGCAAAGGAGAAACTTTCAATCGCCTTGTTTTACATCATACATAATATCGAAGATTTTTACTTGTCAAAATGAAATTTCTTGGGTTCATAATCATTCTCTTAAGATTTAAATGCTTCTACACTATGAGTTGATGAATATATGATCAGCTGATTCATAATTTATATGCCTTTTTGTGATTTAATTTCAGACAAAATATATTCTAATATCATAATTTATGTCTATATAGTTACCAAATTAATCACAAATTTTGACTCAGAAAATTACCAAATTAATTTTTTGTAAATTCAGGGTGATATTGCTCCGTTTTCAATACATGAAGGGTAATATTGCCCCACCTTTAATTTCAAGGTGCCCAATACTCATAAGAAAAAAGTTTAGAGCAAATTAAAACTTTAATCCTATATCTATTTTAAAGTGAATGATGAATTATAAAATGGTCTAGCCCAATGGCCTAAATCCCTATTAGAGTGGCTACCCCAATAGCCTTGTGTTGTACTTAGTGTGAGTATTCAAATGACATAATAATGTAGATCCTTTATTTTTGGGATTGAATATGCCATATATTCTCTAACAATTATTATTATTATAAATTTAATTTTTTTAATTAGATAAAAATAAGTGTTGAGTTACTTAAAAAATTAGCTCAAGTTAAATTAAGAACGATCAATGATTTATTTTTAGGAACAAGAAAATATCAACAAAAAATGATTTGTATGTTTTTACTTATAATTTCACCCTTGATACTAGCTTTGCTCTTTATAAGATCCAACAAGGTCTTGAATTTATGGGAATTTTGGTCATGCACTGTTGATATTAAGTTCATCAAATACCACCAAGTGGATATGGCATATATGGTAGTAATATGGGCCACTTAAGCATTATTTTAGAATTCGATTCTTAGATGTGTGTATAGAAAGTTTTACTTAGGAGAGGAAAACCCCTTAAATGATATCCAGATTTCTCAAAGAATTAATCCCATGACTGTCAACTGTACAGATAACTTGGGGAACTTAAAAACAAGTTCATCAAATACCATTGTATATTATCTTTGGCAACCATTTGGTTGAGGTTTAGGCATAAGGGCTTAAAAAATTAAGTTCAGGTCATAAAAATTTACTTGAAATTTTGGCCATTAATTTTATCGTTGTAATAAAGTAGAATTATAAATATGAGTTATTTAAAAATGACAAGGAATATTTTATTTTTGAGGAAGACCCTATATTATATTTTGTGCAGCCCCTTGGTCTACGCCAGATGATATATCAATTGACTTGGACTTGAAAATGCATGAACATGAGTAGAAAGATGAGATGAGACTTTTTTTTTGTATTGTGTTTTGATTAAACAAAGGAGCAAAAAGCCCAAAACAAAACTAAACCAGAATCCTCGGGCAAACTAAGCCCTTCTCATCTCTATACTAACATTCAGAAAGACCCAGAGGGATCATATCATCATACAGTAATCTAATCTCATTGGTTTGAAGGGAACCCCACACAGCATTTGTATCCAGAATCCTACCAATCTGCCTTGTAAATTGATCCACCTCCCCTAATGGAAGAAGTTTCTCCAAGGATACTTTTTTTAAATTGCATCAATGAATGAGCTGTAAAATATATAGGAAATTCCCTCAATTATTGAACCTCAACAGTTTATTTTTTAATATAATAAAATCCTATAAAAAATAAATTAATAAGTAGTACTTAATTTTAAATAAGTACTACTTAGTAATTTAAGAATGAATAGTACTTATTCTGGTTTATTGTGTTGGTCTTTCTTTGATAAAATTTTTCATGAATATTATAAGTCGTTTTATAATTTAAAAAAATATTTAATAATATTTTTTATTTTACTCTCATTTAATTCAACAATGTAATTAGTTTAATACAATTAAGAATTTCATCTTTTGTAACTCTTTTTTTTTTTGGGCCAAACTTCATCTTTTGTAACTCTAACGCAACTAAATGAGAGGCGAAATTAAAGAACATTAAAAGACCAATGTTATAAAAAAGAGAAAGTGTGACAAGTAAATTAAGTACTAGTAAAAATATGAAAGCTATTTAAATAAAATATTTTTTATTTAAATTAGAACAAAAATTTCTGATACAACCTCCTAGTACAAGCAATTAAGTTCCATGCAAATCACAAAATTTATGTTTACGTTACAGAATTTAATCGATATTAATTTTTTATAGGATATTTATTTATAATTTTTTGTGTTCTTGTATATAACATTTGCACCATTTTCCAATATTAAAGGAAGACATCACCTACAAAAATGTTTAAAATACTAGATGCTTCTATGCAAATAGTTGGGGAATAAAAATGTCTTTAACAACTATACTTTCTATGTCATATACAATTGGTATAGAACTTTATTCCTTTAATTTTTCCAATTTTAATTTTGATATGGCAATAAATGCTATCATTATATATTCGTGTAGTGCATAAAACTTTGTTTCTATATAATGATTTTGTATGATATTAATTCTTTAGTTCACGTTTCATTCTATATCCATTTATTGGAGAGGTTTGGCACAAATGCAGAGTGTTACAACCACACTTTTTTCTCTTTTCGTGAAGTTTAATGGACATCATCACAATAAATGTTCGAATAACTGACGTACTAGTTATTACGTTATGAATTCATGATTTTAATTATTGTTAATTTTAATGATGTTGGTGGTTTGGATGTCTTCTCTTCTGGAGCATCTAAGTTCACTGTTCTTCACGTTATGTTGTTCTAGCTAGAAACTTCTCTTTTTAGATTATTTTCTTAGAATTACTATGAACAAGATGCATTTTATGTTTCTTTTTAACATTTAGTTTTATTAAAGATTGTGTATTTGTGAATTTCTTATTTCAATAATTCTTTATGCACAAAAATAAGTCTTCAGTTATATTCTATCGTAGTGATGTTAGTTAGGGTACACCTCTTCTTGTTTTGGGCTTCAATTTTCTGGAAGTTTCTTTTCTGAAAAAATAGAAATTATTTGTTGGTTTATAGAATCTTTTTCTTTGATACAAACGTCTATATAATTTTAACTTGGACTCCTTAAAATGAGTCCAAACCAATGCCCTACAAGTTAACTCCTCAACTAGTTTACCAAATATATGATTATGATTTGTTATATGGTCAATATAAATTTATATCGGTGAATTTGTTGAAATTTATGCTTTACGTAATTATTATATAGACCCTCATTAGAATTTCATATTGGAGTTAATACCCAGAAATGTGTTTGACAAATTTGCAACTACATATTTGTGGCCCAAGAGCATTATAAATTTTTCTCTTTTTATTTTGCAACTTCAGCCTTTTTCAGTTAAAATATTAAATTTATTATTATCAGCAAATGCCAATATTGAGGGCAAACTCATTAATGAGAGAGTCAAAGGTCGCAAATTGGCTTTTATACTTCCTGTACACCGTCGTAGTTTTGAAATTAAGGAAGAATGAGTTATCAATAGTTTCAAAAGCTATCTTATCAGTTTCCTTCCCTCGTGCTTCTAACTTCAAGAGTTATATTTTGATGGATGACACTGGATTTGATGGGTCTTTTATATATATAACATTGTAGGAGGTATTCCTGAACAAATTGGTAATCTTAAAAGTCTGAAAAGTCTATATTTAGACACCAATCAATTTTCTGGCCAAATACCATCAACTATCTTTAATATATCTGAGCTGCAAGAGATTGATTTAAGTTGGAATAATTTGTCGGGAGGCATTCCCTCAAATATATGCTATGGCCTTCCAAATTTACAAGCTTTACTTCTTCAAGTCAACAAATTATTTGGAGCTATGCCATCTGGTTGGACACAATGCAAGCAGCTCAAAACGTTAGACTTGGCATTCAACTGCTTCACAGGCATGTACTACCCACTATGCAAAATCTCTAAATTCAATTTTATCACATATATTTTGATAGCACTTTTTATGCATTGGACATTGGTGTTGATCAGAACCATAAAACAAATTGGACTTCCATAATTTTTATTTAAACAAAAATCCTTCCCAACAAATTAAGTTATATTTATAAAAACAAACAACTCAGGAGCCTATATCAAACATATTTTTGAAAGAAACATAAAGTAAAATAAAAATTGGGTATTATTTTTTATTAAATATAAATTCTGCTTTTTTGTTAGAAAGGCTTTTATCAGGCTTCACAATCTAGCAGCCTGTTTTCTTGTTCGACCCTCCCTTTTGTATGTATGTATGTATACACAAACAGACACACACATAAAATTAAGACCCTATTGGATCAATTTCAACATATCAACGTTGTGCTTCAAATATTGGCATTTATATTCATTAATGTTTCTAAAAGTGCAATCAAACCCTAATATGCCTTCAGATCCCAAAACTATAGTTTGGGTAGTTGACTATGGTTCTCATAATGTGAGGGAACATGTTAGCAATTTGGTTATTCTTTCTTCCTTCTTGCACCTGGGTCGTTCGTTTGGAGTTTGAAAAGTATCTCAATTGTAGGCATGTAATGACAATTTGATAAATTATTTCTAATTGCTAATATTTTCTTTATTTTGTGAAAACAATTATTATAAGAATATTTTAATTTTTTTTGTCTTTACACAAATTTCTTATATTTTAAGAGAGTGGATTGGGAAAAAAAAAGTTTCAAGTGAGCCTATATTCTTTTTCTTGGGCCGTTTGTTTAATATTAAAAGATAAATAATTTTTAGATAGTTTAGATATTTATAAAAATAGATTTATCTTCAAAAGATTTTATAAAAATCATTTATTATTTTATGTTTGGTTACAATAATAAAAAATAGTAGTTATTTAGTTATTTTTAGATTTTATAATGTCTTTCTGGATCCCTATTTATGACAAATAATTTATGGTTTGTTATTTTAAAATTTACAATATCTTCATATATCTCAACATTTTTAGGTCATTTTCTCTAAGCTACTGTATCATATTATTTTAAGAAGCGATACAACGAAATTCTTCAAAATAATTAGAAATATAATTTTTTTTTTGGTTTCAGATTGTAATTATTTTTAAAATTTTAAAAAACATGATAAAATTTTACAAAATAGATTTTTGTCAAAAAAACAAGTGACTTTTTATGAAAAAGAGCATAAGAGCCCATTTGCTTCAGCTTATTTTATGAAAAATCATTTATTATCTGCAAAAAAAATTCTTTTTTATGATTTTTTTGTGATATTTGTTTAAAATTTTGAAAATTATTAGAATGAAAAAGCATATTTATTATTATTTTAAAAATCTACTTTAAGTAGCTTCTAAAAATAATATGATATTGTAGATGAAAGAGAATGCTTTAAAAATGCTAGATATATTAAGATATCCTAAAATTTTACAAAAAAATTAAATAATAGAAAGTCAAAGAAAAAATCATAAAATTTAAAAATAACTAACTAATAATCACTTTTTTATTGTTGTAACCAAACATAAAATAATTTTTTCTTTTTATACAATCTCTATAAAATAAATTTCTTATACAATATCTAAACTATCTAAAAATCACTTATTTTGAATCTTAAACATATGGGCCCTAAATAAATTAGGCTTTAATGTCATTTTGTTAGGAGAACAACTCCATATCCTGAAAATAAAATAAATTAAATGAAATAATAACTAAGTGATAGGACTCTCATCACTTAAACAAATAGTTAGAGGTTTGACTCTCAACTCTTGTGTATGTAGCAACTTACTTACAAGAGGTCTACCATTTATCCTTATTATCCTGGGAGAGATAATATTTGCCATCAGCGGGGGCTCTTTATGTTATAAAAATTAAGAAAGAAATAAAGAGAGGAGAGTGGAGGAGAGAGACTTTTTTTTTCATTTTTATGTAAATGAAATTAATTTTCTAACTAACCAAATAATTATATTATATTCATAAAAAATAAAAAACAAATAAATAACCTTTAAGAAACTTGTTTTAAGAAAAATAGCAAATTAAATAAGCAAAAGATTAATACCCCACGAGTTACTACCCACTTTAAATGATTTTTATATGCATCATTTTAAATAAATATATTGAATTTTTCATGTTTATTTTCATTTTCCATTTGTGTTCTTTTACTATATTGTTGGAGATATTCCTAAAAAAATCTGCGGAGATCATGGAAATTTTAAAATTAGGATCTTGGATACTAAAAATTATGCTGCCATATAGTATGTTATTTCATGCTACGATCTCTCCCACTCTCACCTCTGCATTAAACACTTGATTAGTTTAGCTGACAACTAGGTCTTGTTGTCACACAATGTACATCATCATCATCGAGCATTACTTTTGATACCATATGTCATGCCGTAACAGAATATTGGGACGTTGGACTTGGGCTGAGACATAAGCCCAATGAGCATCATTTTTCTGATAATTATTTCTTTCTTCTAGAATCATTCCATTAGTTAAAAATGATAAAATTGGAATCTTTGGATTTCTAACAAGGTGAACAATGTAATAACATTTTTAAAGTGTGGCAAAATTTGGAAATATTTTATATGAGAATATGAGGAAGTATGTTATTATTGTTGCGCTAAAGGCTATCACTATAGATTTAGATTTGCGAGTAAAAAGTTTTTTCAAATAATATCTTTTGCATTGGATTAATTCTTTAACTGTTGTTGATAACTAGTGGTAGTTAGAACATGTTATAGTAGCTGTTTACTCTAGAAAGCCAGCTTTACCGGGGGGAGATATCAGAAAGAGCAATAGTGCAATAATGATGTTGAATGCATTATCAATTAACGTTGGAGTGTGCTTCAATGGAATTAGACAATTTGAATTTTAACTAATGTGTCCCTTATGTGTCAATCTTCTTTCAGGCCATATACCCAAAAGCATCACAAACTTGACCATGCTTCAATGGTTAAATATGAATTACAATAATTTGGAAGGTATTCATCCAACAAATCATAGCATTATACTTTTATGTTTATTTTATCTGTTTCTAAATTACAAGAAATATTCCTAATAAAATTGGTGATCTTACAAACTTAAACTTTGAAGATATATTTAATAGTTTAATAAATGATATATAATTAATTTTTTTAGTTTCTAATTTGTTTGTTAATACTAAAAATATATTTCATAAGAGATTGTGATAGTTGAAATTGAAAATTTAAAATTATTAAATATAATAAGTTTTCTCAATTGTAACCATTAAATGGTATGCAATGGATGCACCTTTAAGACATCAAAAACTTGAGAGTATGATTGTATTTTTATATTTAGATTCAAATGGTCAACTTTTTCAATGATATGAATAAATAAAAATTCTTTATCTTTTTTTAACAGAATTATTTTTAATAAATTGAATTATATATATAAAATTAATTTAAAGGATCTATGAAAAAAAATAAATGCCCATCTTGTTATAATATACATGAACAGAAAGGAAAAATCAAGATGTAAAACATGATTAACCTGGCATAAAAAGGAGTATCAACAATCATACATCTCATTAGTTATATATTTGCCTTATTCACTACTTTTAGTATTCACTTTAGATAACTTCAGTAAGACTAATCTTTTTTTAATATAGGTTTAATACCTATGGAAGTAGGCAATCTTCATAAGCTTGAGGAATTAGACTTGTCACATAACAAGTTGAACGGTTCTATTCCATTGAACATTTTTAACATTTCAACTTTGAAATTCTTAGATCTTGAAAGCAATTTTATATCCGGCAATCTTCCATCAAATTTTGAGAATCTCACTAGTTTCTTCAAGCTATCCTTGGGAGAAACATCTTGATAGGATCAATTCCAAAAGCAATTGGTGGCTTCTTAGATCTTCAATATTTGAATCTTGAAGGCAATGAGCTACATGGCCTAATCATTGATGAGATTTGTGAAATCACAAAGCTTGCCTACTTATGTTTAAGTAGAAACAAGTTTTCTGGAGGAATGCCCCCTTGTTTAGCAAACAATACCTCTTTGCGAGACCTTTACTTGGACTCTAATAAATTAATTTTAAAATACCCCCTTCCTTTTGGAATTTGAAGGATATATTGAGGGTAAACTTATCTTCCAATATTTTAGTTGGAAATGTATCATTAAGGATTGGAAACTTAAATGCTCTTGTATTATTGGATTTGTCAAGAAATCATATTTCAGGCTTTATTCCAACTACTCTAGGTGGCCTGAATAATTTGCAAGATCTATCCCTAGCACATAACAATTTGCAAGGAAATATTCCTGAATCATTCGGAAATATGTTGAGCTTAGTAAAATTGAACCTTTCTGAGAATAATTTGTCTGGGAAGATTCCTAAATCTCTTGAGTTACTTATTGTTCTTAAGTATGTCAATCTCTCTTATAACAAACTCCAAGGAGAGATTTCAAGTGGAGGAGTTTTTAAAAATTTGACTCCTAAATCTTTTATGATGAATCAAGCTCTTTGTGGCAAGCCACAATTTGAAGTGCCTCCTTGCAAAAGAGAAACAAGAAAAAGATCAATGACAATATTGCTTTTATTAAAATGCATATTACCCATAGTTGTGTCAATAATTTTGATTGTCTCAGGCATTATCCTTTTAAGGCATAAACGACAACAAAATTCAAGGGGTCTAGTTAAAAGGGATTTATCAATTTTAGGAGTGCCCAAAAGGATTTCTTATTTTGAAATCCAAGAAGCAACCAATGGATTTGATGAGAGTAACATACTTGGAAGGGGTAGTTATGGTTCTGTGTTTAAAGGAAAACTTTCTAGTGCATTGATCGTTGCAGTTAAGATCTTTAAATTTGATTCACATGTAATGTTAAGGAGCTTTGAAAAAGAATGTGACATATTGTGTAATGCACACCATCACAATTTGGTGAAGGTTATAAGCTGTTGTTCCAATGTTGATTTTAAATCTCTGGTGACGGAATTCATGCCCAATGGGAGCCTTAAAAAATGGTTATATTCTCACAACTATTTTTTAGGTTTTCTTCAAAGGTTGAACATAATGATAAATGTAGCAACTGCTTTGGAATATCTCCATCATGACTTGTTAACACCAATTGTTCATTGTGATTTGAAGCCGAGCAACATTTTATTGGATGATGAACTGGTTGCTCATGTTAGTGACTTTGGAATTTCTGAACTTTTAGATAAAGAGGAATCTAAGACAAACACAGAGACAATACCTACTATTGATTATGTGGCACCTGGTAATTATTCTAAACATAATGTCTCAATTTTTTCTTCTTCTTTTGCATTCTAACAACTTATATCTTTAACATATTATATTCATAAAAGCTTATTACATATATTGTTACTAATTATTTAGATTAGCAATATTATATTAAATTAGTGCATGGCAAATTAATTAATATTTATGATAAATAATACATGACTTCTTAATAAACATATTAATGTTATTGATTTGATTCAATTATTAAATATGTAATTTAATTGATAAATTACAATTTATCAAAGTTATCTATGCCTAAAACTTGGTCCCTTAATTCTTCTATATAGAGAAATGTTCTAGGATATTTCCTTCTAATTTGTTCATGAGATAGGCTCTTCTATTCAAATAGAAAATGAAAGAGCTATTATAGGCTCTTCTATTCAAATAGAAAATGAAAGAGCTATTTTATGAATTTAGAAATCGTTGAATGTCGTTTCATTTGATCATTTTATATGTATATAAAATTATTTAACTAATTAACATTAGAACCTTAAGATGAATGTATATTTTGAAATGTGTGTGCATGGGGTGTGCATGCATGTATTCTTGGATATGGGGACTAGGGGTGGTGTGTCTTTGTTTCTTCTACATAAAAATTCTTTGGCTTATGATCATAAAATTTTCCTATCAATCTTGAGGGTTAATAAAAATATATGTGTAAAAAATTCAAACACTACTATTAGGCAGCACAACATAACTTATTTCTCAATTCTTTGTTATCACATCTACTCTAAATGACTAAATGAATAGTCTTGTTCAGTTATTAGTTTTATTTTATTACTTGAATTCAATTATATGCAGAGTATGGATCTTTTGGAGTTGTTTCAACAAAAGTAGATGTGTATAGTTGTGGAATTATGCTATTAGAGGTGTTTACAAGAAAAAGGCCCACGGAAGATATGTTTGTTGAAGGATTGAACTTGAAGAGCTGGGTAAGTGAGTCAATGCCACATGCAATAATTCAAGTCATGGATTCCAATTTATTAGAAGGAGATCAACATCATATAAAAAATATATTGACATCTACAACTTTTGTTCTTGAATTGGCCTTGAATTGTTGCACCAATCTTCCAGAAGCATGTGGCAATATGATTGATGTTGTAGTATCATTAAACAAGATGAAGGGCATGTTTTTGCGTAGACAAGCAGCATAATGTCTAAATTAGCATTAAGTTTCTTATAATTTGTGTGGTTAATTGTTGTCCATTTTTTTGATTATCTACTTTTAGAATATGTTGGACCCATTATTTGTTATATATATGTGTTCTTATTTTTACCCAAATATAAAAGTATAAAGCACCTAGTTGCTTTACTTCTTTCCTCTTTCCGTAAACATTCTATACAGTTTCTCAAATCTCTTCTTCCCTTAACTATTTTCTTCCTTAAAAAAAAAAAAAGCACGGGATATATAATAGCGTACAACTTTTATCACGAATTGGAGAGTGATCATTTAAACATTATATAATGCCAATGAAACTCTGTTTCCTTGTACACTTTTGCAATAGTATATTGTAAGAAACTTGAATCCAAAACCATCTGGACTATGCTATATATTCTTAGTTATTAAACAAAAAACTTCAAATTGCCATAATCTTTTATTCATCACATTACGTAGTGTCCAATAGTATATGTACTCTATCATGATCACCCTTCTCAATCAATAAAATTAACATAGAACGCAGGGGAAGAACAGGGAAAATATCATTATATTAGCCTCCTCAAAGATAATGAAATTAACAGCCATAATTATTCAGTCTCATAGCACATTACAACTACAAATAAATCAACAAGCATAATAGTAAATTTCACAAAATTCTTTGATCCCTTTCTCACTACCTTTTTTCTGCATTGTATTCTCATTCCCATGGCCTAAGTGATTTCCATCCATTCAAGCCCATTTGGTATAGTTTTCGGCCCATGATATCCATTAGCCCCATTCATGGCATACTTTTGAGTATATAGGTGGATTCATGCTAAGTTAAAAAAATATGAATAAAATAAAAAGGGAACAGTGAAAAATGTCAATAATTATCAATGATCCTTTGTTTTTCCTACCAAGCAAAGTAAACATAATTTGTGAAGACGCAGCATCATGAAGAAACATGATATAGAAGTTTTATACATGTTTTTGACCATCCTCCCCTTTGCTGTTGTAAGGTGATGAATGATGAAAGGGTGAATTGATTTGTTTGGGATGTGGCTGTGTTCTCTTGTGTTTACTCTTGATTGTATTGTTCCTGTAGTTTAATTATATATAGTTATATCCTTGTTTATTAAAAAAGAAAAAAAAAGTTTCATACATGTGAAGTTGTTTCACTCCATTTCTCACAGCAAAAGCAAACAAGGGTCATACAGACGGAGATAAATAAAAACAAATAAAAGTTACAATATTGTCATGTGAAGTAGAAACCCATAATAGTGGCTAGAGCACCGTTATCATCCGTCCTTGAGCACCACAAGATCAATTCTTGAGATTGAGATAGTGTTTGGGAGTTTTTTTGGGGAAGCTCTTGTGAAGTGATATAAAAGGAATACATGAAAAAATCCCTCCGTATCTCTCAAGCACCCAGTTTTGAACGGCACAAAAAATCAAAATTCAATTAGCTATATGTGTGTATATATATATATATATATGTGGACATGCACGAAGAAAATGACGTTGATTAAAAAAGATAATGACGCGTAGTTACTAAAGTCAGGGAAAAATGGAGTGAATTATTGTTTGGTAATGAAGCGTCAAGAAGCAAGCTAGTTCATTTTTTCTTTTATTTTTTAATTAGGAAAATCGATCCAGGGCTAGTTTGTTCCAGCTGTTTTTTCATAAAAAGATAACAAATCTTTTAGAAAAAATCATTTTTTTATTTTTATGATACTGTTTAAGCTTTTAAAAATAATATAGTCTAAAAAATAGATTTCTAATTATTTTTTTACAAATGACACTGAATAGCTTTTGAACATAATTTGATGGGTAGATGAGAGAAAATGCCATAAAAATGCAGAGATATAAAAATTTAAAATAATTAAATATCAAATTATTTACATAAGACATAAATCCATAAGGATACCTTAAAATCTAAAAATAACTAACTAATAATTATTTTTTATTACTGTAACTAAACATAAAACAATTTTTTTTGTAAAATCTCTATAAAATAAGGGCCCATTTGTTTTAGCTTATTTCATGAAAATCACTTATTTTTTGAAAAAATTATATTTTGTGAATTTTTATAATGTTTGTTTCAACTTTTGAAAACAATCAGAATCTAAAAAAAATATTTCTGATTATTTTTAAAAGCTACTTTGAGTAACTTCTAAAAATAATCTAATGTCGTAGATGAGAAAGACTATTTTAGAGAGGTACGATACATGAACACATCATAAAATTTTAAATAATATAGTAATAAATTATTTTTATGAAATAAAAATCAAGGAATATATAATAAAATTTAAAAATAACTAACTAATAATCACTTTTTATTAGTGTAACCAAATATAAAATAATTTCTTCTTTTTTATAAAATCTCTACAAAATAAATTTCTTTTTATAAAACCTCTAAATTATCTAAAAATAAATTATTTTTAATATTAAACAAATGGGTCCTATATCTCCTTTTTGTAAAATCTCCAAATTATATAAAAATAACTTATTTTTTAATCTCAAACAAATGGGCTCTAATTACTTGTTTAAATGTTAGCAACACACTATGCTGCACAGATAAAGTATGTGAATAAGATACGATATGTATATGATATGTTTTTACTTTTATTTTTTAAAAAAATATAGGATTTCAATATGTATCTGATACGTACATATATATGTATAAAAAATACATAAAAAGCATTAAAAACATAGTATCAATTAAGAAAGTATCCAAACTAGTATACTTATATAGTCCTTTATAGTATGCAAAATAAAATATTATTATTAATTGTTCTTTTATTATATGTTTACCTAATTGCCTACAACCTAGTCTCTACTAATTGTTCTCTAAGTAGGTTTTATTTGCCAAATGATTACATTCCTACTATAGTTAACAAAAATATAATTTTTATCTTTTTATTGTATATTTCTAAAAGTTATTTAATAGGAAAATCAAATATTTGAAATTAAAACAAATCAAAAAATATATTAGGAATAAAACGGATTAATATCATAATATCTAACAAAATTTAATTTCTTAAAATTATCATTAAAGCATTGGTTTTGAAGCATCGACTTGCAATATAGAAATATTGGAGATATATCAAAATTTAAATCTTATTGCAATTAAAAAGTAATATTTTGACAAATTATAAACTTACAAATTATACTCCCTTCTGCCATTAATATAATAATAAAAATTTTAAAACCATTTTTTGATCTTTAATATAAGATGAAGTTAGAGTAATTAATTTTTTTCCAAATTTACCCATGGTTTATTTATTGTTACCTGAATTCCTAAACAACAATTTATTGTAGTTATTAATTGAAAAGAAGGATAAAATTGGAATAACAACTAAATATTAAAAATTTACGAATTATTAATATATGATTATTTTTTAGAAAATGAAAATAAAATCCTTCTATAATGTGTAAATGACAAGTTAGTCCCTTAAAATGCCATAATTTTCCTGAAGTCCTTAAGGACTTTTTGTCATTAATAAATTTATATAAATTGTCAAATAGCCCTTTTTAAAAAAATGATTCATAACTTTTCTTCTTATATTCATAACGATGCAACAACAAATAAGAAATTTAGTATACAAAGTTGTGATTTGCTGCTGTATTATTGCGAATATAAGAAGAAAAGTTATAAATTATTTATTTTTAATGAGGGTAATTTGGTAATTTATATAAATTTACTAATGACAGAAAAGTTCCTTGGGACTTCAGAAGAATTATGGCATTTTAAGAGATCAAATTATCATTTATATATTTTAGAGGAATTTTATATTCATTTTTCCATTATTTTTTAAGTTTTCTGTGATTTCAGGATTGAAAATTATTTTTGTATTTAATTCACCTAGATTATATGTGAACTTGAGTATCTCTGCAAGAATTCCCCTACAAAAGATATCTATACTAATTTTCATGTAGGCTTTAGCTTATTTTATAAAACAACTCACTTATTTTCTGAAAAAAAAATATTTTGTGAGGTTTTATGTTATTTGTTGAAACTTTTGAAAATAATCAGAATCTGAAAAAGTAAAATTCTAATTATTTTAAAAAGATACTTTGAGTAGCTTCTAAAAATATTATGTGATATATGAGGGATAATGTTTTAAAAAGGTGGGATATGAGAAGATTTTCTAAAATTTTAAAATAAGTAAATAATAAATTATTTTTATAAAATAAAAATTAAAGAAGATATCATAAAATTTAAAAATAACTAAGTACTAATCATGTTTTTTATTATTGTAATCAAACATAAAATAATGTTTTTTTATAAAATCTCTACCAAGCAAATCTCGTTTTATAAACTCTCTAAACTATTTAAAAATTACTTATTTTTTAATCTTAAATAAATGAGCCCTAAAGCCATGATAGTATTAATGTGGATCCAAGCAAAGTTTCTTTACCCTTTTCATGTGTGTGTGAGAGCCTCGACCCCAAAGGATAAACACCAAGTGATCTTTCTTTCATCTCAAAAAGTTCTAATTCAAAAGGCATCACATATACAAAAATATAAATAATATAACTTATTAACTTAATTAATTATAAAAACACATAATAACATGGTTAATGAACTTGCAAAGCAATGGCAGATTTGCAAGTATTCTTTTCAATTTTTAATATAAGGCAAATTTTAAAAGTTTGTTTTGGTCTTTAATAGTACTGTGTGCCAGACAATGAAGAAAAATCTCTTGTCATGGTGAGGCAACAAGAGTCTATCCAAAATGACACAATCTATTCAAACATTGATTGTCAATTTGTCAGTTTCAAAATAATTAGATAAATTGAAATATATTCTCTTAAATTGCTTAGATTTTGTTATTATAATATCAATTGTTTATTTTGTTGACAAATGAAAACTATAGACTAGGTGATTTTAATTTGTTTGATTTTATTCTATTTTTTGTTTTTAAAAATAATTCTTAGAACCAATTGAAAAATTATTTTCAAAAAATAAAAAGGAAAATCTCTTTTATTATGTTACTTTGAAAACAATTTTAGAATTAAGAAATTGACCAATAGTAGCGGTTATAGTGATTAATAGTAGGACTTACAGTAATAGTTTCCATTGTTGATAATAGTTTACAACAGTCAAATGCAATGTACTTTAAAAGCTTGAGTTTTACTATAGGTCACTACAAATTTTTCAATGTTTCAAGTTCCTATCCTTTTGTTTTTTAGTGTTCTAGATTCCCCAATGAGTAGTGTTATATGTGCAACATCCCCAATTTCAGCTTGTGAGTTTTTAAGTGTTAAAAAGGGTCAATTAATAAAATTGAGTGATTAATGATATTTTTAGATACTAATGAGATATTGAATCATTGAATAACCTTAGAAGAAGGTTACATGAGAGTTCATGAGGACTGGGCATCAACTAAGACCCAAAATTTTAATTTAGCCTCACTATGTCATCTACTATAGCGGACACACCATGCATTGTGACAGATGTGTACAAATCTAAATATATCAGATTGCATGCATGTGTGAAACAGGGGAGAAAATAGAAAAAATATGATTGAGGTAATGGAGGAAGGTTTATGGGCTACTAGGGCTTCACTTTTTGAGCTCTTGAGTAGCAATTAGCAACACCATAGTATAAGTGTTCTTTCCTCTTCTCTTCCTCTATATTCAAATTTTGAGGTTGTTGGCTAGGTTATGTTTTTTCATCCTTTCTTGGGTTATAACCAAATTCATTGGCTTAGTTAAGACCTTGGGGAGTTAAATTAAATTTTTAAACCTTGGTTTAAGAATTTTGTAATGATTTGAAATTTTGAGCTAAGGTTTGAACAAACCTTAAGTGAGAATTTGAGTTTTTGAGACAATCACTGGAAAAAAAACTTGATTTAGAGACGGATTATAATGAGTCTCTGATAGAAACAAAATTAGAGACATATAACAGATATTTTAGCTATTTATTTAACTTTTTTTGTAAAAAAATTTAAAAATTATAAACACAAATGTAGAGATGGATAAAGTGGTATCTAAAATCACTGTCTCTAATGCTGTGACTAAATATTAATAGAAACAATTTTTGAGACAACTTGATTTTGTCTCTAATCATTTAAGTTATTTTTTTTATACCCATCTCTAAATCAGCTTCTAAAAATACTATCAAGACTCTTTTAGAGACAACAAGAAAATCCGCACCTAACTATTAGCAAATTTATCTCTAAAATTTTAAGAAATATTTTTATAAAAATAATAAAATTGTTAGTTTTATATGACCGACGTTTTAAGAAAAAAATTAGAGGGAGGGGGAGCAACAAGGATTTAAACACATACCTTTGGTTTTTAAAACTCCCATTTCCTTTCATTTTAGACATTTTTTAATCAATTTGTAGTTTACAATATTTTTATTTGAAGTAATATATATATATGTATATATATTTATTATTTTTCTGACCTTTTAAAATTGGTCAAATATTTATTTTTATTTAAAATTTTCCTATCAATAATATAATATATTTAAATTTAAATAATAAAAAATTGATTTCATGATTAATAATAATAAAGTGTATTTACGAAATCATTATGAATGAACTCATAAAATAAATTAATGTTAACTGTTTTGATTATTTATAATAAAAAATTACTTTTTTTATTTAAAAATTATTTTTATTTATAATTACAAATTAATTTTTCTAATTTTCTATTATATGAAAATAAATAAAAATGATCTCATATCTCTTAAATAGTTAAATAAAATACTAAATTAATAATAAATAAATCATTTTAACTAATTAAAAAATCATAAAAATTCTGAAAAAAAACAAAGACGAGAAAAAAGGGTATTTGTAGGGTTATGGCTGAAAGAAAACAAAGCAAAGGGGTCTGGATCCTCTCCTAATCCATGTTCTCCTTTTCTCCTCCTTATCTCATCTCCACCGTTAAATTATAAAGTGAATGGTTCATATTTAATTATTTTTCCCAAACAAATTTAATTTTTTATAAAATAATTATCATATGAAAATAAATAAATTTAAAATGTTAAAATTTGATCTGCACAGTGCTCAATTGCATATCATTATTACATTAAAAATTGCTATAAATTAAAATGTTTATTTATTTATTTTATTGCAATTATATTCTGTGTAGGTTAAATTTTAATAGTTTAAAATTATTTGTTTTGGTTCAATAGGTTTAGGAAGTTGAATAAACTTATCCTCTGATCTCAAATTCGAGCATTCTTGAAATATCCGTAATAGTCTCGCAGCTGAGGTTCAGACATTCCGTAATAGACTTCAGTTACTTTGAAACTTTGATAGTGGATAGTAAATGAATATATCATTTTAGAAAGTGGCAACAAATATTTGCTTCATTTTAGCCATAAGATTCTACATCAACACGGTTAATATTCCTCCAAACAAAGCTAGCTCACTCGTAAAGGATCAACGGAAACAACGTATAAGGATCAATCAATAATGAAACAATCCATGCATCTCACTCGGCTCAAAGCCAACATTGTTGTCATAAACGAGTAAAATCACAAAAACAGACCAAAACTTTGTGCACGCTAAAGTAGTACAAAAAATGGAGTTTGCTTGCAAGTGTACAACAAAGGAATTGCTTAATTCTGAATAGACAGGAAAATAAATAGAAAGGAACTCTAACCTGAGGAGGAGCCTGAAAAGTCAAAACTAAGTTTCTTTTTCCATATAAAGCTTAGCCAAGCCGAAAGGGCCTGTTTCTTAGCGCCCTAATGCTTGCTATTCATGCGTGAAGCTCATAAGTGAAGGCATGAGAGACTAATAACAATGATATCAACATGACCTTTGCGTCCTCGTTGCTGCCTCCCCCACCATTATCGCCCTTTTTTCTTAATTGTCATCTCGCCGCTATTACCGTTGCTTCTCTGTCGTCGCTAGGCTCGTTATATCTACCCACCACCCTCACACTTCTAGAATAAGAACAGGAAAGCCCAGTGTTGATTTCTCCTCTGAAACTAGAAAGCAAAATGTGATTTCCCATCCACTGCAGCTCACGGGACCCCATTCGTGATCATGAAACCAAATGCAGAGTGTCACGCCCAAAAATTTAATGTGACCGGTACAGGATATAGGCACAAATACCCATTTCTAAAGTCTTGATTAAGGAAAGTTTTAAATTAATACATCTGACATACTATCAGCTCAATTATATGTATCTAATTTTGCTTTTCACATACATTAAAATATCCAACTTTTTGTAAAAATTTTAACAGCACCTACCCTATAAGTAAGATCTCCCAAAATCTTTACAACAGAAATTTTATAATATACACCCAGCACTACGGAACTCTACTCAGAACCAAATAGACAACATAATAAAAGAGAATTAAGACCCTAACTATAGTCAATGTAGAGCATCCTATACCTTGTTTGTTTCCAAAACATAATACATAAATTTTAGAATTTACATAAAAAGAAAGATATTATCACAAAGCAATCTTCCAGTCAATTCAACAATGAGCCAGTCAGAAGTCAGCAGGAGGTACCATGTCAACTATATGAGACCAAACAAAATATTTTTCAGTAAATAATGTCCCAACCATAATATTTAAAAGCATAAAAATGAATAATTTTGCAACTGCTATGGAAATTATAGAAAAAAAAATGATTCAATATAATAAAATTTGTAAACTTGGAATAAAAATTTCTATACAACTTCAATAGCATGAACCTTTAGATCTTCATAACAAATTAACCTTAATATATAAGCTTGACAGAACAAATAGAGTAAATAAATAAATAAATAACACTTACATTTAAAAAAACCATTTAAATATGAAATCATCAATTAATTAAAAATTTGTATTTTTGAGGATTTATCAGAACAATTCACAAACGTGAATACACAATCTATGAAAGTAAGTAACTAAATGTAGCATGAGCTACGAAACAAACGTGGACACATAGTCCACGAGGGTAATACTAACCGAACGCGGCTCAAAGCTATGAAAGCAAATGCAAGTACGAGACCCACGAATAACAAACGTGAGAATAAGGCTCACGAAAATCAAACTAGATAGTCATTAATCATGGTGTACCAAGGGCTAATGGAATTGCCATCAGCAACCAATGTTCTGTATAAAATTCTCTCTAAATTCATTTTCAAACATCCAAGAAAGTCATTATTATTAAAATATAGTTCCCTTTCTCAAAGTCAAACTCGTATGAATAGTTTTGACCATTTAAAAACAAGCCAAAATAAAAGTTTCACAACTAATGTGTATGTTTGACATTTATTGAGTAATCCAAAAATAACTAGAGTTGATAAAAATAATCTTATCAATTTTGAAAGTATCTTTGATAAAGAAAAACACATACGCATGCCATAATTCAAATATCCTTCAACATCTCCTTATAATTTCCCAAGATAAAAATAAAAATAAAAATAATTTAATTAATAAAATATTAAATATGTAATATAATTTTATTGATAAATCAAGTAGGACGCCGTCCACTTACCTGAAAAGCTCACAAGATGAAAATTTGCTTTTTTTAAACACCTCTCAGTTGCCTTTTGGCTACTCTAATTACCTAAATAAGAAGAATGAATAACTTTATTTAATGATAACTGCACTTCATATACTACCAATAAAAGTTATCAACCTAGTATCTTGTCTAGAACTTGTCAAATTTTTCTAGATTAATATTTGTCCCTAACCCAGCAACCATATTTAAAATATTTTATTTCTTTCTCTAGCCAACAATGATGCCCTTATGTTGCACTTATACCATCTTTCCTTGGTAACGAGTAAATGATTTATCATTTATAATCATCAACCATGCAATGTCCCAATATCTAGTTTGTCTCATAGTAACTTCACAATCAAAATTCTCCACCAAACTCAAGTAAATTCCACAAATAATTAACCCCCAAACCAAATATGTCCTTTTTCTCTTCCAATCGCCTTACAATAAAATTTTATTAGGCTTCCTACAAATTCAAAAATTTCCTCCCGACATTGCCACAACCTTACATAGATATTTCAAAGATCAATACATAAATAGCAATTTAGTACTTGAATTATCAATGAAAATATTTTCTTCAAAATCTCTACTTTTAATTCCAACTTTCTTTCAAGCATTTTAGTAAACATCTTATATGTGTCAAAATTCAAATAAATACCAAGCCTCTTCCTCATTATTATCCTTTCCAACATTTTTTCAAATATCAATATATAGATAAAACAAGCTCCTCAAATCCCCTTTTTTAACAGGGGAAAAAAATCAGCTTTTAACTTTAAATGTAAAACCCAAACTCACATTCATCTCCATTAATCATAACCCAAAATAACCATACTAGAATTATTTAATCCAATCCCCTCCCTACACAATCATATACGGTAGTTGAACAAGGGAAAAATTCACAACCATTTTTCATAATTTTTTTTTTCCTATGGCAACATTAAATTAACCAAGCTTCTCCTTCAACATAAATCCACTTTAATCCTCAAATAAAATTAAATCTCCATCCACATTACTTTCAGCAGCAAAGAAAGGAGGGAGAAAATTCTAGAAGCTCAGCCAACAATGCACACCAAGCAACAAGGAAGAGGAGGATTGAAATGCCTAACCTTTAATCATTAACGACACATAAGGGAAGGAGAGAGAAAGAAGATAATAGCACTGAATAGGGGAACCACGAAGGAATTACAGTTTTAACGAGGATGCCAAAGTAGTGACAAAAAATGGCCAAACACTCACCGGAACTACCTATAGTGACAAACGGACGGGACTCCAGCAGCGATGATGATGAACAGACAAGCTGGATGACTAGCTAAGTTGAGCGATCTATGATGCAAAATTGGGGAAATAATGAAGAACTGTGCTCCTGCACGACGGAGGGAGGAGAGATAAATCTCCTCATCCACATTCGCCGGTCTTAATCACCATGGGAAATCAGAGGTATATCGGACAAGAAGCAGACGCTACTAGCTGATTCTGGAGCTTTTGAAAATGAACAATGGAAAGGAGGAGAAGTTGCACGATTCTTTTATTTGTCTCATCAATATCTTTATCTTTTTTATCTTTTATTTTTTTTTGAAAAAGAATACAGAGGGGCAAAATTGTAACTCCATAAACGATTAGAATTGGAATAAATAGAACTTCTCTCTTGTATGACAGAAATTCGAACCAAGGATCTAGTGGATAAATTGTTACACAATTTCCACTAAACCAACATTTTCTCTTGTTTTATATACCAAAATTAATAGGAATAAAATCAAAATATCTTAATATCAATTTATTTATGATCATTTTTACTATTTTTTATAACTATTGAAAATAATGATAGTAATGATAATAATGATAATAATAAAATTTAATTAGGATACTTAGTCTCACACACACAAAGATATATGTATATATATATATATATATTAACTTAAAATTTTGGATTATTACATAGAGCATTAGTCATCACGCTAAAATGATGAGTATAGCCAAATAGGTTTATGGTTCTAGAAAGAGTGAAGACGGAAATGAAATCATATCATTGACCGGCATTCTTTAGGCCTGCTCTTCTAGTGGATGCTTTAAGAGTGCATTTGGGAGTTTAAGATTGAATGAAAATAAATTATCATTAATAAAATAAAACGGAATGGCGTGAAACAAAACGGAATAGAACAAAATTTTTAACTATTTGGAAGTTTCATGATGGGAAGAGATGGTTTTACATAACCATTATTTGCGAGTTATCATGAAATGGATGGAACAGAATGGATTAAAACTTTTTTCTTCCAATATTACCCATATCACTAGATTTTAAAAAAATATTAATGCTCATTAGATATTTATAATATTTGTCCAAAATAATAATAATAATAATTAAAATTAATGGTCAAACAAGATACTAAAAAATTATGAATAAAAAGAAAAAGCTTTAGGATTTGAACAATATTCTAGGCTTTAATATTTTTGTAGAAATTTCAACATAACTTTCCCTATAAATAGGATCTTCAAAAATTTTTACAATATAATTTCAAAGCAAAATATCACATCAATTAGGAGCTAAGTTCCTTTTAGCTAGCAGACAGACTATATGACAAAATAAAGAACCTAAATGTAGATTATGTGGAGCATTTAAAGATAAATTTATAAAATAAAATTTTATAATTCAAATTTTACATCAAAAGAAAGCTTCATCCTTAGCTCCTCCAATTCTAATTAGTAATAAACCCTTCAATATTTAGCAGGAGGTTCATCATTGCCTACACTATCTGAGACCAAAATTATTTTCAGTAAATAATGTTCCAATAATAAAGTCAAAAAGATATCAATGAATATTTTTAGTTAATTATAAAAAAATTAAAAAAGCCACTAAATTAGAGACTTTAAAGATCCTGATAAACTTCACAAATACTAAACCATTAGATTAAAATTAAATAAACAATCTGTCACCTAGTCATAAGAAATAAAATAAATTAAATAATTAAATAGGAATAGAAACATTTACTAATTAAAAATAATGAAGTTTATATTTTATAAATCCAATAAAATTAATTTTATGAGGACTTTATAGAACAAATAATAGACATTTACACATAGTCCATGGCGTAACTAACTAGAAATGGATGAAACCATGAAGCAGGTATGGACACATAGTCCACAAGAGTAACTAGATATGATCAAAGCCACAAAACAAATGTGGACACAGAGTCCTTGAGGATAACTAACCAGATGTTGTTAAAGCCACGAAACTAATGTGAGAACAGAGCTCACAAAAAAAATTATACTAGCAAGTCATTAATCGTACACTATCAACTAATAGAATTGTCGTTAGCAACTAATGTTCTGCATGTAGTCTGTAAAGTCCCTTACTTAATCCAGACTTTACCTTTCCTAACACATAATCATCAAACAATAATCATATAACATCAAAGTAATAGCCCTTTATTTGTTTTCAAAATGCAAAATCCTGACTTCATAAAAACATGTTCAAATAAGAGAGCTAATGAAAGTGCAAACACAATTTTACGACTCAATGAAACAAAACATTTTTCCCTTGAAAAAGTGCCATCCATCACGGCATGTGGTATGGAGCCATGAGCTATGTTCTCTTCTATGTAATGCCCGCAACGAGGCACACAATATGCCACAACATATATGACAGCAAAATTTGCTGTCATATGATAGTTCAGAAGGCAAACTTCTATCGCATTCCATTTCCACATCCAACATCCAATTGAAGTGATTTAAGTGCCCACATAAAGCTTATAATATATTCTATCTAATTAGGTAAGTTTGGACTCGATCGATAGTCCGATCTAAAATTGGACACTCGGGTGCAAAAAGCTATTTTTTCTTTTAAAACTTGCACCTTAAGTGCTCAATTCTCATTTCTTATCCCATTAGACCACTCTGAGCCTTGAATTGAGTCCTAAAGGACTATATACAACTGATTAATGCAACAAATCACATATATCACATCAAATGCTCATTTTGACGCCTTAATGCCACATTACATGATTGTGGACTTATATGAGGTACAAACATACAAGTACATATACATATAAATTTGTTCCACTTTTAATCATCTGACTCTTATTTATGGGGCTCTACCTCACCATATGGTCAAGAATTACAAATATAATCGACTCTTCCAAATAGGGCTCAACCTCACAATTTGTGTCAAGTTCTCACATATACATATAATTTCACATAACAAAATCATATCAATACATAGTGGAACAAGTTATATAATAACATACATTTGTTTGATTGGCATCTAGGCCTACCAATGTACCCATTACTGTGGTACCCTCAGCAAGATGCAGAATCATACATACAAGCAAGTTTTCATTCACAAGTCATATACACATTCACATATTTATATTCACATACACTTATGTATCATAGTTGCCAACTTAATTCTAACAACATATCATAGCTTCATTTACACAATAATAGTCATACAACTACCAATCAAAGCTTCTCCTTCCTCACTTCCTTTCTTGACCTTCTCGTGCTCTCTTTACCTGTGTACAGAGGTAATGGAGTGAGACATACATTCCAATAACTCAAATACAACCAAAAATACTAGTTAGTAAGCAAAATCATGAACAAGAGATAAAGTAGCATGTATTTCAATGAAAATAATATCATATGCATATGCAAGAATTCATACATATCTATCCATCATGTTCATGCTCATGCATTCCTGGTTTCAACTAGTTGAGCAAGCTCTACGCTTGAACTAAGACTTTCAGTCTTACATGAAATAAGGCCCACCATACCACTATTCAGACCAAGCATCCTCTTTGCATATAGGTGATCTCCTAAGTCATTCCTGACAGAGTCATCTATGCTCAAGACCTTTAGAACTTCCTAGCCTTACATATAATAAGACCATGACCCCTACCTTAATTTAGGGTACACTTCTGGATCATTATCATAGGCCTATCATGGCAAAGTCAAACTCTATGCTTGAGACCTTTAAGATCTCCTAAGCTCTTCCTGGCGGAGTCAAGCTCCATGCTCAAGACCTTTAAGTTTTCCTAACCTTATATAGAGTAGGGCTGTAATCCCCTACCCTAGTCTAAGCTATATTCATAGATGCAATGCATATGTCTATGCACATGTATTATCTCATACATTTCAACAAATACTCACACATTCACAAACAAATTCTTTCACAATATTGCTACTCTATTAGTTCATAATATAATGTATATAGTTATATAAAATACTTACAAATAATTTCATAAAAGAATAAGCAAAAGGATTACTTTAGTTATCTTTTTTCCTTACTACTAAGGGTTACCAATCGTAGTGAATTTCTAAAGGTGTAGATTCTCACGAGCAACATCACAATACTCAATATACGCAAGGAAATGCCCCTCAGTCAATTCTTAATACTTAGTATAGGCATTCATTTGGCTAAACTGAATCCCTTAACACACAAAATAGTTCAATTACACCTTTCAAATTCACATAACCTATCATCTATAGTCATTAGCCATATAGGCTGTTTAGATGACCATAACAACCCCTAACTTATTTATTCACCAAATTTCACCATTTTAACCTAACTTTTTAGGCTAATTGAGTATAAATTCACAAGGTTCAACCATTTAACTCCAAACTAGTTACAAAACTTTAGTTTTGCATTCGAAAGCCCTTTTTAAACCTGTCTTTTAGATTCTAACATCTTAAAACTACTCATGTGTGAGAACAGTTCATGCGTATGTGAAGTGACATAACAAATTATATAACATGTCTCATAAATCTACACATATGGTTATATAATGACATGCATGATCAACACACCATCTTATACCTTCCTTATGTCATCCGACTGAATATATGGGCTGACAATTTGATAAGACAAGTTTATGCAACTACATTGGCCCAATCTTACTATTAGTAGGAGGTAGCACCGGCTAAGAGTGCCTTCACCCACTATAGACTATAGATTCCCCCTATCCATAATTACTATGGGTGTCAATGCTCAATCTACCACTTATAGTACTAGGACTTCCAAAAGTATAATACTAAGCATCGGGGCCTCCATAGTGCTAGTGTACCATATGAATTTCCAAATAATGTCTCGACAACACAACAAGGTGAACTCCCACCCTCTCATAATGATCATGCAAAGCATGGTTAGTATATCCATTACATACCCATAACATATCAATGATCAACATTGTTTATTTTCATGTAAATCATATAATTTCGCTAGTCGTTATACATAAAAATAACATTTACTCTTCAAATACTAATACATTAAACAACTTTTCACTACTCCAAATAACTTAAAAATCATAATTTCATATTATTACTACGTTGATACCAAACCAAAACATTAACTTTAAAATCTACACACTTTTATCCAAACACACAAAAAGGAAGATTAGACAATCTGATTACCTCAACCCTTTTATCATTAAAAGGGTTACCGTGGTCTACCAATAGCTCCACAGGCATCCACTATCGCTACAATGCTCAACCAAGGTTAATCTACATAATTAAACATCCCAACAATCCTTCCAACGTACTACATTAACCCTATTTAACATCCCAACACATAAACAACACCATTACATTGCCCATATTGCTTTTAATAATCCAATTTCTACATAGGGTAAGTCCAAACCTAACTAAAAAATTTAAATCACCATAAAACCCATAAACTCAAAGTTAGAGACTTGATTTAACTCTTTAAGGCCTTAACTAAGGTAATGGGTTTAGCCATTACCTAAGAAAACACGAAATCCCAGCCCCAAAAATACCTAAATCATCATAAAAACTCACATAGAGGGAGAGGAGAAGTGAAGGAAGCTTATCCAAAGCTAAATTTTGCTCCAAATGCTTCCAAAGTATTCCTAAGGTTGAGCCTTAACATCCACTGGTCGTCTCTTATCATCTCTTTGCATTCTCTCTATCCCACTTCTCATTTTCTGTTTGATTTTATGAGCTGATAAATGCAAATTTTGTACGTGTACTGTGGCATATTGGACGCCCGCCGTGACGCATGGCTTAAAGATCCCCAGACTTATTTTAGGCCTTTCTCTATGCCACGGCCCACTTAAACTCCAATATAGCCCTCTTCTAAAGCTGTCTAATGATCCATTAGATACATTAGTCTCCCAAAACATTATTAACTAAAAATTCACTTAATTTGAATAAAGTACCCTTATAAATGGTGGAAATTCCCAAAGTTAAAATTCAAAATGTTACAATTGCCTTCAATGATTGTTTAATAAATGATTATATGACAATTACAAATATTTTGCCACCTTAAATTCAAAATCTTCCTTTTGTTCAAACATTCTACTAAACATATTTTTATTTTGCACAATGCTTGGATCATAATACCAAGTTCTACAACAACAACAACAAGCCTTTATCCCACTAGGTGGGGTTGGCTATATGGATTGCAAGACACCATTGTGCTCTATCATTTATATGGATCATAATACCAAGTTCTAACATAAATATAATTAATCAACTTTCCAAGCTTTATTGTTAAATAGATAAATCATTTTTAACTCTAGAAAATTGAATCTGCATCATCCACATTCCACATGGTAGTAAAGAAAGGAGGAAAAAAATTTACAATCTTAACCTAACAATTTCTTAACTCAATAATTCCAAAGAATTCAACAAGCTACACATTAATTTTTATGATCAAATTTCTACATAAGGTCAAACTCAATTTGCAAAATAATAGCATCCAAACCATTTATGTCTTCTAAGGAATTTAATGAAATTATAGTAAATACACAACTAACATAACATTTGTCTCGAGTGTCAACAAAAGCACACCACAACCAAATAAACTAATTATGGTTAAGGAATTGATCATAAAATCAACTTAGGAAACAAACATTTAAGTAACCAAATAATCTACACAATATCAAAACACATATCTAAAACCTCTTAGAAAAGCTTAAAGGGTTACTATATAGCACACAGAAGCAAATTGGGTAAACAGGGGCAATTAATTGCTATCATGACAACATTAATTTGTTGTCATGAAGCCCTCTCGGGCAAAGTTTCAGGAGTCATTGATTCACTGAATGGCATTTGATTGAAGTAATTTTAAAGCTCAAATGTCACTTTTAATGAGTATTAATAGCATTGAAAATTTTAAAAAGGTCCAACAGTTAGATTAAAATTTGGATATGTTAGAAGTTTGAACATTTTTGCTATAATGAAAGCACCTCCTGACCAATTTCGAAAGTGCACTATTTTATCATCCAACCTTCGATTGGTGCAATTTTAGAACCCACACGTTACTTTCAATGATTACTACTAGTATACCAAACTTCAAATAGATCTGATGAACAGATTGAAATTTGTGCTCGTTGCAATATCAGTCACTATTGCTCTCATGATAGCTTTATTTTGCTGTCATGACAGCACCTCTAGACCAAATTCTTAAGTATATTGTTTCTCCATTTGATATCTGATTGAGGTGATTCTAAGCCCATATGAAGATTATATAATTTTTTACTTGTGATCCAAATTTTTGAAAAATCTAATAGTTACATAGAAATTTGGACACTTAAATGCAAAAATGTAGTTTTTTTAGTAAAAACCATTTTTGAAATTGTCTAAATCTCATCCTAAGCATCACAAACTTGTAAGAACACTTTGAACACATCAAATAGGACTAAGAGTACCTAATGGAACATTCAAATGATAGAAAAAAATGCTTTTGTCAAAATTTGACCACCCGGGTGTCATTTTTCAAAATGGGCCCTAGGCCTCTAAAATGCACAAATCACATAAGAACGGTCAAAAACCAATCCAAACACTATATACTAATACAAATATAGATGCTAAATATTTTCATTTAGCTTAGAGATCCTTGTGGGGCCCACGCACCCAATCTTTCTATCTAAGGTGTATGTTTACCCATAGCATAGAATTTGCGATGCAAACACTTTACATTTGCTTGTAAAATCACATATATTCATATACATATATACATATATATATGTATGTATGTATGTATCAAAATAAATATTTGTTTGTAGTGAAAACTTAGTCTACCAAATTAGTCCATCAAAATCACATGCCATAACCAAGTTTCCTAGTTACAAGTCTATAAGCAGAAAAAAATTCATACAAAGGCATACATTATACACATATTCACACACACATATATAATTACATCCTACTAGTGCCCTAATCTTAAATACATTACAATGCACTTGCTAAAAAAAAGGATTGCAGTTCTTTACAATTCACAAGCAAATCCCTAGCTCGGCCCTATCCAACACTTTATCCTTTGCTTGGACTTGTAAATATTATAAAGAAATGAGTGAGACAACCACAGTCTTAGTAACAAAGAAATGTAACAACCATAAAATTTTAAGTTAAAATAATAATAAATGAATAAATGAAACCATAATGATAAATTATATATATAGTAATTTGTTTTGAGTATATTTTATTAATATTTGGAATAACTATAATAAGAAAGAGTGTTGGTATAGTGGAAGTGGACAAATAATGTAATAGCTAAAGAGTTTAAATTAAGATTAAAATTTATGATTGAGTATTTGATTATATTTTAATAATTCTTGGAACAACTATATCAAGAGGAAATATTGGTCTTGTGAAAATTGGGGTAATAGATAAAAATAAAAATAATCCATTAGCTCCTTGATTTTTTTTTAAAATGCATACACATGAGAATATTTTTGTCTTGTGTTAGTTTTAGGAAATTACTATTTTTGCTAAAAAAATTAAAATTAAAATAAATATATATATATGTATGTATGTATGTATGTATGTATAAACATACACGTGCAGAAGAGAGAGCATATGTTTCTTTCCTTCCTCTTCTCATTTTCTAGCATTGGCTGAGATATGAGGGATTCGAGAGAGCCCATCCACCACCTTTCTTCTTCCTTATTTCTGCTCACCTGTCATTGGCCACTGGGGGAGTCACCGTCCGTTCGCTGTTGTGGCAGTTTAGGGAGCTTGCAATCTTCCTTCTTTATTTTCATGGCCGTCGACTTCCTCCCTTGTGTAGCTCGTCTATTAACTACTCTTTCTTCCATTCGGCGTTGGCGTCTGTAGGTGTGTGCTAAAGGCTTCATCTTCCTCCTCCATCCAAGCAGCTACGAGTGTGAGCTGTAGTATCCTTCCCCTGTATTGTGTTGCTGTGATTCACTGCTGTAGGAGTTTTGCCAAACACCCAGCTCCTTCCTCCCCTGTTCATGCATCGATTTCCCATTTCTCTGTGTCTCTCATCTCTTTTCTTGTCAGTCTTCGCTGTCACCTCTGTCACTCATCTAATCGCCGGCCACCATGGAGTATTCATTGTGGAGGCATGCGTGTCATCTCTTTGTTCACTGCGCTATCTTCTCCATTCGCTGAACCATTTTTCTTTGCCTTTGTTTGTGCTGATGGTGGCCTTGGGAAGCTATGCTGCCAAGGAGGTAGTGCATGAAGGAGTTTTGAGTTGCTGCTATTGGAGGTTTTCATCAGCCTTTTTTCTTTCTTTCTTCATTACGGCAATAACCAGAATTCTTCCCTCCTCTGTTTAGCACAAATTTGGATTCTCCTTCCTTTCTCTGTCTTTAATCGGCATTATGAGGTATAGAAGCTTCAAATCATTTTCTTTCTTCTTATTCTGTGTATGTGTGTGTATGTGTTATGATTGAGATGGTGATTCTTATTCTTGTCTGCTACTGTAAATGTGGAGTAGGGATGATAATTTAAGTTGAAATTCTTAGTATTAAGGAGAAGATAATAATTGATTTATGGGAGAAGATTTGTTGAGGTCTATATGTGGCTTGTGGCTTGTGGCTTGGATAGAGAACTAAGGAAAGCATTATATTAATTTTTCTCTCTTGCACACAAAGTGTTTGATAGAGTGTTTGAGTGAAAATTTTTATATAAATGAGTGCTTAAACTTGACCAAGTTAATCCTAATTATATTTTAATGTTTAGGTCACTTGGTTTTTCATTAATATATGAACTTGTTAATATGTGTTTTGTGAGTATGTTTATGTGGTTGGGATTGTAAATTTTTCTTTGTTATTTGTTCTGACCTTGCGTATACCTGAGTTACAAGAGCATTTGAATACAATAAAGGTGGTTTGGCTTGAGTTTTCCCCCCTTGAAATTAAGTTGATTCTTATTGCGGAATTTGATTGACAAAATAAGTTAATTATTTTCTATCATGAAGCTTGGGAAAATCAAGAAGTTGGCTTAATGGTGTATAGGTTAGAATTTGAACATGTTAGGTGAAATTTTGAAATTTTTAGATTAGTTTGGTCTTGAGGCACAAGGGAACTAGGAAAAACTTTGTTATACTTAATGACATTTATGATATTGAATTAAAGAGGTCATAAGATCAGCTGTGGTTATGTAAGGTAAGGAATTGTATTGTTTTGAATAAAGCGTATTTTGTGAAGAATTATTGAAGAGCCTTAAGGATAAATCATTTATTGGTTATTAAAGAAAGGAGGCATGGTCAAGATGAATACATCATTGTAGGTGGGAGAAATGAACAAAAAGAATATAAATTTTAAATACAGTGGTAGGTTAAAGACAAATAAGGATTGAGAACTTTAAATATGTTCTAGATTACATATTGGATTCATGAATGTCAGTTAGAAATATGTGAATTGGATTTTTTATTAAAGAAAGTTGTTTATTCTTTTGGTCTAGGTAATAGTGTAGCTAAAGGGAAATGGAGAAGTATTTAAAAAGCACATGTTATTAATTTGGGAGTTATCAGGTAAGTGGATAACGTCTCAATCAACTTATGAATTAGAAAATTTTATTTATCAAAATATTAATTTAACAATTTATAGATATTATACTTGCATTAGCTCTTTTTGTTAATTAAATTTGTTTTACTTCTTGGAGTCATGATATATACTTATTAGGTTGACGAAAATAATTTTAAAAATTCTAGTACTCTTTTATTTAATAAAGACAATCATGGAAAATTAATGGAGAAGTTTATGAAATATTAATTGTGAATTTTCATGTTTGAAAGAATTGATGTTTTAATCAGTTCATGTGAGTTTGATATTGAAAATAGAAAATTTTATTGTGAAAGTGATGATTTCTCATATGTTTGAAAATGAATTAAAAGGGACTTTATATAGAATACTGGTTGCTAACGACAATTTCGTTAGCCCTTAACACACTATGGTACACCTAACTAGTAGGGTGTTTACAGGAGGTGTAGCCCCATGTGATGGCCAACGCACATAGAACGGAGAGATGGTTATTCGTAAGCATTGTACTCATGTTTGTTTCATGACTTCAAGTCGCGTTTAATTAACATTACCTTCGTAGACTATGTGTTCACATTTGTTTCGTGGCTTCAGTTGCATTTAGTTATTTACCCTCGTGGATTTTGTGTCCATGTTTGTTAATTGTTTGGATAAGTCCCTGTAATATGAATTTGATTATTTGATGATTTTACATTCCATTGGTTTTTAATTAGTGAATTATTTATAATTATTTATTTTATTTATTTACTTTTTGCAATCAAGTGATAATAATACTTGATATGATATTTTAATAGTTCATGATTTTATTTAAACTTTATAAAATTATTTTCTTTTCAAAGTTTATTAAATTTTTATGAAAATCGTTGCCTCTTTGAATTGCATAATTGTTTCAAACTTTCCTTTTATTCATGTTCAATTATTTATTGTTGGGATGTTATTCATTGGAAAAGATATTTTGGTCTCAAATGGTATAGTTGAACTCGTGACTCGAGATATCCACTGAGGAGTTTTATTGCTGAATTGAAGCAAAAGAATTATTTTAGTCAAATCCTAATTTGATAAAAAATTTAAACTTTATACCTACGTTAGTGTCTAGCCTTAGGTGCTCCACGTAGACTATAGGTAGGATCTTCACATTTCTTTTAAAATTGAATATCTGATTTAATATTGTAACAATTTTTAATTACTCTATTAATGTATTTAATGTATTAATTTTAGAGTTTCTCCAATCATGGCTTAAGGGATATGAGTTTTGTGCCCATATCCTGTGCCGGTCACACCTGATTTTTGGGGTGTGACAAGAAATATATATTTCCTATTACAAGAAAAGCCATAGTCAAATAAGTAAATAATAGATTCAAAATAAAATATAATTAAACTAATTAAAATGCTTGAATGTATGAGATAGGCCGATATGGCCTTTCTTGACTAACAAAATGCCCTCTGGCACTGTTTAGCTCATAACTAAACCAAGTGCCTACTTATAACTCTACAGGCACAAAATATACCCCTTTGACGTGGATCCTAAGAAGTCAAAACTAACTCCCTCTCAGAGTCAACCCGACTTACACTCCATATGAAGGCTACCTTGGCCTAGCCACTCAACCTCACACTTCTCATGTCGGATTCCTTCCCCTACTAAGACGTGTCAAACACTCAACTTACTAACTCCTTTAGTGAACTGAACCCACAAATAGGTACAACAACATTGAGTACTGGCAGTGAGTCATAAAATATCACATGATCACATCTCCCTATTGGTGAACTCCCACCAAGATCATACCTTCTATCCTTTTCTACCCTTTTCGAGTATTGACCATTTTAACACTCTAAGGTAGTATAACACTTATAATTTCTCCCTAAAGAGGTTTTTTAGTCTATCTAAGGTATCTAATCTTGTTGCACTTCCCTAAGTGCAACTTCTTATCTTTATGATCACAATGCATACTAATAATCTCATTTCCATAAATAAAAACATTATTAAATAGATAGTAAATATAGATGCTTTATTATCAAAATAATACCACATATATCCTTCTAAAACATATTTATTTGTATTCAATTGTTTAATGCATGTAATGCATGCTAGATAATATTATCTACTCAAAAATAGTTAAACAAAGCAATAAAAAATATAAATTCTCATATTACCTCATCCTTTTTGTACTAAAAGGGTTTCCTCTTATACCAAAAATATAACTTGGCTTGTTCCTTATTCTCCAATTAATTTTCATAGACCATTCCCCTACAACATATTAGTGATTCCCATCACTTTTCATGGAAAATAGCATAAAAGAAGACTATAATTCATACAACACAACTTGGATCAATGAGCCATAATCTATCCTAACTGTCTATATATTAAATCAACCATCATATAGTATCACTTAATAACTAAAATCATTTATTAGCCATTATTAGGCAAATTTCCAAACCATACAATTTTTAATGAACCAAAAACTTTCACTTAGTATTGCCAACTTTCAGAATTAGGACTTATAATAAAAACCAAAGCTTAATTTAAATCTTATTGGATTCACATAGCATAATTATAACTGAATCAATAGGCTTAAACCATTGAGAAGAAAAACCCAATCCCTTGTGATATAATTTTTGGCTAAAACTCCCTTCTTTCATCTCATTGCTCACTCAAAACATTAAAGCATCATATAGAAACTCAAAACAACTCCCCTAGGACTTAAGGAAAATAAAGCTTACAAGAATAAAGCCTTTGGAATCAAAATCAATAAATTCTCTCTTCCAAAAATTTAATAAAACTAAGAGGAAAGGAAGAGGATTGAAGTAGGGAGCTTACCTATCGTGTAATCAAACTCATAACCACTGCAAAGGCTCCTAAATCCGAGTCTTAGTTCCCTCTCTTCCTTCTCTCTTTTTCCTCTTACTCTCTCATCTTATGAGTCTCTTTTCCTTTTGTTTCCTACTCTTTGTTTTGTTTCTGCATG
This sequence comes from Prosopis cineraria, assembly GCF_029017545.1. Lineage (NCBI taxonomy): Eukaryota > Viridiplantae > Streptophyta > Magnoliopsida > Fabales > Fabaceae > Prosopis > Prosopis cineraria. Next base: position 22,183,148 of record NW_026555337.1, read on the forward strand.
GCTTGCCATCTAAAAACTGATCCTGAAAAATTACAAGAAATAGCCCAAATCTTTTTGTTAAACCACAAAAGCCCAAGACAACTTTGGTAATTTTCCTAAAATTAAAAATAAAATAAAATTAAACTTTTGTTTAATATAATTTAAACTCTGGACCTTTATCAAATTATTCTTAATTTTAATTGAGTTATCTATATTTTATTTATTTCATTTTTTTTATTAAATTTGGGTTTTAAAAATTTTAGATTATGCAACCAAGCAACTCCCTCTAACAAATAGCTCAACAAACATCTTATGAGCACCAATTTTCAAGCTTTATATCTAAACTATTCTCTTTCAATTTCACCCTGACAAATTCTTCAACATCAACCAATTCAAACAATTAATTTAACTCAAAAATTATGATCTGTGTGTGTATATATATATATCATTATCAAGCTTCAAGATAAATTTGCAACTCAAATTTGAATTTTCTCCTCCCTACATGGCAAAGGTAGCAGCATAACGTAGAAGAAAAATTTGCAATTTCAACCATGTTACATTATACCCCACGCGAACTGATCAACCAAGGGAAAGAATAAGAGATGAAGGATGCTCATTTTAGATGAACCAATGATGCATGAAGAGGGAGAAGAAAACAAAACCTCTTTTAAACAGGGAGGAAGAATTGTGAGCAAAATTTTTCAGCTCTAGCAATTCAACTCTCCCACTCATGCCAACAGTGCATAAAGGAAATAGCCCACGATTTGCACCTCAATATGGTGGTTCATAGTGAGCTCAAAATAGAATGGAGGGACTTTGGCAGACATACCGCAACTACCAATGAACCCAAGCACCTACCAACAACGGACAAACAGAACAGTTACAATACTCTCATCAACAATGGTTGAAACCAGAATAGAAGGACGCAAAGGCACAAATGAAGGATGAAGGAATGAAACAAAAATCAGAGCATCTCCCTCCCTTCACCATTCTAGAATGATCAAAGAAGAGGGGGATAGATATTTCAAATTTGAAGAGGGCAATTTGGTGAATTTATAAAGCAAAAAGTTAGAAAAATAAAACTCCTCTTGCCTCACTCAGATTAAAACTTGAGACCTATTGGAAGGGTTATTTGGATAGCTTCTACTACATCAACTTCTTTCATGTTATAATTGTCCCAAAAATTAATAAAAGTACACTTGAATCACTATATATTTAAATAATCCTTATTATTATTATTATTATTATAGCTTGAAAATTCTAGGGTTATTACAATTGTCTAAGATGAATTATTTAAGCTTTAACGGGATAGCAGGAGCATAAAGTTGGAGTAGCATAGATGAGATTATTGAAATAGATGTGTGAACATACATATAAAGATAAAATCCAAAATAGGCACATATGAGAAAAAGTGGGCATAGCACCTATTGAAGGAAAAATAGTAGAAAATCATTTGAGATGGATTGGATATGTACAAAAAAATTGCAGAAGGTACAAGTGAGGAGAGTGGAACGGATGAATTTGAGCCCTATTAAGAGTGGTAGAGGAAGGCCAAAGAGAACACTTTTGAAAGTTATTAACTGATACCTCTTAGTTAACAATATTTTTAAATGTTTGGTTAATGATAGAGTATAATGGCGTCATAGTTAACCCCATCTAATGGGACAAGGCTTGTTGTTGTTGTTGTTTATTTGAGAATTACAATTGTTAGAAAGGAAGGGCTTAAAATTCTCTCCCTTGTCAAATCTTCATCAATAGCTATTAAACTTGATCTTTGGCCAAAAAAAAAACACACAAAAAAAGGGTATTAAACTTGATCTTTTAGTGGCATGTGCCTCTCTAACTTTTATGTTTAATTTGATGTGTTAAAGTGTAGATTTAGTCAACTTGATAGAATTTTATGTAGCGATTGAGAAGCTTTCGTGATGGCATGTAAATTCTCAATGTCCATGTAATCCATGGGCCCTTTGTAAATACAACAACTAATAAGTAGCCAATTTGTTGCAACAATCGACTGTTTAGGAGTGCATAGCCATATTCTGTTAATTTATTACGTATAACAACAAGCTGATTTTACTACTCTCCCTCAATTTCAAAGGGGACAAGATACTATTGAATGTTCTAAAAGGACTAGGGAAAGTAATGCCATGTCTCAAACCTAAAACCTCATGGAACGTCCATGGAGAACATGCCCAAAAGCTACGCGAGAAACTGCTTCTTTGGAATTTCTTAGTTTTCTTCACCATAAAATCACAAAATGCTTAGGGGGCTGTTTGTTTATGATTTAAAAATAAATCTTTTTTTAGATGTTTTAGAGATTTTATTAAAAAAAATCATTCTGTTGGTTTGTAATTTATTATATTTGATATAATATGATTAACATTTAATCAGGCTTGAATGTTTAGTTATTTAAAGCAACATAGTGTTTTTTATTAAAAAATAATGAAAACAATAATATGGTTAAAACAGTGCACTTCAAATGCTGCCACCAGGCCACATATAAAATGTGGTTTTGATCTTACAAAAACAAAAATAAAAAAGGTCAGGAAAAAGAAGAATGTTTAACAATTTTGAATGGATCATCATTTTTTTGGGATGGTAAGATGCCAAAGGTATGGACCATCATTTTTTTTATAAAAGATTAATACAAGACATAAGATAATAAATTCAATGTTTCAACAATGGAAGCAACCCACTCGTGTCCACCATGTAGTGAGATTCTACTGGGAGAATGATGGTAAAGTTTTAAAAGAAATTAATAATAATTAGGTTCCCAATAAAATTTTCTAGAAGATGTTTCACCAAAAAAATAAAATGTTCTACAAAATGAGTTCTAAATATTGATTCAGATAGTTACAAACAAAAATATTAATTATAGTCTGAGAGTTATATTTATAATTTATATGTCTTCCAAGTAATTGAAATTTTGAATTTGTAATTATTTAAATAGACATTTACAGGTTATTTCTCAAAAAAATTTATTATTATTATTATTATTATTATTATTATTATTATTATTGTTTTCTTTAGGAACTTGACTATCATTCTTGCTTCTATTTTTGAGGAGTTATAAATTATGGACATAATGAATATGCAAGTGGAAATTTTAAGGAAGTGAGGATTTACTTGGAAGAAACAACACACTGCAAAATGAAGTGATCCTGAAAATGGGTAAGAATACATTGTGCCAATTGGACTAGGTTCCACATAAAGATGATAATAATTTGCCTTAACTTGTGTTTCTTTTAAAATCTTTTGAACTAGATAAATCTATGTGCTGTTTTAAGTTTGTTACTTACCACTTTTATTAAAAAAAATTTAATCAATATTCAATAGTGCATCCCAACAAGATATAATTTAATCCGTTTTGAACATGTCAAATAAATTCTTTAAGAGTTACTTGATTTTTATTTTCATGGAAGAGACTACAGACTAATATATGCACCACATAAACTAGATTTTGACCTTCGATATACATATGTGTAATGAACACGACAATTTAAAAAACCATTTTAAAGATACAATAAGTCTGTGTTTGGTTAATTTTTTAAATATTGCCTCTATAAAATTATATCAAAATCAACTTTAGAGAGTAAATTAAAAAATAAAATTAAATAATAGTAATTTTAATAAAAGATGTTAATATTAATAGTTAAGTAAAATCTCACACTATTTATTTCATATAATTTTTTGTACTTTATTTTCACAATTAAATATTACTTCTACTAGCATTGAAATAAATTTTTTTTTGGAAAAAAGATTAATCATACTTATAAAAAAGTTAAATAATAATTGATATAATGAGCACAATTTTAAAGGACGGTTCTTCTAATTCAAAACTATATAATTAAAGCATAAAATATAAATTCAATCCTAGGTTGCACGGATATTGATTCATGTATCAGATACGATACATATCCGATATGTCAATACTTTAATTTTTAAAAATATAAGATACAATATGTTTTTGATGTGTGTATATATATTTATAAAAAATATTAAAAATATAATTTTAATTTAGAAAATATTCAAATTAGTATACATATATAGTCCTTTATAATAGTACCAAGTAAAATATCATCATTAATTGTATTTTTATTTTATCTATACTTAATTTCCTACCATCTAGTTCCTACTAATAGGTATGGTATCAATATTTTCTCATTCTCAACTAGCATAAGATTACATCCAAAACTTATTTTTTAAGGAAAATCCAATTTTTGACTTTGAAAGCAAGTCACAAAATAATATTTGTAAAAAAAATTTAATATTGCAAGTTTTAATAAATTTAATTTTTAAAATTTTTATTTTTCAAGTGACGATTAGCAATCTAAAAGTATCAGATACATATTGTTCGTGGTGAATAACAAATACCAAGCGTGCCAAAAAAGCTGAGTCTCAATTGATAACAAAAAGGTCCTGATCTCCGTTACTCGGATGTAAAAAGATACAAAGCTTTGGTAGAACAAGTGTTTGATTTTATTGAAATGTGGAAAAAAAAGTTACAAGTCTAAACTGAAAGATTAACTAATAAACTAAAGGACTAAAAAGTGTAAAATGCAGGTCTTTGATTAAGTGTTGACTAGTTTTTTCTATGTCTTCTTCTTCTATTTAGTGTCAGAGTAGTGGTAGCTTCTTCCTTAAGACCTAGCACATTTTGTTGAAGAATTAGGGATCTCATGAAACTCATGGCATGATCTTTATTCCATACTCTCCATTTTGGTAATTAGCCCATTTTACTGAGATACTTGGGCGTGAGGTCCATAGATTTCAGCATTACTTGAGATTGTGTCTTTCATGCCAATGGACTAATGTTAGCAGCTGACGGATTTCAGCATGTTTATTTATTTTATCCTTTATTGAGCATCGAGGCCGGCCCCTTTTGTTTATATTGGGCCTGAAGTTTTAATTGCTCAGCCCAACTAGCCCTGTGATCTATTCAAGCGACATTTCATATTTAGCCTAAACAATACCCCTCGCGTGCCAGTGGTTGATAACATAAGTCACGTGGCATGTTTGAAAAAAGACTATAATGTCGCTTCATTTCTGAGCGCCCTTTCTTAATATAAACTCATTTCTTGTTTTTTTTTGTCACTTCTCTTGCTCTTTCTGCCATTTCTTGACCTTCAAGCATTCACTCTTTTGCATCCTTTTTACCTTAACTCTCAAATGGCTTCCTCCACCTTTGCCGCTTCTTCTATTGCTGCTTCATCTTCCACATTCACCGAAAGTCTGCCTGATTCTTTGGCAACTATCCGAAATCCCGTTACCCTACTTGGCGAGTTTGTGATGGTACATACTCAGTGGTTTAAAAACTCTTGTTTCCCCTTAGATTGGTTCCTCATTCTAATAGTCATTCATTTTCTTTATAGGAGGATTCTTCATTCCACAAATCTATAGCTTTCTGGTAAGTTTCTTGCTTCTCCTGTTTACCCCTTCTATTTTATTGGAGAAATACGCTAATTGTTCTTTGTTTTTATCCAGTACTTCTCCTTGGAGTTTTCAAATCTCTAATAAAAGTTATGTTAGGTACTTGACCATATCTCCCCACCTGTCCGAAGTCACAGCCCCTACTCAGCCAAATCTATGGCCACTGACCTCCGTACGTAATTTGGTCTTAACTTAGACAACCTCGCCCTTCCCCAGTCATCTTATAAAAAAATCAAGGATTGGCCCTGGTCTCCTCACACTTAGGTCAACTGGATAAGGCACTTGAAGCTAGAGTACGCGCCCCAGTGGAAGGAGATGGGTCTTTCTAACCTGATTTAGTTATCCCTATCCAATGTCGATGTCCCGGTCAAGCTTTTGATGACCCTCTTAAATTTTTAGGCTCCAGGCTGTAACGCCTTCATATTCAAGCTCAGCCCCATGCCCTTCACGCTATGGGACGTTATCATATTCCTAGGGCTGCCTATCACTGGGAAGGAGAACTTCTATACAATCCCTGAGAAGCATGAATTTTACATCGCTCTCCCAACCAACTTGGAGAGTAAGATTAAAAGTGTGGGCTCCTATACAAAGATCATGGAGCTGTTCTCCAAAAAGCCAATCACCAAGTCCATCACCACCACAGAGCACTTAATCTTCATATGGATCCTGGCCCTAGTGGGAGGGAAGCCCATGTAGCTACACTTGAGGATTGCTTAGTTTAATTTAGTTTAATTCACGTGCAAGCCATCAGCATTGACCTCAAAGAGTGTTAACCTCAATTGCCTAATTGATGCACAAGTCACATGCCACCTATGTCACATAAGTCTCATAATTCATTTAACTAACATGTGATATAATAAAATCTAATTAATGTCCAAAATTAAATTCATAATTAGAAGGGAGAATTTATTAAATTAGACAAGTTTTAGGCTGTATGAAATTATATATGAATTTTTATACAAAAGCAAACTGAAAACTAGGTCAAACTAAAACACTTTAGAAAGTGTTGACTTTTTATTTAATTACTCCTAAACTAAAATAAATTTTAAAAATCTAATTTCACCACTCATCAATTGGACATAAAATTCACTTTGTCAATTTTTCTTGTACATTTTCTCAAAAGTTTATTTTTTTCTACCAAAATGCCCCTAGTGCTCTAAACCTAGAAACTTAGGCAAAATTCTAAATCTAATGCAATGTGTGTACTTTGGGATGATAAATCATTAATAAAAAGGTCCTAATTGACAAATAAAAGTGGGTAACAAATGTGTTCTATCACTCGACACTAAGAGGAGGAAGAAGACAATGCTTTCTCCCCTCAATCAACCTTCATCCACTCCTCTCCTAGCTAGTCCTATTCCCCTAACGGGAAAGCACATGCACAAGCGCCAATAAACAATGATCTTGTTAATAAAATTTGATGATAGTAGGTGAGTCCCCTTTAACAGGGAGAGATGGGGACCCAATTCTTAGACCCCCAAATGGTCACTTCCTCTGCCTCTGCTATTCTTGAGCCAATCCCCACGGATCTAACTGAAGTTGCTTAGGAGGTGGCCTAGGAGGTGATGGAGCATGCTAGGAATCCAGGGGCCGCCATGTCTACCATGGCCTCAAGTAGTGCTGATAGTTCTGAAGACCTTAGGGCTATAATTGACTAGGGAGGATCTTTTACCGCAACCTTAAGTGGTGAGTTAGAGCTTGAAGTCTAAAGTCTTGCTTCCATTGAAGGTTCTAGGATGGTGCCTCCCATTAGTTCAATCCCACCCACCAGCTCATCAAGCGCCCAAGAGGTCGAGGGCTCTGAGAGACCCTTGGAGGGATTTCAGGCAGTGACTGTGGAGAATATACTAGTTGCCTTGACCTCCACTCAAGGCATCTTGATGCAGGGTCAAACTGATTCCACTACTCTTACTAGCCATGTGGAGAAGGCCCTCTGATCAGCAGTGTGGTCTACGCATACTCCTCCCTTTTCCATAAGCAAAGATAAAGCACTTATAGACTCAATTCAGGTATTGTTTTAATATACTCTTTCCTTCTAGCCCCTCTAGTTCCTTTCTTTATCTCTCATTACTGACCTTACTTCATTTTCTTCAACTAGCTTCGACAGAGGTAGTACCCATTGATGCCCTTTTAGCCTGCATCAGTGCCCCTAAAACAGACGTGGTGTTAGATGCTTGGAGGGTTATGTAGTTTCAACTTAGCCGAGACCCACTCCTTATTCCTAAGAAAAACTACAAGGAGATGATCTGAGCTCTCGAGGCTGTGGAGAAGGCAGTCTCGATATCTGAATTGGTGCTCATTTGAGCTCAAGTCCTAACATATTACAATAACATCAGTCGATACTATAAAGAACTCCTCCTCTTATCAGACTATTTGAAAAATAATTTGTCTGTGAGGGATGAGTATCTTACTGCCAAGACCTAGATGACTGCTACCACTAATTGGGCCCAGGAGATTGCCCTTTATATGGATCACCTTAAGGTGCTACGGGCTAAGGCGGCAAACTTGAGGCACCAGCTAGTAGTAGCTAAAGAGGAGCTGGCACGGGCTGAAGCTAAAGATAGTCTAGCCTTGTCTGAACTAGAGATTACAACTAAGGATCTAGACAAGGCACGGGCCATTTCGAATGGAAAGCTTTATTCCATGCTTGAATTTGAGACTGCTCTTACTTGCTATCTGACCCTTTTAGAAGAACTAGACTCGACTTTGGCAACATGGGAGATTATGTGTACCATTTGTAAATAATAGACATATGTACCTTATTTTGCATTTTTTTATTCTTTATTCTTTATTCTGTACTACACACCCTTTGTAACATGATTCATATGCAATAAAGAGCACAATATTTTCCATTGTTGTGCACCCCTCATATGTACTAAGGCCATTCTAGGCCTCGGGTCCTTTATTGCTTTAAACTTTACTATAACGACAGTCAATACTTCTTTAAATATTTTCTATTTATAGCCTATCTGTGTGGAATCCTGTTGATGCTAGCTAACACATACGCGTTTTCTTTAAGTACTTCATTTATCCTAAATAGTCCTTCCTAGTTAGGTAAAAATTTGCTAAGCATCCGGTTTTTAGACCCAGGTGGTAACACAAGTTTCCATACGAGCTCATCCTCTTGAAAGTATTTCCTTCTTATTCGTTTATTATATATCCTTAAAACCTCTTTCTTTTAGGCGATCATATGATCTAGTACTTGTAATCAAATTTCATCTAATTAAATTAACTCGTTCATCATAGCCTTGTTATAATCCTCAAACGGTCTTCCTAGACTGCTCAAAACTCATAAAGAAGGGACTATTATTTTCATAAGTAAAATGGCTTTATGCCAATATGTCAACACATATGGGCTCGTGCTCGTAGCCTTTCTCTTTAACGTTTGGTATGCCCATAATGTCTTGGGTAATCATACGTGCCATTCTCTAGGATTCTCTTTAATTGTCTTCTTTAGAATTATGAGGATTATCTTATTAGAAGCTTCAACTTATCCATTTTCCTGATGGTAATATGGCAAGGATGTCAATAATTTAATCCTACTTTCCTCGGCGAAGGCTTTGAAGTCGCTTCCAATGAACATTATCCCTTAGTTTATTGTAATCATTTGAGAAATCTTGAATTGAAACACGATTTATTCACATACAAAGTTAATGATATCGTCATGTTCCACTTTCTTTATAGGGACAACCTCTACCCACTTCATGAAATAATCTGTGGCCACTAAGATGAATGAGTGGCCATTGGATGAGGCCAGATAGATCTTCCCTATTACGTCCATAACCCATCCTAAAAAAGGCTATAGTTTGATAATTAGATGCATGTCCGATACTGGCACTTATTGCGTTGGCCCGTGAGTCTAGCACTTCTCGCACCTTCTAGCATATTCGATGCAATCTTTAGTTATTGATGGCCAATAATATCCTTGACTAATGGGCCCCACATACTCCCTTATAGACCTGTCTTAAAACCTCTATATAGTCAGTGAAGGCCAAACATCTAAGTAATAACTCATCAAGGCCTTTCCTGTATAATTCATCACCAATTAGAATGAAGTGTTGAGCGCGTATCCTCATTCTATAAGGGTATCATTGATTGGGATTTTATAGATAGCTCTTGAAATCATCTTGCTAATCTCGAGCTAACCTTTACAAGATTGTGTTGCATTGTACTGTCAAACCATGTTGAGCAATAGAGGGATGTTCTTTCTGTTCCACCATAATTACCTTTTTGGTGAGTTCAGGTGACAACCTTAACCTTGATGCTATTTGAGCCAATTCATTAGCTTTCCAATTCAAAGCTTGAGGAACGTGAGTCAACGTTACCGTCTCGAACTCTTCCAAGATCTGAGAAGTCCTAGCATAATACATTACTAGAGCCGAGCTTGTATACTTATACTTGCCAGTTAATTGTTTAATGACTAACTGAGAATCCCCTTCTATGACCATATTATGGGATTTCATTTCTTGAAGAATTTCGAGCCCTGTGAGTAGTGCTTCATACTCCACCTAATTATTAGTACATTTGAAATTTAATTAAAGAGATAACACTGTTTTACCCTAGTGGGAGAGGTTATTACTATCCCGACCCCAGATGCTTGTTCAGTACTAGACCCATTGAACTTAAGCACCTAGGGCTCTTGATCTATTGAGAACACAGGTAATTCTTGCTCCTCTTTGGGGAGCCCTGCTGAGGGGTGATCAGCTATAAAATTTATTAATGCTTGGCCCTTTGCAATTTTTGAAGCAAAAATATTAATGAAAATTTTGCCAAGGCCAAGCTCTACTTTCCTATACGTCCCATTATGATTGGCTAATTAAGCATGTATTTAATTAAATCAGAATGGGAAACCATATATGCAATTGTATTTATTATATAATGCCTTAACTTAGTACAAGCATAATATAGCACCAAACATGCTATTTCCACAGCTGAGTATCTGGTCTCTGTGAGAGTTAAATACTTACTTAAATAATAGACCGCCTACTCATGTCCCCATCAACATTTTGAGCTAACATATGACATATAGACATGGCGATGGAAGCTAAACACAATAAAAAGTGGTGTCATTCTTCGGGATTGCTAAAACCAAAGGCTTTGTCAAGTGTTCTTTAATCTTATCAAAGACTTCCTGATAATATCCACTCCAAGTGAATTCTTTAGTATCTATAAGTTTCAGGAGCTCAGAGAACTCTTTCGTTATCCCTGCTAGATTCAAGATGAAATGCTGAGATAATTGACTTCTCCTAAAAACCTTTAAAGCTCTTTCTTATTGCTTGGCGCCTTTACCTCCAAGATAGCTTATGTTTTATTCCAGTCTACTTCAATCCCCTTTTTATGGATCAAGAATCCAAGGAAATTACTTACAGTTACACTGAAAGCAGACTTAAGTGGATTTAATTTAAGGCCAACTTCCCTCATTTGGAAGAAAATCATCCTCAAATGCTCAATATGATCATGTGCCTTCCTAGATTTGATCATTATATCATTTATATACACTTTCAAATATTTCCCTATCATATCGTGAAAGATGGCATTTATAGCTTGCTGATATGTGACCCCGACATTTTCAATTGAATGGCATGACTACCCATTTGAATGTTCTAATGGAGCTCAGGCACCTGAAAGCGATCTTGTAAATGTCTTTTTTTGTGATAAATATTTGATTGTATCCAGAAAAGCAATCTATAAATGATAACAAAGCATTTCTGACCCCAGCATCTATTAACATGTTTGTAATAGGCATTGCATACACATCTTTAGGTGTGTCCGTGTTTATGTTTTGGAAATCTATGTAAACTCATAGCTTCCCATTTTTCTTGATTACTAGGACTATATTTGAGAGCTACTAGGCGTACCTATAAGGCCGTATGAATCGGCTAGTAGGAGGTGTTTGATCTCCTTCTTTACTCGTAGCTTTAATTCGACTGATATTCTCCTGGCGAGCTATTAGTGCGGTTTATAATTTGGCTTTATAGGAAGCCTGTGTTCGACTAGCTATCTTACCAACCCTGGCATTTTATCATAGTCCCATGCGAAGCAATCCTTGAATTCCTGCAGTACTTGCTTGATGGCATTCTTTTGTTCTTCATTTAGTAGTGAGCTAATGAAAGTAATCCTCAGCTTTTTAGGGATTCAAGACTTACTTTTTCTAGTGGATCCTGGACCTTTGGCCGGAACTATGTCTTTAAATTTCAAAGTTACAGGGTTTAGCTCATGTAGTTGTGTTACCTTTTAGGTTTCATCTTCATATGCTACCTCGGCCTCAAAGGTTTTGGGTTCGTAGTCTTATAGTCTCTCTTGTATGTTGTGCAACCATAGCCTCTGAATGGCAGCGGCTGCTATGACCTTTCTTTTATCTATCTCAATCATCAACCAGTTCTATAATAGGCTCGTGCCTCTACAATGTTAAAGGCATTATAGTGTTTATTGTTGTTCTGCACGAAAGGATTCCCTGTGCCTTTTGAAATGTAAACGGGCCTACATCAGCATCATAATACCTTACATCCATGAAGTTAGTGACTACTGTGAATAGTTTATTTTTAGCCCAGACCACTTCTACTGGTTCCCTTTCCACATAAGAAGTATCTGATGTAGTGAGGAAGGTACGTACTCATTGGCATAGATCCTATACTGACCTAGGAGGGCCTAGTTCTGTGCTATGGTACTGATCATAAAAAAGGCTGTCAGCGAGGACTTAGTCTTAATGTCAACCTACAATGGTAGTACGGCAAGGACCTTAGAGGCAGTCCCAGTGAACCTTAAAACAGACACCTCAGTTAGCATCAGGTCACGCTCTTCTCACCCTATCTTAAGCATCATGTGGGTTGGCAGTATATTCACCGCCGAGCTATTGTCCACGAGGACCTTAGTCATTAGTCTCCCATCAAAATGTGCCCTAATGTATAAAGGTTTCAAATGTTGGGTCATATTAAGGCTAGATTTTTCCAAGATGGCCCGTTTTGGCTTTCTTTCTATAGCTTGCAAGGTAATTTGGCAAACGGGCTCTATAGCCTTCTCTTCCTCCCTTAACTCCATTAGGCAACATTGATATAGGCCCACATGTGTCAGTCCCAAGGAGTTCTATTCATGCTATTCTTGGGTACTACTAGTGGTAAATCGAAACTGAGAAGGGAGCATTAACGAAGCCAAGTAGTAGAGGTTTAGCGGTATCTCCCCAATGTGAATGGTCCCATCACGATGATTTTCATTCTCACTCCCTTCATCCTGATCCTCGGTGGACTTCTTTTTTAAACTTAGCTTCCTGTTGAACGTTAGGGCTTTCCTGCACCTCAGTTTTCTGCTGCTCAATGTATCTCTATGCAACCTACTTTCATTAAAGATGTAATTTTTGAGTCCTCGTCAAGGCAGATGGGAACTTCTTGTGTCTTATGACTCTCCATTTTAGAGGCGGCACATTGCTAGGTGATGTAACGAACCCGTTCGAGCCCTTAGGAGCTTTTGATTTTGAAGGAAGCTTTGTGTTAGTTTCTGATATTGTTAATAGTGGTAAAGGTAGGCCGTCAAGGCTTACATCCCAACCCATTAGTGTCCCCATGAATGGTTCACTTGGTCCTGAGGATACTGAGTACTTTATGAAGAAGTCAAATTTGCCAGATGGCTCCCCCAGACGGTCCTAGACCACCTTAGATCCATATAGTTCTATCATTATCAATCCCCCTAGGCCAACATCCTATCCTGAAGGTCGTTTGCTATCTTTCTTCACATTCTGCTGGCTGTCTACATTCTGGGTTTCTCCCAAGCGATCCCAAACTACCTTGGAATCGTCCAGGCTCTTGACGCTTTGTCCTTCTAGGCCAATGTCCTATCTGGAAGACCTATTTTTGCTGGATCGTCCCATAGGTTTCCCCAGGCAATCCTACACTGTCCTTGAGTTTTCCTAACTTATTTCCTCCCTGTTCTAGACATTTCAGGTCTCCTATTTCTTTGTTTATCATTATTCCTCCTAAATTATCATTTGCTAAAGTTTATTCCCCCTATATTGACTGTGGAAAATGGTGAGAATGGATCCTCATCTACGACTATGGATTCTTCTTTAGGGAACTTTACAACCCCCTTGTTGATCTAATCTTGGATGACATTCTTGAAACCCTAACACGCCTTGGTGTTGTGATTCCATGAGTGATAGTAGTTGCAATATTCCTTCCCTCTTTATTCTTCTTTGAAGGGATTTTGTGATCAGTGAGTAGGGAGATGAAGTTTTCTTTAAGGAGAAAATCAAAGATTTCCTCTGTTTTAGTGGTATCAAAGGTGTACTAGATTGCGTTCAGCCTTTTGGGAAGTTCTCTGGCCTTGCTTATTAGAGCTAGGCATGTGTACTTGCCAGCATTTTTTAGTTCTGCCACTGCCACGTTTAGGTCCTTAAAATAGGTTCCTGCCGTAATCCGTCGACGATGGTCCTCTTTCTTGAGTAGTTCCTTATATCCCTATACTTTGCCATGAGTTCATAAAAATCTTAAAATTTCATCCTGTGGAATTTCTTTCATAGCTCTACATCCAGTCCTGCTTATGCCATCTTGACGAATTCAGTTTCTAGAAGCAGTACGTGGCACCTACTCCTCAGTCATTTGAACCTTACCAAGTATTGGTCCGCCATCTCTCTAACTCGTTGGGTGAGCTTGCAAAGTTCTGCTATGCTAACCTCTGGCTCTGCCTTATAGAATTGGATATAAAACTTCTAATCCATTTCCATCTAACTAATGATTGAGTTGCGGGGCAGTAAAGCATACCATGTGAACACAGGGCCTATGAAAAGGCTCGGGAATAATCTCAGCTTTAAGTTAGTGAAGTTCTCATAGTTGGAAATCTCTCCACATTAGATTATGGACCTCCCAATATGCTCCAGTGTTGACTGCATTCCATCCTCTGAGAATAGTGTGAAGTCAGGGATCCTATATCCTCAAGGGTACGGGTTTCCTTATTTATATATTCTGGATATGGCTTCGAGAAGTTAGGGCAGTCAATTGGGCTTAGCCTTAGTGCTTATATATCCTGGATGGCGTTCCTTATGGCCTCCATGTTCACTAGTTAGTTTTAAGGCTCGTTTTGACGCTCCAAGATCATACACTGTGCCCCTCAAGCCACTCATGCTGGGCTCCTGTAAATAATACAAAGGATTAGTGTGAGTGAAAATTTAGGAGTTAGGGATGTCTCCTACAAATGAGCGGCTCCGATGGCCAGTGCCTATATTGATTCCTGCTTGCTACCCTCCAAGCGGCCTTAAACTTGAGCCTGCTTCCAAAAAAGTGCTTCTCAATGATGCGGCTATGTTCTTCATGCCATCATGTAAAGCCTGCATCATGATTTACTGTCGTTCTTTCTCCCTGCGTTCTGACATTTTGAGGGATAGTGCAAAGAACCTTTAGTTCTCTTCCAGCTACTTATCCATCGAGTCTTAAATTCCTCGCAACACTTCTGCCATAGGTTCGTTGGATATGATAAATGGGTTAGGTTGTCCACTTCCTGACTTTAAGCCAGGGCTTGCGCTGCTGCTACTTGTCATCATTGGCACTATGTGCTCACGATGTTTAGCTGCTTCAGCATTAGGTGATAAGTGTTCTAACCCTGCGTACACAGAGGTCCCTTCTAGTTTGTGAGAACTAGCACCTGTTTTATCAGTCCTTTTGTCTTTTCACATCCTTGCCATCTTTGTTACATAAGTCTCACCGGGCACGCCAAAAATTGTTCGTGGTGAACAACAAATATTAGGGGTACTAGAGACGTTGAGTCTCAATTAATAACAAAAGGGTCCCAAGTTCCCTTACCATAGTTTACTTGGATGTAAAAAGATATAAGACTTTGGTAGAACAAGTATTTGATTTTATTGAAATGTGGAAAACAAAGATTAACTGATAAACTAAAGGACTAATTTGTGATTTTATGAAATTTTTCTATATTTAAATTCTTTGCATGGAGCCTAAGAATGATTTTACCTTCAAATTTTTTAGAATTTTATTGTCAAAAAGTAAAAGATAAGTTAATTTTTTGGAATAGTAATTAAGGATGACTATTAGAAAAAATTAAAGGCAAAAGTGATTTTTTTTAAAGCAAGATCAGTTGAATTTTTTTTTATTTCCGTCTAAAGAATTTTTTTTAAAAAATTTCTAAAATTTTCGGATTTTTTAGTATAACTTAAAATGTTAAGAGATCCTGAGACGTCATTTTCCCAGTTTCATAACCTGAATACAAGATCGTGATGATTTGGTCCAATGTTTGTGTCGTGGTCTGGCTGCTTTCACAAACTCACTCAATCAGGTGAATTACAGTCTTGTTGCTTTCAACCAATTCTAACATTCATGCCAACTTATAATTATGTTTTTTTAAAAAAATTAATTATGTGATGCTTGCAGATTTAATTTAGTTTATTTATTTTGACCTTTATTGAGCATTGGGACTGGCCCCTTTTGTTTATATTGAGTCTGACATTTTAGTTGCTCAACCCAACTAGCCTATAATCTATTTGAGCGATGTTTCATATTTAGCCTAAACACATATCAAAAATTAAATTTTTTAAAAATTAAAACAATATTATTTTAAAATTTTATGAATATATATTAAAAAAGCATTGATGAGTATCTATATCATATACAATACTGATATGGATATTTTAGGTAATTTAAAATATCAATGTTTCATTTTTTAACCCAGTCTAATAAGTCAACGTAAGTTCGTGTTTAATGTCATATGCCCCACCTCCAGCTAGATGTGGGACGTATCAAAGACATTGAATGCTTCACGCAAATAAAAAGGGTAAAATGAAGAATAAGAAAATAAATAATAATGGGAACGGGAAGCCAAGTGGCACGTGGTGACACTTCGTTCAATTACTTGAAGGATTCCTGAGATCTTGCAGTTCAACCTCTCACAATTTCTTTTCTCTATCAAATCCCTATTTTTCATCTAAATCACATCGCTTTTTTGTTACTTGACCCATCTATCCCAAAAAACGTCAAACATTTTACAAAATTATATTAAACCTTTTAATTGATTTTCTTCTTGTAATATTTTGTTATTAAAAAAGTTAAATAAAAATGCTTAAATTTCAAAAAAATTTAAAGTTTTTTAAAAATTGTCCTTTGATTGACATAATTCATTAGGAATAAGAGGGCTTCTTTTCCTAAAGAAGAGGAGAAGGGTTGGATGAAAAAGTCGTTATTTAGACTAAGAATCAAACAGATAAGTATATTTTTAGATGTTTTTAGAGATTTTATTAAAAAAATCATTTTGTAAATATTTTACAAAAAGTGGATATTATTTTACTTTTAGTTACAATAATAAAAAATGACTAATATTATTACCAAAAAAATGATAATATTTATAATTCAAACTCTTTTAATATTTTCACGTAAATATTTTATATTTGTAAGTCAAACTCTCTCTTAGATTTACAAGTTAACTATTAAATTTGTTTATATTTATAAGTTAAACATAAAAACATCCATTGACAAAAATTATATTCACAGGAAATAATATGTATGTGTGTGTGTCTGTATTAAAAACCAATGTAAAAAACTACAAGATTGACTTTTAATTTTAAAATTTCTATCTATAAGAGAGTGTCATGTAAATGATACTCCTAGGCCTTTTCACAGTTCGATACTAAGGGTATAATCAGCATGAAAATTAAGATGAATACACATTCTGTAAGCCTTGATTAGCCACAAGTTAAGCTAAAAAATTAATATATAAATTATATATAATAATATACTTTGTAAATTTTTAAATATTTTGTAAAAATTTCAGCAACGTCTCTTTTATAATTTGGACTTTCAAAATTTCTATAGTAACAAAACTTGTCAACCAATCTAGTAAAAGAAACTAACTCTACATCAATAAATTACATATTAATAAAAGCAATACATAACTATAGTGTACGTGGAGCACTAAATTACAATGATATAATACCATATATAGTTTCACCAAAAGAGATAATTATAGTGTGCTTTCTTTAAAAAAAAAAACAATATGGCCCCTCAATGATTTGCAGAAGTATACAAAAAAAATTTTGGTGAGTAACATTTCAATAAAAATTATAATTTAAAAAAATTATGAACATAGTAACTAATAAATTTAGTTTAAAACAAATTAATAAATTAATGAAACATGTACTTAAACTAACAATAAAGGGCAAGTTTTGTCAATAATATGACTGTGAAATTAAACTATGCTAATAGAACAATATAATTTTATCAAAATTTATACTGCTCATAGAATATAAAAATTTTAAGTAATGGTGCAATTAGATAGAATGCTTTTAAAGAATCAATATAAAAATGTTAAATTTTAATTTTAATATTTAGGAGGGCTTTGTTAGACTGAATACATTAAATGCGTAAATTCAATGCCTTGGTTTTTTTATAATAAATTATGTAAAATTTTGACACATTAGATATTAATGATTTGGGGGAAATAATAAATTTTGAACATTTATAAACAAATTAAATCATATATATATATATATTATGAAAATTTAAAAACACTATTTGGCGTGCTTAGAATAATCTTAATTAATATTTTATGCAAATTAAATAACAAAACAATTCTATATTATTGCAGATGATAAATTTTTACAATAACTAATTTTTTAAGAATTACTTACTAAAAATAAAAAGAAAAAAATTCTTTTATGTATATGAAAATTAAATAACAAAGAAATTCTATATTAATGTAAATGATAAATTTTTAGAATAATTAATATTTTTAGAATAATTTATTTAAAATAAAAAGAAAAAAGCTTTAATGTATATGAAAATTAAATAACAAAGTAATTGTATATTAATGAAAATGATAAATTTTTATAATAATTAATAGTTTTAGAATAATCTACTTAACAGAAAAATAAAATGGTTTTTTGTATAAAAAATATTAAGTATCATTTTTTATTGATGTAAAGTTAATGTTAATTTACAAAAATTATTTTAATAAACTAGTAAATCATATATTTTTATAATGCCACAAGAACTAGAATAATTTATGAGGTCTGCACTTTTTGTCAAGAAAATGGCACAATGATAGGTCAATGGAATAAAAATAATTTACAAATATTTATTTTAGTCATTTCATTGATAATATGGAGGTTCTATGAATTGGAGTGTTTTATTATCTTTCTACATAACTCATTAATATGACCAAAGAGAAAAATAAGTCATAAATGGTAACAATTCATTTAATTTTATAAATAATTTTTCTAGTCAATACAATTCATTTACCTATCCTATGGAAAAACATTACACAATGATGTAGATTGTTTTGTTAGAATATCACTATGCCACACATTATTCTCTAACAATTCTTGGAACAAATTTGATTTTATACTCAAAGAGTGTTATATTTCCAAGTCAAGTAAACTCACATGTTTGTTGAAATTAGAATGGTCCATGTCATGTCACTGTTTGAGTGTCTTGTAGCTTTAGAGATAACAACTCTCCCACTTGTCATGGGTTCGAATTCACACTAAGAAAGGAGAAGAATGGTCCATATTGTGTATTGTACCATTGAGGGAGGGAAAAGAAAAGAATTTTATTTCACATACAAACTAATAAAATAAATAAATACATATAATTGCTTGTCGAGAGATTTATTTGCTCCAAATGTAATTTTTAGTAATTTCAATGCTTCAAAGTTAATTGATATTATTGAAATTTTATTATATTTAAATTTATCTTTAAAAGACACTGATGATTGACCTCTTATCTATTTTGTTTTAATTACAAAAATTTAACTGAAAATATGCATCTACCCCACTATTAAGTAATTGTTAAATTACACTATTAAAAATTATAAATGGTGGTTATTTTCCTATCAGTGTAATTCATATCAATTCATACACTTATTGCATAAATAAAAAAGCAAAATAATAGGTCAATGGAATAAAAATAACTATGTATTTTGATTTCTGTCATTTCATTGATGTGGCACGGTTCTATGAAGTGTGGTGTTTTTTTTTTTTAATTTACACAACACATTAATATGGCCAAAAAGAAAAAAGAAGTCATAAATGGTGACAAATCATATTTTGTGCAAATTTTACTAGTCAAGAGCCAAGACATCTCATATATATCTATATTGTGGAAAAACAATACACAATGATGTAGACTTTTTTGGTTAGGATTTGACTATACCACACTATTCTCTAATAATTCTTATAATAAATTTGATTTTATAATCTATAAGTAGTGTACTTCCAAGTCATGTCCTTGGTAGAGAAAGTGGGGCAATAATATGTCTTTGTCAATGTTTGAGTGTAATTGATATGTCAAATAGACTCATCTGTCAAGTAAACTCATTTGTAATCATCTTTTTATCAGTATATAATTCACATCAATATATATTACTAATATATATTTTTGAAATCATTATATATTATTAATTAAATTTTTCTATAACTTTAAAAGTCAAATCATAATAAAAAAATTCATGTTATTTAAGCTTATATAAACAATGTACTTTAATAAAATCATATGTTTTTTCAGGAAAAATTTAAGATTTTTTACCCCATTATTTAATCTATAATCTATCTTATCAATACTATTTTCTATTTTTTAATTTAAAATTCAATTTCACTTATTTGATTGAAAAAATACATTATTTAATACATAGGCTTTTTCAATAATAAATCATGTAAAATTGTGAACCATAAATATTGATGATTTGGAGAATATGATAAATACTGAAATTTTATAAACAATTTAAATCAATATATATGATGAAAACTTAAAAAAATATTTGGCATATATAGAATAATCGTAATTAATTTTTTTTTGCAAATTAAATAACAAAAATTTCTGTATAAATTCGAATGATCAGTTTTTATAATAACTAATATGTTTTTTGAATAATTTACTTAAAATAAAAATACTTATAAGAGGATATAAATATTAAGTATCATTCTTTTTTTATTAATAAAAAGTTAATGTTAACTAACAAAAAAATATTTTAATGAACTAATAGATTATATATTTTAAAATGTGCAGAAGAATTATACAGTTTATAATGTGTGTGTGTGTGTTATTTATAATATGTATAGTACATAATATTATTGGAAGCAAAGGAATGAGTCACTATTGGATGGGGAACTAAAGTAAAGTGGAAATTGAAGGGAAGGAGGTGTAGGAACTGGTTACATTTAATGTGGAATTAAAAGTTGACGTTCTAGCCTTGGCGTAAAGAAAATGGCGCAACATTGATAGGTTAACGGAATAAAAATAATTTAAGTCTATTTACTTTAGTCATTTCATTGATAACATGAAAGTTCTATGAATTGGAATGTAATGATTTCTTGTCTGTTTACACAACTCATTATTATTATTATTTTGTTGCTAAAGAGAATGATAGGTTAATGAAGTAAAAATAATTTGATGTCTATTTACTTTTTTTTTGTATGCTTTATGTCTATTTACTTTAGTCATTTCAATGATAACGTGCAAGTTCTATGAATTGAAATGATTTCTTATCTTTTTAAACAACTCATTAATATGACTAAAGAACTAAAGGAGTCATAATTGGTGACAATTCATATAAACATAACTTTCCTTGTCCTGACAACTCATAAACCTATATTGTGGAAAAAATATACAATGATGTGGATTTTTTTTTTTTAAGATATGACTATGTCACACATTATTCTCTAAAAATTTTTATAATAAACTTGATTTTACAATTAACGTTTGCACTTTTAAGTCAAGTCAACTTTTATGTCCTTGACAAAAAGGAAGTGGGACAATAATATGTGGTCTTTGTAACTTCTTTACAAGGTAATCTTCTTAATTATTTTTTCTTATATTTTAAAAGAAGACTTTGTAAGTTATGTTATTGCGGGCCACTCATTGGTACAAAACAAACAAACACACAGTTTTGTTATTTTTAACATAATATGAAGGTGATTTGAATTCTTTATAAGAATTTTAATACTCTCACTACAACGTTTACTTTTTTAAGTTTTGGATTTAATGCAAATTAGACATCTACTGGTACAAAAAAAAAAAAAACACAAGTTTGATCAAGTGATTTCCAGCCAAGTTTTAATTATTCCAAGATTGAATCTTCAAGGAGCTTAAGTTGTTATTCGTTTAATAAATTGTCGGTATGATATTTATAATACGTGATAATACAATTTTATAGGAATGATTTCATATACCTTAAACGACCCTAATCTCAAGATATTCACCCCTCACCTGCCCTTAAACACAACCAAAGATTGAGTTCATAGTATGAATAGTCTAAACATATTATTTGGTAATGAAAAAGCATTTAATATCTTATTTCATAATTTTTGCACAATAAATGTCCTTTCAATTTCAAATTATCTCTATAATTTGTGCACTATAATTGACTATAAAGTGATTCACTTTCTGTGTTTTTTAGACAAAACTATACTTTTAGTCCTTTAAGCTTGTGGAAATTTTTTTTTTAATCTTTTAATTATATAAACTATCTTTTTCAGTCTTCTAACTCTAATATAGTTAGTTTTATTAACAAAAAATATTGACATTGAATTGTTATCTATTAATAAAATATTCTCAAATATTGACATATTAAGTTTAATTTTTTAAAATAATAATGACTGACACAAAAAATATCATTTAAGATTAATAATGTTATGGTTAGAGGATTAAAAATATACTTTATAAAATTAAAGTACTAAATTAAAATACTATATAAAGTTAGAGAATCAAATGTATACTTTTATCTTGTTTGAAAAAAAAAAAGCTTGTGATCATTTCAAAATTGCCAAAATGAATTGTTTGATTGGATAGAAAAGTCCGTGAAATATAAATTATTAATTGATAACTTAGAAATATACTCGTTTTTGTTTTAAAAAAAATTGTGCTCATTTTAGGATTGGAAGACGGGTAGAAGATCAAGTTGATAGGGTGTGAAAGAGATTCTTCTATAATTGGTTGGGAGAGGATTGATATTTTGAGATCCACAACCAAATTTTTATATTTTTTATATTTATTATTTTTAAGTATTATGAATTTTTATTTTTTATTGTAACTTTTATCTAAATTTATTTAATTCATATAATTTCCTGGAATATTTTTTTGTCTTTAAAAAAAGTTTTTTAAGACTTTTAATAAACTCATTTGTGTATTTTTATTTGGTTAATTTTTTATATTTGTATTGTTATATTTTTAGTTGGAACTAGGATTGCTGGCCAAAAAAAAAATGAAACTAGGATTAATGTGCATTTTTCGTTTTAATTATTTGCACAAGAATTTTGGTATCTAAATTGCATGTTTGGTGCATGGAAAAAAAAAACGTAGTCTAGATTGAAAATGAGAAATGTATCTAGAAAGAAAATGGAATAAATGCATTTCTTTTTGTTTTTCAAGACAAAAGTTTATACGAGGTAGGTCCTTGGAGCTCACCAGCACAAGCATACCTTCAAGTTCAAAGAGCTTACAGAGGTTGTTACTATGCATTTTCCTTTTCATTTCTAGCTATAAAACATTTTTCTACCTACCAAACATTGGACAAGTGTCGGTTTGGTTTTTGGACCAAATAATTTGATTTTAAATTAATTATTTTAATTATGCTAATTTTAATAAAGTTTTGCCTTCACTTTATTTTTATAAAGATAATTATATGAAACATGTATATTGATAGAAGGGTATATTTTAGTTGTTGTGATATTTTCTTATTTTATTTTCTTTCTTTTTCTCCTATTTATCCAAGTAAATAGAGCGATAACTTTTTTTTCCCCTCTCCTTTCCTTTCTTTCTGCTGCTACTCTTCCCATCCAAACAGAAGACAAAGGATTAAGGGATTTGACCTTACAAACTTCAGGGAGTTGTTTCTAAAAATGTAAACTATTAAGACTTATTAAAACTTGCCAAAAGATTACGACCAAATATTCAATTTTTCATATAACTTATTGGGAGTGGGGAGAGAATTGGGGTTGGGAAGATGTATACCCAAGGAGGAGAAAATAATCCAAAATGTTCATATGTTTTTAAAAAATTTATTTTCTAAAAAAAAAAAAAAAAAAACTTTCAATTCCAATTATTTGAAATAAGTGGCCTCGAAAATAGTTTTTTCACCGATTATATAGAGCTAGTGTAAAAAGTTAATACTATTTTAATTTTTTTAAAAAAATTGAAATCTTTCTAAACCAGTTATTTTAAATAACCAACATAAAATTCTATAACTTTTCTATAATTTTTCTTTTTTAAGAAATTGGAAAACATTCTACACTAGTTATTGAGACTAACCGGTGTAAAAAACCTATCAATTTAATTTTTTGTTTTTAAAATAATATCTAACTTCCTGCACCAGCTCATAAGACACCTTGTATAGAAAGTAGTATTTACATCAATTGTTTATAGAACTAGTGTAGAAAGTCAGACAACAAGTCTACTATTTATGAAAATGCTACCAGGCACACTTTTTCACTAGTTTTTTAACCCACGTAAAAAGCCAATGTAAAAGTTTTTTTTTTATAGTAGATTTTATGAAACTCTTTTTCTAGTTATATCATAAGTTGATGTTTATATATCATATATATATATATTATGTAAAATAAAATATTTTCTCTGTTTAAAAATATCAGGCATTTTAGATTTTTCAATGTGCAATTAATGAAGTTTTTCCAAAAACACCCTTAACTAGAAGATGTAATTAATAAGTTTTTCTAATTGAGACACTCTTTTAAATAAGAATAAATATGAAAAAAGTGTGGCATTTTTAAAAATAATTAACTAACTGAGTAAGGGATGCAATTTAGTTAAAAATGACTTGTAATATTAAACGGAGGGAGTAAAATTTTTCCTTTCATTAATGTCTTTATCAAATTCTTTTTTTTTTTTCAATATCATGTGGTCGTAATCACCCACAAGTGTTGGCCAAAAAACCACCACCAAGTTGAAGAACACAACAATAATGTCTCATTTCCAAACCATCCCAAGATTCGACTTGTTGATAGAAAAGTGGATGTTATTTGAGCTGAGAAATTTCAACTTCAATATTATAATCAACATTTTTAAATGCATATAAAATGAAAAATTAAATATGCCTACTTCTTTTCCAACTGTACCTCCTGTAAGAAAGATGTGACCCAAAAAAAAAATCTCATTCCATCTTTCTATTTATATTGATAGAATATTTTGTTTTCGTGTGTTGGTAAGTCTCTTGGAGGGCATGCGTAGAGTTAAAACCAACAGTTGAGATTGCTCCACGTGCATTAGGCATGATTTCCATTCCACACCAAATCCTTGTCTCTTTCTATGGCTGTGAGAGCCCATAGACAAGGGAACCACATGCTCATCACTCCTACAAGGTGATATGGGCCTTCATTTCTTTTAAAATGATTTATGCTGTTGATTTAAAATTATTTTTTAGATATTTTTATATTATATTTTTGTCAAAAAAATATGAAAAATTATATTATTAAATCTAGACTGTTCAAAATATATCTAGATAGTCAATTAGTTAAAATTATAAATTTTAATATTAAGTTTAACCTTTCAAATTGTACCTGTACTGTTTAGAGTATATTTGAATGGTCAATTTATAAAATTTATTAAAAATTTAATATTAAATTTGGTCATTCAAATTAAACTTTTACTGGCCAGATTGGTGATAAATAGATTTATTAAAGATTTATATATTTTTTACATATTTTTATTTTATTAAATATAAAATTAAAATAAAAAGCTTAAATTTAGACTGTTCAAATCTTATCAGGGATAATGAGTACCATAATATTCATTCTCTAATAATCATAAAAATTGTCAAAGATTATATATATGTGAGCATATAATACGAATGCTAAATAAACTATATTAACATTATATATAATGATTAATTAATTCAATTACATTTATGGAAATTAAAATTGTCTAAGGATATTATTTTTCTCATTATTTCTTTCTCTCATTTGGTAATTTCAAAGATACATTTTCGAGACTATATACTGGAAAGACGTTTAGGTCTGTAAATGCATTAAGCTGTGAGTGACATGCGTGAAGCAGATTAGATCAATTATAATAGGGCATCTCTTATAATTGCTTTCTTCTTCATTGCTTTTTGCAGCGAGCCCTGGCGTTCCATCGCCTGCATTTTAATTTCTATTATTTCTTTCTTTCTTTTAGTGGCAGTGAGCATTTGTTAGGACTTAGGAGATAGCCTTTAGGTTCATGTGGAGTTCAAGTGTTGCCACATGGAACTTGATGGTCACATCAGCAGAAAAAAAAAAAATTTAATGGAGCTTTTCTAAAGAGCAATCTCAAAATTAAAAAAAAAATCCATTTTATACTATGAGTATAATAATTGTTTTTTGAAAGAATGATTTTAAAGGTCTAAAATATTAAAGTAAATTTATATAAGAATTAAAAAATTTCAAAATATAAAACAAGGACCAAATATTCTTTAATAAATTTGTCTAAAAATTTTCTACTTTCATTCCATAATTTGCAACATTCAAAACAAAAAATTGCAAAGAATTTTTTAATTTGTAAAAGAAAAACTAGTGCAAATCATTACTTGGAAACAGTTTTCCTTCACAATTTAATTATCAGAAAATAATTGAAATGAATCATACCCATATGGTTTCTTATGGTTTCTTCAGGAATCATATGATTTTCACAATCTCTACAAATGTCATAGTCTAAAAGCAGTTTGAAAAACATAATGCATTACAACAATTTTTGCTTTAGGCAACAGTTTTATTTGCAACAATTTTAAAAGTGTTGCCTAATATGAGCATTAGCAACATTTTTCATATGTTGCTATTATTCTCATACTTTAAGCAACATAGTTTTGGCAACGTTTGAAAACTGTTTTCTAAAATAGAATAAGCAATAGTTTTCAAGTGTTGCAATAATTTTTTTGAATAGGCAACACAAAAATTGTTGCCTATAAAGGATCTTTTATAGCAATATTTTAAAAATGTTCCTATTCAAATAGGCAACAAAAATGTAAATGTTGCCTATAGTTTCTCTTTATAGCAACATTTTAAAACTATTGCTTGTTATTTTTCTAAACATAAAAATTTATTTTTAATTTATTTTTATAACTTTTTTAGATAATTTATTTATTTATTCTCTTAATTTTTCAATTCTTTATTTGGATAAATTAAGAAATTAATTTAACAAGTATATATATATATATATATTATATTTTATATTATAATATCAAAAAGTAAGTTAGAAGAGTGGTTCGAGACACTTATTCCTTTCAATAGGTTCTGAGTTCGAATCTAAAGGAAGGAAGGAAATATTAAATTTTGGCTATTTAACTATTTCACAACAATTCTTAAATGTTGCCTATTTTATGTGATAAGCAACATTTGAAAAGTGTTGCAATAGGTCTCCTAAAAACTGTTGCCTATTCTCATAGTTTTAGGCAACAGTTTTACAAATGCTGTGGCCAAAGGTAAGAAAACTGTTGCCTAAAGTAATAGGCAACACTCAAGTTGGAAACACTTGAAAACTGTTGCCTATAACTTTAGGCAACATTTTTCAAACCTATAGCAACACTTTTAAATTGTTCCTAGATAACAAAAATGTTGTAGTGCTGTCACTAGATACAAATTTCGTAATCGATATAATATTCTTAGAAACTTTCAGTATTTAAATCCTACTATATAATAGGTGACATATTTGAGAATTTTTTTATAATTTATATATATATTTTAAATTTTTATATGTTTTATTAGGATTTTCATATAATTTGAAAATATAGAAGATATTGCTCCACAAGTCTTTATACACTTTTTTATTCTTTCATATATATATATATATATATATTTTACTGCGCTTTCTAAACTTCTTTTTTTAATCCTTTAATATTTTCTTGTATGTTTTAGTAAAGTTCAATACAAAGCATGGCTATAAAGCATAGTTTTCCTTAAAATTCGAGAACAGCATCGATCATGACGGAGTTTATCAAAGAAGAAAGCTATTTCTCTCTATTTTAAAGAAAACACACCATGTATGTAAGTTTTTTACCTGCATTCATGAAATTGATAAAAGTTAGATTACCCAAGTTATTTATAGAAAGAGTAAAAAATGAAATAAGGCAAAACCAATGACGAAAAATAAATTATAATATTTTAAAAAATTTCAAATATTTTTTTAAATTTTTAAAAGAAAAACTTGTGAAAATCATTACTTGGAAATAGTTTTCCTTAACAAATTAATGATCAGCAAATAATTGGAAATGAAGATTAGTTTGACAAATTTCGTTGTTTTATAAATAATTAAATTTCACTTTGAAATTCTTTTTTTTAATGATTGCAGATTAATGAAATTCTTTTATAGACTAATGCACTAAAGAATCTTTTGTCTTTATTTTGGGTTTGCAAATCTATTTGTCTTTAGATTTAACTTTAATTCAATGTTTTGGTCATTTAATATCATTCTCCCATTTATTTCTCTTGCAAATAAACTACAATTGATTTAAAATTGAATTATAGATTTCTTTTATTGAATATAATTTTATATATAGCTTGAAGATAAGTATGATATGCATATTAAAGTTATTTCGGTAATAGCTAAATTATTATGTTCTATCAATGAGATTTTGTTAACTATTTTCACGACTCATTGATGGGGTGAATTTTTTTAGGTCAGTTATTCCATATGCGTATGGCACAAATCCAATAATGAAGAGTTGATGAAATATGAATAGTATTCAGAATATTGAGGTCCAATGAATGCAGATAATATCTTGTCTCTTCTTCTCAAGGGAAAAAAAAAAAGTCATATGGATTGGGACAACTTTTTAATTTGTCTATATGTTTTTTTCGATCAAGTTAAGTCAACTCCAATACCCACCACATCACTGGAAAAATATGACACAATAATGTAGATTATATTCTTTGTTCGATTTTGAATAGTTGGTGCATGATTTTTTCCCAATTCGAATACTTAACCTTTGATTTATGAATTGAGTAAAATTAAGTGTTATTTTATGAAACAACATCAAAATAACAATTAATTTTCCCATTCCAATTACCACATGTTAAGCCTACAAAACATAGACTGAAGAGGGTAAAATACCATGGCGTTAAAACAATGGCATGATAATAGTCTTTGGTAGAATTTGAACTGTCCATATAATTTCCATTAAAGAACTGACATATATTGTTGCGTTTTATCAAAGGAGTAAAATAGATGCTATTTCACATGTAAATTAACCAAAACTAATTCAAAAGTTATTACAGACTTATATGTTCATTTATTTTACCCAAAAATTATTGACTTTTTTGTTCACACCAAATGATAATTCTATAATTTAAAATAGCCCCAGTTTTGCCAGAGGAATAATATTCATTGTTTAAATTAAAGTGGTAATAGATATTTACAAAATTTAATTTGGACTTAGCAAATAAAAAATTTGTATATGAGAAGTTGTAATTGTTTGTTCCAATCTAGTCATTTCCATAACAAAAGTAGTGATTTCTTAAACTAAAGTAAGCACTGATATTTACTTTTTTGGAACCAGATGTGCTACTTCTTGTTATTTTAAATTGGGATTATTCTAGTGAATTCACCAAAAATTATTAATATCAGAAAAGTCTGTAGAGACTTGTGAAGAATTATGACATTTTAAAGGACTCCATTTTTATTTTGAAATTTTCAAAGTTTTTTTTTTCATTTTTCCTAATTTCAATGTGAGATCATTAGGAGAATTTTGTAATATAAAATTCCCCATTTGATCATGCAATCAAACATGAAAAGATAAGAGATAAAATCAATTGAATATCTATAAAACATATCAATTACAATCTCAAAGTCACAACCATTTAAGTGAATAAAATGTATTTATCAAGCTGCTTCTCCGTTTGTATTTAAATAACCAATGATTTTAAAAACATTACATGTTTTTAAAAAATAAAGATATTTGAGAAAAAAACGTTTTTTAAGAGAACAAGTTAGGTGGCAAGAAATCTCGTGGCTCTTTTTTTCTGGACTTCCTTATTTCATGAAAGATGACATTTAAGTATCTTAGCAAGAACTAGAATAGTCCACTTTTTATTTGGTTCACAATTTATTCGGCTTTTATTATCATTGATGAGTGGTGCACGATTATCTATCTCAAAACAAGCACAAATATACATAGCATGACCTTGTTCATCGTCCATTTTCAATCTTTTAAGCCTTAAAGCAATCCAATATGGCCAACCTTTGGTTTTGGTTTTCCTTCTCCATGTTCTCACCGCTTTGCTATCTTATGGTCTCCCCAACTTTATGTAGTCACATCAATTTCACCAAAAACGATGAATTAGCACTTCTTGCTTTTCAAATTTTCTGGGAGAGATCCATTCAATCGCTTGGTTAATTGGTCCAACTCTTCCTCCATTTGCAATTGGGTTGGGATTACTTGTGATGCTAACAGTGAGAGAGTAAGTATATTGAATCTTGCTGCCATGAGTCTCATGGGCACCTTACCCTCACAAGTGGAGAATTTGTCCTCCCTTGTTGAACTTGACCTTCATAGTAACCACTTTCATGGTGAGCTACAAAAGGAGTTGCTGCAGTTAGACAAGTCAAAAATCCTCAACTTGAGCTATAATGAATTTGATGGGAAAATTCCAGATTAGATTGGAGGTTTATTTTCTCTTCAGCACTTGATTTTTCATAATAATAGTTTTGAAGGTGTTATTCCTCCAAGTGTGCCGAATTTGTCAAAGTTAGAGACCTTGGATTGGAATAATAATTTCATCCCTGGATCTATTCCACTTGAGATTGAAAGGCTTCAATATTTAAAGATTTTACGTATAGCAAGGAACAATCTTTCAGGAAACATACCTCCAACTATTTCTGACTTATCCTCACTTGAATTGATGTCTTTGTCATTCAACTCCTTAAAAGGGATGTCTTTCATTATTTCTTTTAAATTCATATTTTCTCGAAATCATTTCAAATAATTTTGTAGGTGGTAGTGTACGTGTCTTAGGATAAGCTTTACGATCTTTTATTCAACATTGATTTTGTTGGAAAGGGGAAGGGGATATATATATATATATAAATATTAATTATGTTGAGTAGGGGTAATAAATGAATCTACAAATTATACATAATTTATATATTGTTGCAATATTATTGGAAACTTCATCACTAAGCTTTCGACACATCATAGCGTGCTACTGGATTTGGTTTTCTCTACTTCGCTTGGATCATCTATTTTGCATTTTTTTTTTTAGTTTTT
Source organism: Prosopis cineraria (assembly GCF_029017545.1). NCBI lineage: Eukaryota > Viridiplantae > Streptophyta > Magnoliopsida > Fabales > Fabaceae > Prosopis > Prosopis cineraria. The sequence goes on from NW_026555337.1 coordinate 22,213,730, forward strand.
GTCCTTTTCATTTGGGTTCTTTGTGCCATAATGCAAGATACTTTTTTAAATGTCTTTTAAACTTATGTGATCTTCTATAGACTATATGTTATCAAAAATCTCGGTTTATATTGTCTCACATTAACACCTTTCTATGATTTCCTATACACAAGCACTGACTGGAAGCTTGATTTTGTATACGCAAATTATAATTTGCGACATTCATTTCTTTCTTCTTCTTCTTCTTCTTATTCTTTGCTTCTTTTGTCTTTTGCAGCAAGAAATTAGGAACTTAGATATTAATAGGTTGCAGTCAGAATGCTATTAATTATAAATCCCAAACCTTGTCTTCACAAAACAAAAAATTGGATTTTATTTTTATATATAATTTGCTGCTTTTAAAATTCCATTGACAATTCAAGATTATGAATATAAATGAAGAGAATTTCGGTATATTTACTAAAATCTAAACTTAATAAAGGAAGGGTATCTTATTAAAAAAGATGAGTATTTTAGTGATTTTAATTTTATTGAAATTTCTGGATATTTTAATTAAAATTTTCTAATTTTAAAATTTAAGTGAAATTAGATACCATAGACCAAACTATAGTTCCCCTAAAAACATTGAATTCTGGTATTGGTTTTCAGTTTTCACATAGACCCCATGTGGTATGATTGAATAGTTTTGGATAGAATTGAAATCATAATCAAAATAAAATTAGACTTTAAGAATATGTTTAGTATGTTAGAAAAAGTAGATAGAATCCTATTGTTGTTTAGTATGTGTGATATGGAAATAGAATTATGCTTAAGTGACAAAGATACCCTTAAAAAGTCATTAAATTAAAACTAAAATTAAAATTTATAAAAAGGCCCTTATCCATAAAACTCATTTATCTTTTAAATTTTCATTTTTCTCATATTTTTTTAGTATTAAACTCTTATATAAAAAAAAATTTAATATTTTAAAGTGTATGCAGAATATTTTTGTAAAATAGTTTGAAAATAATACTTATTTGAATAATTAAGTATACAGGATTTTCAATTAGAAAGGAAACTATTTTTTATTTTAATATTAGTTTTAAAATTTTTATAAATTGTAATTTTGATTAATTAATTAAAAATTAAATAAAATAATTTTAATTAAATGTTGGCCCGTGAATGAGACACAGTGTAATGCAAGTTGTACTTTTAATGTGGGAAAAAAAGTTATACTTTTAATAGTTTATGAATTGGAGGGGTTTATATAAATTTTATGTTAGTAATTTAGAATGATCGCAAATCGAAAAACGACATTGTACATATTGGATAGTAGAAGCACAAACCCATCACCAAATTTAACATTTCATAATCGAGATGCAACTTTTAAAATTATTAATTAAAGTTGTCGTGAGCGATCGGAGCTCTCATTATTAAAATAAGTGGTTAGGAATTCGAATCTCAGCTCTTATACATGCAACAACTTAGTTGGAAGAGGTCTTGATAATCTCTGCTGTTAGCAAGACTGACTCCTTGGACTCCAAAAAAATAAAAATAAAAATAAAAAAGAGGTGCAAGTTTTAAACAAATATATGAACAGTCATAGCATTGTAATTAAATTTAGATAAAAAAAAGGCTCTACTTAACTATATTCCCCTGAATCTCAATGATATTTTATAATTAATTTTTATTAATTATTTAAATTGATATCCTAAAGGCAACATAAATTCGAGGCTTAGACAATATATTTTTATCTATTTAATTAGTTGCATATAACCCCCTCACCTTGAAACTTATAAAATTAAACCCCAACTTTTAATTTGTTTTTCAAAGCGGACCATTAATTACTCTGTTATATTATTAACAAAGTTTTCCATATCATAATAGAAAATGCCACATAAAAAAGGCACATAGAAACTTACATGATATCTTAGAATAATAATTAATATATAAAAATATATTATTTTTATAAGGATTAAAATGTCATTTATCTTTCAAAACCCCTCATTGCCCTTCCATCTCACTATCCTAGCTTCAATTTTATTTTTCTTTTTGGATAGTTGAGACATTGATAGCAAAAAAAAAATGTATTATCACTGTAAAATTTTAAATATTTATTTTTGTATTAGTTTTATCTATTTTGTTGTTATCCATGATGCATAGTTTTCTTATATTAAAGGATAAATGTTTACTTTTATGATTCTTATCAATGACAGTTGTTAGATGTTATTCTTTCCACTTGTTTAATATAAAAGGCTATTTTGATTGATAAAGAATAATAAAATTATAGTCTCTGTCCTAAATTATGCTAATAGTGCACAATGAAAACAATGCTCCTTAACTCAACCAAAAAAAAAAAAAAAAGCATCATCATGTGTGTTAAAAGTAAGCATTACAATTTTACCCCTCCTTAAACTATGTTAAAAATAATAAAAAATATTTTTTTCATATCATATACCATATGTATTGCATTAATTTAACATGGAAAACTCTATTAATAACATAACATAATTAATTAACAGTAGGGACTTTGAAAAATAGAATTAAAGTTTAGCGTGGTTAATTTTAAACGTTTAAATGTGAGGGGGGTCATTTGCAACTGTTTTATAGTTTAGGAGGATTTTACGTAATTTAGCCAATTGGAAAAAAAAATAAAAAGCTCCATGTATATTCACTCCTTTTTGGTTGTTTTAATTTAGTTAATAATAACAATTTCAAAACATAAAAAATTTAAAGAATCTATAATGTTAATATTTGAATTTGATGCCTGTTTATGTTTTTAGCCATTTATATAACCACTGCCCATGAATTTTTTACTCTTGTGTGAACAGCAAAAGCTAAGCGGGGTTCTGAAGATTTTGACACATGGGTTAAAAGAATGCAAGGACTAGGAATAAAATGTTAAATAAGCAATAATAAGCTGAAATCGTTCAGACAGTAAAGATTTCACTTTTAATGGAATAGAAAAATAATTTTTAATTCTAAAATTATTTTAGGCAAGAATGATTTCTTCAGAACCTCAAACTCATTCTTCTCATGAACGATTTTTGTTATAGCATTTTGAGAAATACTTTTCACGTTGCAGCATTTTTAAAAATTTTTTTACTGTGTAGTATTTTAGTAGAAGAGCTAGACTTGGAATAATAGTTGGGCCAAATCCATACCCAGAGCAGTCACAAAATGTTGATGATTTTTGTGACATATTATCTCTCCTTACTGCATTCTTTTTTAGCTTAGTTTGAAAATTTTCACTAAAAAAAATTGTTTGCTTTATGAAAAACTCAGGTGGTGTTTGGTACAGCTGAAATAGAATTCCCAAGAAGCAAGAATCTTAATTCTAGGGCATATATATATATATATATGCATGGAATCTGGAAAAATTCTATAGAATTACTTCTTTTAAGACATTTTTACCCTCACAATGAATTTGAAAAGACAAGTTTGCCCAAAAGTCATATAATTCTGACATCACTCCGATTTCATCTTGGACAGCAGAGAGGAGTTATGAAGCCACCTTGTGCGTGAGAGAGAGGGTGCATTATGATAATGGATTAATTTCCCCCTTTTTATTTTTCCATCCTGTCTTTTGTGGCATTCATTGTCTTCTTTTTCTTCTACCAAAAAGGGATAGGATGAACCCAGTTTGAAAATATAAAGCCCAGTTAACATCATGATTTCTATATACATTCCCAACCCATCTATATATCTATATAATATTTTTCGTCCAGAATATAATGCATACACAAAACACTTTTGAGTTTTTTTTTCTTTTAATTCCATCACTCGGTACCCTAGAAAACTTGGGGTATTACCACCTCCCCCTCAGACTAGTTTGAACCCTTACTATGTAGGACTATTATTACTAATGGCAGCCTCACATGTTCCTTGGGGTTGCTTTTGACATATTTATTTAATCTAACTACTTGTTTTGGAATTCAAACTCAATACTACTGGATAAGTTGATTCAGTTTTCTCGACTAGTTGAACCAAATACCCCTCAGTATACACATTCGAGTCCTTAATAAATTTTAATTTTAATTTTAATTTAATGACTTTTTAAGGGTATCTTTGTCATTTAAGTATAATTCTATTTCCATATCACACATACCAAACAAAAATATTATAAGGATTCTATCTACTTTTTCTAACATAGCAAACTTATTTTTAAAGTATAATTTTATTTCAATTCTGATTTCAATTTCATCCACAACTATTCAATCATATCAAACAGGGTCTCAGATTGTGATGGGAAAGAATTGACAGCTAGCTACGGATTCAGCAGGAGCTGATTATTATTATTATTATTATTATTATTATTATTATTATTATTTTCCTTGTTAAAACAGCTGGCTACAGATTCAGCAGGACGTTATTAAGCAACCATGCGTCTTCAAATTTATCTATTTCATTCTACCAAAAAAAGAAAAGGCAATGCCAAAGATTTAACACTCTTTAGAATGATTATGGCTTATATAATGTCGACGTTTGAGTGTCTTGTTGCTTTCAAGATAACATCTCTCCCACTTGTCATGTGTTCAAATTGACACTAAGAAAGGAGAATATCGACAATGGTCCATATCATGTATTGCACCCCTGAGGGGGGAAAAGAATGTCATTATTTCACATAAATAAATAGATAAGTAAATAAATAAATATGATTGCTTATTGATAGATTTGTTTGCTCCAATTGTGATTCTATAGTAATTTCAATACTCTGAAGTCAATTAATGTGTTGAAATGCTGAAATTATGTGAATTTGATGACCGTATGTCATTCAAGAATTTCATTAATGTATTAATCGAAGAGGAAGCTAATTTATATATAACCATAATTTTTTAAGTGGCAATATTATGGATTTTTTTTGGAATTTGAATGTAGTACATGCGTTTTCAGCTAATTTATGTATAACCATAATTTTTGAAGTGGCAAAATTATGGATTTTTTTAATGATATTATGCATTTTTTTCAGGAATTTGAATGTAGTACATGCGTTATTCCATAATGAATTCATTTTTAATATCCTATCTTATACTTGTGCAAAATAAATGTTTAAATTATCAACAACAATGCAAGTCAATGAAAAACTTCTCAATGTCAAGAAAATATTAATCCAGATGGTAAGGATTTGATTCATAATTTCCAAGGTTGTAAATTCAAATTTCATTGTCGATTGATCTTGTTATGAGATGCAAATTTAACAATTAAACTATACTGACCATGGATAGGGAGCCGTGAAAGAATCATCTTTTGAGATACAAAATTTAGCAATTAAACAAAAATTATCACTTAATTTGAATCAGCTTTTGTTATTATATTATTTTTTGTTGTTTATCTTTTCATTGTATTATAAGAGGGTTTAAATCAACCTTGATTTTTGCCAAATTAGTTTGAGTAGGAGGTGATAATACCCCTAGGTTTTCTATGATACTGGGCAATGGAATTAAAAAAAAAAAGGAATTTGCAAGATATATTATTGCAAGTCACTCATTGGTACAAAGTGCTCACGCGTTTTTATTAATATTTTTAACATAATATGATGGTAATTTTAACATAATGATGTAGATATTTTTACTAGTCAAGAGTCAAGACAACTCATATATCTATATTGTGAAAAAACAATACACAATGATGTAGATTCTTTTTGTTAGGATTTGACTATGGCACACATTATTCTCCATCGATAATTCTTATAATAAATTTGATTTTATAATCAATCAATGGTGTATTTTCAATTCAAGTAAACAAACTCATGAGTCTTTAGTGTGGAGGAAGTGGGACAACAATATGTCTTTGTCAATGTTTGATTATAACTCATATGTCAAGTAAACTCATTCGTGGTTATCTTTTTATTAGTGTAATTCATATCAATTCATGTACTCGTTGCATAAAGTAGGGGCAGAACCAACTTTTGAACTTAAAGGGGCCAAGTATATTTTTGAAATCAATATATACTATTAACTAAAGTTTTTTATAACTTCAAAATCAAATCATAATATATGATTTTTTTTAACCCATCACTTATCTTTGACTCTCTATTTTCACTAATATTTTCTATTTTTAATTTAAAATCCAATTCTACTTATTTGATTGAAAAATACATTAAATACATAAATTTCATATCTAGGTTTCTTCTATAATAAATTATGTAAAATTATGAACCACTAGATATTGAAATTTTATAAACAAATTAAATCAATATGTATGTATGTATGATGAAAATTTAATAACAGTATTTGGGTATGCATAGAATCTTAATTAATTTTATATGCAAATTAAATAAGAAAAAAGTTCTATATTAATTCAAATGATCAATTTTTATAATAATTAATATTTTTTTCAAATAATTTACTTAAAATAAAAAAGACAAAAAAGACTTATAAGTATATATAAATATTTTGTATCCTTCTTTTTTATTAATAAAAAGTTAATGTTAATTAACAAAAAATATTTTAATGAATTAATAAATTAAATATTTTTAAAATGTGAAGAAGAATTATATAGTTTATAATGTGTTTGTGTGTGCATGTGTGTGTTGTTTTTAATATAATTCATATAAGACATAATATTATTGGAAGCATGAAATTAAGGAATGGGTCATGTTCGATGGGGGACTAAACCAAAGTGGAAATTAACGGGAAGGAGGTGTGGGAGCCAATTACATTTAATGTGGAATGAAAAGTTAATGTTTTGCCCGTGTAAAGAAAATGGTAAAATATTGATAGGTTAATGGAATAAAAATAACTGATGTAGATTAACAAAATTAATGGGAAGGAGGTGTGGGGACCAATTATATTGTGGAAGAACATTACACTATGATGTAGATTTTTTTGTCAGAATCTGACTATGCCAAATGTCATTCTTTAACAATTCTTAGAATAAATTTGATTTTATATTCAAAGAGTATTGTATTTCTAAGTCAGGTACACTCACATGTCCTTTGTATAGAAGAAGTGGGACAATAATACGTGTTTGTTGAAATTAGAATGATCCATATAACATGTCGACGTTTGAGTGTCTTGTAGCTTTGAAGATAATAGCTTTCCCACTTGTCATAATTCGTCAAATAAATTTGATTTTTATAATCAAAGAGTGGTATATTTCCAAGTCAAGTAAACTCATATGTGCTTGGCGTGGAGGAAGCGGGACGGTAATATGTCTTTGTCGATGTTTGAGTACAATTCATATGTTAATTAAACTCATATCAATTCATATACTCATTGCATGAACCAACTTCTGAATTTAAGGGGGGCCAAGTATATTTGTGAAATCAATATATATTATTAGTTATAGTTTTTCATAACCTAAAAAATCAAATCATAATAAAAAATATAATATTTAAACTTATGCATACACTGTATTTTAATAAAATCATATGATAATTTCAGAAAAAATATTTGGTTTTTTAACACATCGTTTAATATATAACTTTTTTTTAATAAGCTCTATAACTCTTTCTTTTCATTAACATTTTCTATTTTTTATTTAAAATCCAATTCTACTTATTTGATTGAAAAATACATTAGATACATGAATTCAATACCTAGGTTTTTTTTTCTATAATAAATTATGTAAAATTTTGAACAATTAGATATTGATGATTTGGGGGAAAACAATAAATATTGAACGTTTATAAACAAATTAAATCAATATATATATATATATATTATGCAAGTTTAAAAACAATATTTGGCGTACTTAGAATAATCTTATACTATGTTTGTATACACATGGATTTGAATTTGAGCCAAATCCATTGTTTGGATAATTAAAAATGTATGGATTTGGATTTAACCTAAATCCAAATCCAAGTTCTCCCTTAATTTTTTTTGTAATTTAAAATCCTTTCTAAACCTCTATTATTTCAAATCCTAACTCAATCTCTTTTGTAATTTGACCTAAATGCATGAAGGCTTGATCAACTTGTCAGCAGTAATTTGACTGAACTGCTAAAGTTGATGAAAACAAGCTGCCACCATTGACTAGGACGATTGACTTCCATCAGGACCACACCGACGGCCATGATGGGGATCCAAAGCCAGGCTTCCAATGGGATCAGACCAATGGCGAAAGCAAGGGGCGGACGCCTGACTTTCACCTAGACTAGACCGATGGTGATGATAGGGACTGGATGCCTAACTTCTAACTAGATTGAATCAACGGCAATGATGGGGACCAAATGATCGACATCCACTCGGATCGGATAGACAACAACAACAAGGATCGGCCAGATGACTTCTATTATGATTGGACTCGATAATGGGAACTGAACAGCCCACTTCTATTGAGAATAGACTGACGGCGACTGGACGGCTGACTTCCACTAGGACGACACCTACAACAATGATGGGGACCAGACGGTTGACTTCCACGGGGATCGCACTGACAACAAGGATTGAACGGCCGACATCATTTGGGACCAGATCGATAGCAATGATAGGGACCGGACAGCTAACTCCCTTCAAGTTTTTCATTGAATTGCATTGCTGTTACCATATTTCACAAATGATTTAGTTAGTTATTTTTAATAGGAATGTATGAACTATATATTCATCGATCAGATTCTGGCAGGGGATTCATTTTCCTTTTCTTGGCTAGGGAAAAATAATCCCTTTTTGCAATTTTGAAATGATGATAACGACTTAAAAAATAACATGAATGAGAATCATTTTAAAATCAATTTCGAGTATTTTAATAAACATTTATTTTGCACAAATTACAAAATTGGATGTTAAAAATAAATTCGTTACAAATTAATGAGCATGCTATTCAAAATTCCTGAAAAATCCATAATATTGCCACTTGAAAAGTTATGGATTTATAAGTAGTTTCCTCTTTGTTTGCTACACCAATGAAACTCTGAAATGACATATGTGCATCCAATTCATATAATTTCAACATTTCAATAATATTAATTGACTTTAGAGCATTAAAACTACATAAGCATTACATTAGGAGCAAACAAATTTATGGAAGAGCAATTATTTATTTATTTATTTTTCATTAATTTGTATGTGAAATTAATAAAATTATTTTCTTCTCCTTTCTCAGTGTCAATTCCAACCCGTGACAAATGGGAGAGCTGTTGTCTTGAAAGAACTACAACACTCAAAGGTGGAAATGTTATGGACAGTTCTAATCTCAACAAACATATCATCCCACTTCCTCTATGCCAAGGACATGAGTTTACTTGACTTGGAAATACAACACTCGTTAATTATAAAATCAAATTTATTCTAAGAATTGTATAGAGAGACTAATGTGTGTCATAGTCAAATTTCTATCAAAATAAAAATCTACACCATTGTATAATGTTTTTCCACAATACAGATATATGAATTGTCTTCACTTGGAAAATTATTTACAAAATTAAATGAATTGTTACCATTCATGACTTCATTTTCTCTTTGGCCATATTAGTGAGTTGTGTACATAGAAAGACAAGAAAACACCCCAATTTATAGAATATCCATGTTATCAATGAAATGACTAAAATAAACAATCAAAAATTATTTTTATTCCATTGACCTATCATTGTGCCATTTTCTTCACACTAAGGGCAGACCTCATTATATGGATTAGGCCTCCATGATTCGTTCCAATTAATTTCCTCTTTGGTTGATAGCACCCACCATCCCATGGTGACCCATTATATTCCTTATGTATTATACATATTATATTAATTAATGCACACACACACTATAGTTCTTCTGGACATTATAAAAACATATGATTTACTAGTTTATTAAAATAATTTTTGTACATTACCAATAACTTTACATCAATAAAAAATAATGATGCTAAATATTTTTACATACATAAAAGCCATCTCTATTTTTATTTTAAGTAAATTATTCCAAAAATATTAATTATTATAAAAATTTGTCATTTGCATTAATATAGAATTATTTCATTATTTAATTTTCATATACATAAAATATTTTTTATTTTAAGTAAATTATTATAAAAATTTGTCATTTGCATTAATATAGAATTATTTCATTATTTAATTTGCATATACATAAAATATTTTTTATTTTAAGTAAATTATTATAAAAATTTATCATTTGTATTAATATAGAATTGCTTTGTTATTTAATTTGTATATACATAAAAGCATTTTGTTTTCTTTTATTTTAAATAAATTATTCTATTATAAAAATTTATAATTTGCAATAATACAGAATTGTTTTGTTATTTAATTTGCAGAAAATATTAATCAAGATTATTCTAATTTCACTAAATATTGTTTTTAAGTTTTCATAATATGTATATTTATTTAATTTATTTATAAATGTTCAGTATTTATTATTTTCCCCCCAAAAATCAATATGTAGTAGGTCAAAATTTTACATAATCTGTTATAGAAAAAACGTTGGTATTAGTTTATGTATTTAATGTACTTTTCAGTCAAATAAGTAGAATTGGATTTAAATAAAAATAGAAAATATTAATGATAAGAACGAGTTATAGATTAACAGATGGATTAAAAAACTGTATATTTTTTCTGAAATTATCATATGATTTTATTAAAATATAGTGTATGTATGAGCTTAAATACTTGATTTTTTATTATGATTTATTTTTTAAGTTAAAAACTTCAATTAATATTGTATATTGATTTCACAAATATACTTGGCCCCGTTTAAATTCAAAAGTTGGTTCATGCAATAAGTATATGAATTGATTTGAGTTTACCTGACATATGAATTGCACTCAAACATCGACAAAGACATTATTACTGTCCCACTTCTTCCACGCCAAGCAAGAATGAGTTTACTTGGCTTGGAAATACACCTCTCTTTGATTATGAAAGTCAAATTTATTTGAAGAATTATGACAAGTGGGAAAGATGTTATCTTGAAAACAACAAGACACTCAAACATCAACATGTTATGGACCATTCTAATTTCAACAAACATGTATTATTGTCCCACTTCTTCTATGCAAAGGACATAAGAGTTTATTTGATTTCAAAATACAACACTATTTGAATATAAAATCAAATTTATTCTATGAATTGTAATAAAGTATGGCATAGTCAGATTCTAACAAACAAATCTACATCATAGTGTAATGTTTTTCCATAATATAATTGGTCCTTGCACCTCCTTCCCCATTAATTTGTTAGTCTACATTAGTTAATTTTATTCCATGAACCTATCAATCTTGTGCCATTTTCTTTACGCCAAGGGCAGAACATCAACTTTTTACTCCACATTAAATGTAATTGGGCCCCGCACCTCCTTTCTATCAATTTTCACTTTGGTTTAGTCCCCCATCAAATAGTGATCCATTCCTTACTTTCATGCTTCCAATAATATTATGTCTTATATGTATTATATTAAAAAAAAAACACACACACACACAAACACATTATCAACTATATAATTCTTCTGCACATTTTAAAAATATATAATTTATTAGTTCATTAAAATATTTTTATTAATTAACATTAAATTTTTTTAATAAAAAAGAATGATACATAATATTTATATACACTCATAAGTCTTTTTTTCTTTTTTATTTTAAATAAATTATTTAAAAAAATTAATTATTATTAAAATTGATCATTTGAATTAATATAGAATATTTTTTGTTATTTAATTTGCATATGATATTAATTAAGATTATTCTATGTATGCCAAATATTGTCTTTGAATTTTCATCATATATATTGATTTAATGCGTTTATAAAATTTCAATATTTATCATATTCCCCCAAATCATCAATATCTAATGGTTCTCAATTTTACATAATTCATTATAGAAGAAACCTAGGTATTAAGTTTATGTGTTTAATAGATTTTGTCAATCAAATGAGTGTAATTGGTTTTAAATTAAAAATAGAAAATATTAATGATAAGAGAGAGATAGAAAACTTTAATTAACACTATATATTGATTTCAAAAATATAATTGGCCCCCTTAAGTTCAAAATTTTGTCATACCCCTGCTTTATATAGTGAGTATATGAATTAATATGAATTACACTAATAAAAAGATAATCACATATGATTTTTCTTGACATGTGAGTTACAATCAAACAATGACAAAGACATATATTGTTGTCCCAGTTCCTCCACGCTAACGACTCATGAGTTTCCTTGACTTGAAAATACACCATTGATTGATTATAAAATGAAATGTATTATAAGAATCATTAGAGAGTAATTTGTGGCATGGTCAAATCCTAATAAAAAAAATCCACATCATTGTGTATAGTTTTTCCACGATATAGATATATGAGTTGTCTTGACTCTTGACTAGAAAAATTATGCATAAAATAGATTCTCACCATTTCATGATTTCTTTTTCTCATTGGCCATATTAATAAGTCCTGTAAAAAGACAAGAAATCACTCCAATTAATAGAACCTCCACATTATCAATGAAATGTTTAAAATTAATATCAATAAATTATTTTTATTCCATTGACATATCATTGTGACATTTTCTTTATGCATGAGTATATGAATTGATATGAGTTACACTATAGGAAGATAACCACCATTTATAATTTTTCAAAAGTGTAATTTTTGAGAATAAAAAGTTTAGGTAAATTGGGTCCCGATGGCTCACCAGGACCATAATATATCTCCGGTCTCAAATAGTGCTTATAGAGGTATTTAAGAAATATAATTTAACAATCACTTAGCAATTGAGTGGATGCATTTTTTTTCAGTTAAATCTTTCTAATTAAAACAAAATAGATTGGAGGTCGGTCATGATTATATTTAAAAGAGTTAAATATAATAACAAATAGGACTTATAATATAATGTGGATCTCAACTTTGATTGAATTTAAAAGTAAGTATAACGGTGCTTACATATTGATATCAATGCCAAGTCCTAGGAATTGAAATAATAATAATAAAGAAGTTACAATATAAGAGAGTTGTTAACTTGGTGTAGAACTCTAAATCCATATCTCGTTAAATAACGTTCTCACACGGTATTTGATTGTTGATAATATTGTTAACCAATAATTCTAGCATTTCAACAAGCATTTTTTGCCTCCCTTAGTTAATGTGTTTTATTTCAGAATAATAATGATAATGAATTTCATTTCTGTGTCTTTACATTTTTTTTCTAAGTTTTATATTATTTTAAATGATTTATGAATTACCAGAAAATTTTTGGGAAAATGAGAGAAAATTCCCATTAGAATATGCAAATGACAATGAGATCCTACAAAATGCTATAATTCTTCTCAAGTTCATCAGGACCTCTTTTACATTAATGATTTTTGGTAAAATGACTAAAGTACCCTAGTTTTAAAAAAGTAAATATGAGTAACTATTTTAGTTTAAACAATAACTATTTTTCTTCTAGCAACAACTAGAATGAAACAGGCAACTACAACATCCCTTGTACAATTTTTTGATTCACTAAAGTCTAAATTATCACTAGTGCAAAAAGAGTTTTTCACCACAGTTAAAAAGCATCTTTTGCGACAGAAAATAGTGTGGTAGAAACAAGTGTGGTAGTAAATGCTATTTTGCGCCACAGTTCATGAAACTGTGGCAAAAAATGTCATTTACTACCACAGGTCCAAGATAGACCTGTGGCTGTAAATGGTGAAAAAGAAGCATTTACAGCCATAGGTCCATTGCAAACCTGTGGCTATAAATGGTTGGCATCACTATTTATAGCCACAGTTATTGTGGTCGTAAATGGCATTTTTTGCCACAGTTATATATGGTCGTAAATTGTTTTTTTTAATAAAAAGAACCATTTGTAACTATATACATCCCTTACTAATTACAAAACATGCATAAATACATAACATCAGCTCTAGAGACCAGTACGAACATATCAACTAAATATATGCATTTCCAATACAAATATGTATAAACTATTTGCTCTAGTCTTGTTAATTCTAGGAAGAAATTAGACCAAATGTTACATATATATCTCATCTCTTACTTAAAATATAGCTCTAAACTTTTGAAATGTTGCAAATTCAATAAAATTCAAGTATAACACAAGCTTCAAAATATAAAGCATTAAAAATATATTATTACCTTATCAAATGAGTTGATAATGTCATGTTTGAAATTTTTATATTCTTATTAATGGAAAATTTAGAAATACTATTTAATTAATGATATTAGTCAAATATGAGAAATGATTTTTAGAAGATATTGAGAGTGATTATTTGATGGAAAGAAATATTTAAAAGAATTATATTAATATTATTGATTAGGAAATACCCAAAAGAATTAATTATAAGATCTAAATATTAGAGCCTTTTAAGACCTTCATTCTTCTTATCAGTGCCAATACTCCATAATAATTAATTGCCAAAGCCCATTATGAGCCCATGTGACGGAATTTATTTTATTTTTCTCTAGTAGATTAGTGTCTTGAATCAAAAGAATTATTCATGGGTCACGTGGAAGCATTAGCTCTAAACATGTAACAGATGAAAGTTAAAAAGCAAACTTTCATTCTTTTCCTTCTTCATTTTTGGATACAACAACGTGAGTGGGAGAGAGAAAGTGAGTTTAGCTTCCGTGGAGTTTCAGAGAGTTTAGAGAGAATGACTATAACTCAGCTAAATACTATCATTTTTAGCTCAAAATCCACATGCAAAACTAGAATCTAGACCTACTCAACTCAAGCTTTCATTTAAACCTAGTAGTTCATGGAGATTTTCAAAATTTAGAAGGAGCTTAGGGAGATAAAGTCTATAAACTCAAAGCTATGGAATGCTTGGAGTAAGGTAAGCATAAATTTATGAATTTTTAGATGTATTGATGAGTTTCATAAATTAAAATATGGGATTGAAAAGTACTTGTCAAATGTTTAGTTTAGCTTTTTTTTTAACAGCTTACTTATGGGTATTATGAGATAAGAAAAATGATTGGAAGGTATTATGTATATATATCCACTTAAGATAGGATTAAGAAAATTAAAAATAAGTTTTGCCCTGTTATTTCAATTATTTTTGTTGAACAAGAGAATAACGATTTATTGAAGATTTGAGAAAAGAAAGAAAATATTTTTTTCTATGGGTGGAGAGTTCCATCTATGGCTAATATAGAAAGTTAAAGCGTGATTTATTTCTTGATTTTGGGTCCATATTTTCCCTGACTAGAAATTTGGTCCTCTTCTTGTGAACACTTCTATTAATAATAATTTCATAGCTATATACATCCACTTTCGTGGAAACAACTCCAGCATATGCATATTCTGTAATAGAATTGGATTCAAGCAACCAAAAAATCAATTTCTCACTCGTAATCAAAATTTATGAACTAGAATAAATTTAAAACACACATTTTTGTCAATTAAGAAAAATGGTTGAAAAACTAATAATTTATATTGTTGTTTCTTGTGGTAATTATTACAATTTTTTTTCTATAGATCATTGCAACAAGGCAATCCTTGAAAGACTTGTATTTAGATCCAACAGAAAATTATAGAAAACTTCCACGAATGCAATAGGATTTTTTTATATAGATATATATGTGCATGCTAGAGTAAAATACATGTCGTATTGATTTTCATCCCCTCTCTCTCTCTCATATCAAATACATACACATAAAAATAATTAAGGAAGCCAAGCTCAATGAACGCAAAATGCATAAAATAAGAAATCTCTTTGGTTATCTATTTTATATGGGAACCTGCCTCAAATAAGAAATTAGGATACACACACACACACACACACACAAATCTACGTGAGAGTACTTTTCTCTATAGAAAAATTTGGAACAAATGGTTTCAAATAATTTATTTGATAGGTGACTTTAATGTCATCTGAATCAACAATTAAACTTCTTGTATATGGAGAGACTAAATCAAGAAGATCTAATGCTTTGGGGAACAAATGTAGCATTGCTCATAGAAAGTAAGGAATATCTTTTATATTAATCTTCTATGTTATTTCTAATTTAGATAATAAGTGATAGAGCATGAAAGATTTCATATGTATCATTTCATAGAGTAGTAATATGAGCCACCGTGAGGTTTGCAGGATGACCCCATAGCAAGTTGCAGGTTTTTCAAGTTAGGCTAGCATAACCTGCATCCTTGGTGGGTTGTATTTCTTCCTGAGTTGGTGGGTCAACCCACGACCCACCAATAAAATATATTTTTAATAATGTTTTCCAATTTTAACTATTACAAATTTACCTTTTTTCTTTTTTTTTGCCGTTAAAAAAATCATATCTTCCCCCAAAAACAAATTATCCAAATAACAATAAAACTATTTCTAAGTCAATAAAAAACACAATACAAATTTAAATTATATGTGAATCTGTCTAAGAGCCAAGATAGAGGCATATATAAAACTAAAACTGACGGTGCTTTCCATTCCGGTGGTTTTTCTTTCTTTATTTTCTTTTCTTTTTTTTTTAAATCATTAGTGCCCGCAGACACTACGCGCACATAAGGAGGTCTGAAATATTTGGCCCCCCCAAAAAAAAAAAAAACCAAAGTCTGAAATAAATGGACACTATTTTGTATTAAAAAAAAGGATGTCCATGCATTGGACACATAGTTACCACAGTAATTTTAACAGTGATTTAGGTATGTCACATTCATTTTCAATTGCTTTCTCTCTCCCTTTATTTTTGGCCTTTGTTTATTCACCTTCATATTTTTTGGATTAATTTTCCAATACTTCTTGCTTTAATTTTTTTTTCAATTTAATCATGCCATATTTGCAAATTATTTCATAATTATATTAAAATTTCAACAATAAAAAATCAAAAACCTTTTTAACAACAATCATACCCAACATGTATTATATGGGATTAAATTCTATTTTAGTAAATAATTCATTAACAATTTAAGGAGTGGAATTTTCTGTCTATTTTTTTTTTAAGTTGGTTGGCAGACCCATATTACCAGCATTTAATAAGGTGACTCCAATGTAATCTAAAAGAAACTAAGAAAGGAAAGCATTCTCAAAATACAAATGCAAAAAGGACATGGTGAATCTAAGTTTAGAATAATTACCAGGTGCAATATATCCAATTATAGGTATCGTCTCTGTATGTATTTTAGACTGCCCTTCATCTAAAAGTTTGGAAATCCCAAAGTCACTCACATGAGCAACCATATCACCATCCAACAAATTGTTACTTGGCTTCATATCACAATGAACTACTAGTGCTGACAAGCTATGATGGAGATATTCTAAAGTAAATGCTGCATTTATCATTATATTCAGCCCTTGTAGAAAATTCCAACAATAGTTATGAGAATACAATCATTTTTCAAGACTCCCTTTAGGCATGAACTCCATTATCAGGCACTTGAAATCAACATTGGAACAACTACTTATGATCTTCACCAAATTATAATGGCACACATTGCGCATTGTGTTGCATTCCACTTCAAAGCTCCTTGACATTTTCTCAGAATCAAAATTAAATACTTTAATTGCAACCATCATCCCATTCAAAAGCTTTCCTTTGAACACATCACCATAACTCCCACTTCCAATAAAGTTACTCTCATCAAATCCATTAGTTGCTTCTAGAATTTCAAAATAAGAAATCCTTCTTTGTCCTCCTAAAATTGGTGAGTCCCTTTCGAAAGAATCCCATGAATTTGGTTGTCTTTGTTTAAAAGAGGATGCCTAAAACAGTCAAAATTGTTGACACGAATATGGGTAATTTGCACTTCAATAAAAGTGATTTATTGAATGACCTTTTTCCTTTTCTACAAAGAGGTACTTTTAGTTCTTGTTTACCACAAAGAGCTTCATCAATCATAAAAGATTCAGCAGTCAAATTTTTGAAAACACCTCCACTGGGAATCTCTCCTTGTAGTTTGTTAAATGAGAGATTGATAAACTTTAGATAAACAAGTGACTCCAAATTTTTGGGAATCTCACCAGACAAATTATTATGGGAAAGGTCCAAATTCATTAAACTTGGAATATTTCCGAGTAATTTGGGAATATTTCCTCGCAAATTGTTATATGCTAAGGAGAGATTTTGCAAAGTTTGCAAGCTATCCATGGTTGAGGGAATGATTCCTAAAATATGATTTCTTGACAAATCCAATGACACAAGAGCTTTTAAGTTGCCGATATTGAGTGATAGATTTCCAACTAAACTATTTGAAGACAAGTTTATGATCAATATGTCCTTCAAATTCCAAAAAGAAAAGGGAATTTCTGAAGTTAACTTGTTATTGTCCAGGTGAAGTTCTCGTAAGGAGGTAACATTTCCCATGCAATGCGGCATTGATCCAGAAAACTTGTTCTCACTTAGATATAAATAAGCAAGTCTTGGCATTCCACATAGCTCTTCAATGATTGCACCATGTAGCTTATTACCTTCAAGACTCAAATACTGAAGATCTTGTATGCTACTAATTGTTGTTGGAATCCTTCCAATCAAACTGTTTTCTTCTATAGAGAGTTTATACAAATTAGTGAGGTTCCCATAATTTGATGGAATATTACCTGATAAAATTTTTTTAATGAGATCATAACTTAACTTTTCAAAGTCGATATGTTAAAAAACATTTTGGAAGTATAGATCTATACTAAATTTGTCCTGTGACAAATATAACATGTCAAGCTTACAAAGATTTCTTATTCCCACATATGTACTAAATCTAGGAGCAAAATAGGAAATGCAGTTTCAGTAAAGTTATTTGAAGTTAATACTAAAAAATAATGAAATAGAAAAGTTTGTGTAACTGTCTTAATATAGCAAAGATGTTTGGTTTAATGTTGAGGGGTCACAGATGTCATCCACCTAGATTTTAGCTTTCGGTCCATATATATATATATTGACAGTGAAGGATGGGCACATCATGTATAAGTGAAAAACGAACTTTGTTTAATTGAAAATAAAAGATGGAGAATTTCTTTTTGTCCTATAGTTTTGACCAATTCCAAGCATAAATTATAATTAAAATATCATTTCTAAGAAACAAAAGTTAGAGATTTGATAGAGTTAATAATATATCCTTGAAAAGTAATTGTAATCTAAATATTAAAATCGAAGCATAGTGAAGTTTCTATTGCCTCTTAATTTGCAGTAAGAAAGCTCGTTAAGATTTAACCACGACAATCAGGGAAGCAGGATTAATTAGCGATTATAATTTATTGTAAGGATACCTTTTAAGTTATTGTAACCAAGAGTTAACATTTGAAGCATGGTTAAGTTTCCAATATCTCCTGGTAGATCTCCTGCAACAACAGAAAATCATAATGCTAAGAGGTTTATAAAGTTAAAGATTATATATTGAAAGAAAAATGAATAGCAAGTTTGTGGATACAATTATATGTTGTTTGAACTTTATTTTGTAAATTCAAACGTTAATGACGTATAGTAAAAGTGAGGGTACATAAACACCGCAAGGTGGCAGATTTTATGATCCTGAAATTTCATGAAATGGATAAAACGAGATGGCATACGGAACTTTGTAGAGATGATTGACTATAAGCATATATATATATATATATATATATCCAAAAATTGTCAAAATCAAAATATATTATCTTTGATAATATAGTAGTTACTGTCCATAAATTCAGCAGTTTAAATTAGATAAGAAAGGGGTATTTCAAAATCATATTTGTTCTGTAGAAGAAAAATGGGTAACATGTGGCGCTCATATGGCTCCACAATCTGGCTTGTGTAAGGCTCCTCCTATGCAACTAGTCAACGCTACATGACAATGTGGAGAAAGTAAGGAAAATAATATCTATCAAAGAGTTTGATTTTCCATTTTACTATAAAGTAAATTGAAAATAAAAAATTGAACAACAAATTAAATATATTGAAAACAATTTTTCCTAATAGATTATATTGAGGTTTATTTATGAGGCAACAATTAGATAGTGTTTTAGTATATCATTGTCATATATCAGTGTGGAAGATGGACTTGGAGCAACTGGATTTAGACAATTAAAATTTAAAAATTATACAAATTAACTTTATATTTACTAATACAAAATATCAAATTCTTATATTACTTTACATATTTTCCAAACAGGTTTACTACATTCTACTGAGATTTTGTATTTCTTTATAAATATAATTCATTTTTCATGGAGGATTTTTGTTTTAATGAAAATAAGAGATGTGGACTTCCAATTTATTCTGCAGTTTTCATCAGTACCAATACACAAAAGTGCAATAAAAATATATTTGCTATGATTAAATTTAGATATTTGACATATTCTGGTAATACGTACCTGTCAAAAGTTTTCTTCTAATTTTAACACCTTGAGATGCTTGAATTGTGCCCAACTAGATGGTATAGCTCCAAATAAGTTGTTGTCTTGAAGAGCCAAATATTGTAAATTTGGAAGTCCATTGCATATATTAGAAGGAATGCCTCTTGACAAATTATTCCCACTTAAATCAATCTCTTGCAACTCAGATATATTGAAGATTGTTGACGGTATTTGACCAGAAAACTGATTGAGGTCTAAATATAGATTTGTCAAGCTTTTAAGATTACCAATCTCTTTGGGAATATCTCCTACAATGTGATATAGAAAAGACCAATTAAATTTATTATCATTGTTGAAAAACTTGTTCCTCCTCAATTTAAAATTTTGAAGTAAATTTAGAGAAGCAATGAA
This sequence comes from Prosopis cineraria, assembly GCF_029017545.1. Classification (NCBI taxonomy): domain Eukaryota; kingdom Viridiplantae; phylum Streptophyta; class Magnoliopsida; order Fabales; family Fabaceae; genus Prosopis; species Prosopis cineraria. The sequence goes on from NW_026555337.1 coordinate 22,234,252, forward strand.
CTAGTGGAGTTAATTTCACTAAAGTGACAGATGACTTTGAATCAAATAAAAAATAAGGGGAACAACCAAGCTATAATTGGAGTAAATCATAAAATGAGCATGACAACCAATAAAAGACCAAAATTTATTGTGATGAATCAAAATATAGCTTTCAAAATTGCAAATAAAAGGAGAAAAGATTATAACGCTCTTGGACCCTAATAGAGTTGCAAATTTATTTCCTTTTGGTATGTACTATCATTTCAAATAAAATTATAGTATAACAATTTCTGGTTTGTGCAATGACGGCAATTAGTGGCTATTAGGGTGAAATAACTGTATGAGCACAAGAAATTATATGTTAAAATATGTCACTTGTATTTTTAAACTTCGGTTAGTATTGACAACTAAAATAGGCATTCATAATTCAATTAAGATGGAAGGAATTTTTCAAGATCATACATATTTAATGGACCATTTTTTCTTGGCAAGAAATATATCCCACAGCATATATAATATCACAAGATGGATTAAAGTTCAGCAAATTTTAATATAAAAATTGGAACATAGTCTTGTCATGTTTTTTTCAACAATTCGCTAGATAGACGCATGAAGAAAAAAATAATATAACCAGATAGATGGCCAATTCAAAAATAAAATATTACAATTCATTCTTAAAATAATTAAATCTAAATAAAAAAATAAGTATGGCTTTTTTGGCTTTTATATATTCTCTTTTATTCTTTAATTTTTAATAAATATTTTGTTGAGCTTCGCATAACTCAAACAAATATTTTATATTATACGCACAGTGATGGTTAACACAGGTTCCTCACATTTATTTTACTTTTTAAAATTTCTTTGGATATGTTTACAATATTGCACTTCAACATGCATGTAGACAAATATTGCCTATGAATGACAAAAATATCTGCAAGTTAGTTTAGGAATGCATCTTGCAATATAACAACAAAACAAAAATTACAAAAACTTTTTTTTTGTAAGAAAAAAAGTACGAACATTGTTATATATTTTCTTATGCTAACATATTTTATTAAATAAAAAAATGAAGAGCACTTATATCATTTACTGAAAGAGTACTTTGTAACTTAGAAGAAAGATCCAAACCTTCAAGCCTAGTCAAGTTTCTAATACATATTGCAAATGAGTTTTGAAGCATAAAGAAGTATTCAGATTCTCTAATTTTATTTTGGTTGTGCTAAGTTATTTGTATTTGTATTTGAATTAGTCAAGTTTCCAATACTTAGTAATGTTACAAACGAATTCTTACATAATATACGATGTGGTTAATTATTTAGCATCTAAGAAAAAAAAAATTGAAGTCTCTTTATCTTTCCTACAATTTGCCCTACACCTCAAATATAATCAAATCTTGGCATTGTGCATTGTGGAACATGCTTACCTCTGTTTTTTAGCCTAAAAAACAGCTATGTTGATTCTGGTTTATACGGACTACAGTTTTCTATTTTCCAATTTATTAATTCTGTTTACAGTTTAAGGGAAATGGCTGATATGGAGATTTTATATGTTAATATTGATGTATATATTAACATGGTCGCATAAGTGATTGTGTTTTCCAACAGACAAAAGGAGAACAAAAAGCAATAAAATGATCGATAGTACCAAACTATCATTTACTAACAGTATATCAAGTTTCCAATGCATCTTTATGTTGCCAAACAATTAATTAAAACCCAAAAATAAAGTCATATTAAAAGTGAAAATGAATAAAGCATAATATACTGAACAAACGATATCAGACCAAATCTTTCTTGATACAAAGGAACAGATTTTGTAACTTTTAAATTTCATGAAACGTGTTAAAAGGATGCAATATAACTTTATTAGATGACCGACAATATTAAAAAAAAAAAAAAACCTAGACCACTGACTTTTGGAATGTATCCCATGAGAAGATAGTGTTATAAGTGAAGTAGTTAACTAGCACATCCAAAATCATTTTACATGTGCCTCAATTTAATTTGCAAAAACTAAAAACCCCTTTCATAAATTCAACAGAAAAAATTAAATATTATATTGTAAAATAACAAAAAATGCGGTTCAATATAAATTAAATATTTTGAATCATAACACAATTCACAAGCCAAATACATCATATTAGCTTTTTATACTTTTGGATAAATTTTGTTAAAAAATATAATATGTCATTTAAATTTCACTTATATTGAACTTTATCACTATACTCAATGTTGTTGAACAATTTTTCAGGAAAATATCACATCCAAAAGACTAACTATAGAAGATTTAAAGACATTTTTTAATTTCTTTCTAAAATAAAAATTCTTAATAAGTACATATATCTTTTAAGATATACCTATTGCAACAATGTATAAAAAGAAAAAAGCTATTTTAGAGTGCAATTGAACTAAGAAAATCAATGATACTTTTATTAACAATTTACGTTTTTTATATGAAACGTTGTCTCACATCTAGAATCCTAACAATAGTGATGTATCAAAACCATTAATTATAGAGGAATTTATATTGACCAATTAATGGAAGTTAAAATTGGAAGCAAAGCCAAATATTATAGTTATATCATGGTAGGTAGCATAGAGTGGTGATATAATCCAATAGAAAATGTGAAATATATCGTCCATGCTGCTGTAGAACTTTTGCAGTGTTGCATATTATATATTGTTCATTTTATCTGACATTAGAAATAAAGTATTTCGGCAAGCCTAATCTCTAGTTCAAACCAATGTTTGCAAAATTAGTTAAAAAGAATCATTCACATATAACAATAGAATTTCTAGAACACACACAAATTTATAAACAAAAGGAAAAACAGGAAGAGAAATGCACACAAATATATACTGAGAAAAGAACTAACGAGGGGAAAAAAAAAATAGTAGCTAGAACATCATAATTTGATGAAAATTACCTAGTATATTGCCTGGAAAAAAATTAACGCTTAAAGATATAAAATTTAACTTTGTCCCATAGCAATTATATTGATAATATTTTCCACGTATTTGATTAAGATATAAGAAAAATTGTTTAATGTTTCAAGTGTTTATGTATGGTAATATTTTAAAATAATCTAACTTTTAAAATTTACAAGAAACGTTTCGGGTTCATCCTTTTTCTATAAACTTGTTAATGAACCACTTGGAGACCCTTACTTCTAGTGGCGGGGACATATATTTATATGATATAGCTCCTGAATGAACTTTCCCAAGAATAACACAAATATGATAAAAAGTTACACGGCATGATTAGTTGAAAGTGTACCTTCAATGTTATATTCACCAAGGTCTAGCTCTTGAAGTTTTGTCAAGTTTCCAAAATTCCTTGGTATTTGGCCAGACAACTTGTTAGATAAGAATTGTATAATTTTCAAGTTTGTGAGCTCACCAATTGTTTGAGGAATATTTCCTGCAATATGATAATAAAAAGACCACATTATTATGAATTCTCAAGTATAAAATTATGATAAAAGAAAAAATACTTATGAAAATAATTTTATGAATGCATTTTCTTAAAGTTATTGTGATTGTGATATAATAACTATTGAATTTGTATTTAAAAGAAACCGGGGTCTAGGAAAATAATAATAACTAATTTCAGCTCTATTGTTAATTATAAAAAAGTTATAGGAGAGAAAAATACATTATCATAAATATAAAAAATTTGAAATTGTCCTTATTATATATTATGGTTCATAAATGATTAGATAAATACAAAAAGGGTGCATTTTTGTGTACTTCCATTGTTCGTGCAAAGGCAAGGGAGGGAAATTGATATAGGTTAGGAATGGAATTAATGGTCTTTAACAAGGGTAAAAAGTAATTTTAAATAGCTAAGATGCACCTTTTAATAAATAAAAAAGAATTTTAGAATCTTTGATAAAGTATTTTTAAAAAGAGTAAAAAATTCAATTTAAGTGTATACTTCTGGAAATTATGTGATAGTTTATGAAATATTAATAAAATTAAATATAAATGAATATATTTCACTATAAAAATGAATCATAAATAATATGAGAAGGTTCTAACAATATTATCAAAACTCACAACTATTGATTCAATAACTCTATTATGTGATGATGTGACGATGTGGAGAACGAAAAGGGAGTTGCTCATAAGAACAAAAACAAACAACCAATAATCTATTGGTTCAAAGTCTCAATATAATTTATACATAATTTATCAAACTATCATAACATATCTACAATGTTTAGGTTTGTTAGATCACCAATTTTATTACAAATATTTCTTGTAATTTAGCAACAGATAAAATAAACATAATAACACTATGATTTGTTAGATACATACCTTCCAAGTTATTGGCAATAAGACGTAACAATTGAAGCTCAGTCAAGTTTCCAATACTTCTTGGTAAATGACCTGAAAGAACATATTGATACTTGTTGACATAAGGGACACTTTAGTAAAACACCAATTGTCTTATTTGTATTGAGAAATCACACATTAGTTGGGCATAAGGTATTTCCAACATTTTCACATAGTTTAAGAAAACATTCTTACATTGTTAACTTGTTAAAAATAATCATAAGTTTCCAATGTACAGTTTTTAATTAAAGGAATGGCTCTAGAACCAAAAAATAATTAAAAAGAAATAATCCTCATTGACCTTATAATATATATATATATATGGCTAATGAACTATCCATCTAATTAATTTGCCTCACCTTACATTTCACACACACACATATTCCACTAATGATTTCACATTGTTTGCAACTACGCTTAAGTATAATGATCAAAGATAATGATTTCACATTGTCTAAATACGTAGCTGAGGGATCTAAAGTATAATGATCAAGATAGTAAAGATGAAATGTAAATAATGGTTTCCATATTGCTCTCAAGAGCACCAAAACTCCAAAAGGCAGAAAGCAAGGCAAAGAAAACCATGGGCACCGATGTGAATGGGTTCATATTTTTTAAATTTAGAAGATCACCCATTTCCTTAGAATTAAGCCTCTGGATATGATTAAAAGACCCAAGTGTAAAAGGACAAAAAGGAAAAACAAATGTTTCTAATAAGGTGCTGATAAAGTTTATTTAAAAAGCTAGAAGATATTAACATCTAAGACCATTATTTCCATACTTGTAAGATTGCAAATTATTTCAGCAATATCTCTTGTGATGTACATGACAATATAAAAAGCACATCGTTAAGAGCGGTGATGCATTGTAAAGCATGCAGATGCATGCAATTCACGCAATTGGCATCCTACATGGAAAGTGAGAGATGTTTTGGGTGGGATGGACTGATTAAGGTTGTTGCACATGGTCACTTTCTGTTTTACTATATTATTCCAATTCCCTATGCACTTTATCCATATTTTATATTACCATTGCAAATTTCCCCTCAATTTAAGTTTTTGGATTTGATTGAATCAAAATATAATCTTTTAATGTCAAAATAAAAAAATATATGCTCATATATACCTTTCAAGTCACTGAAATCATAATTATGCCTAAAGCAATACTAAAAACTGAGAGAAATTTTATTGACACAGCTGCACTGCACTAGTATTCTTATATTTTTTTTTTCCAAAAAAAGTTTGCCAAACATGTAAAAACCTTCTTGAATCATGTTCGAACACATCAGTTAATCGAATCAGTCATAGTGAAAGCATTTTATTAGTAAGTTTGAAATTGCTATATTGTCCTTTTAGTTAATAAAAAAAGTATTTTTAGAATCTTTATTTTCATCAGAATTAAAATTTAATTAAAGTCTATATTTTGAAAATATGGGGTGGTTTCAGGAATATTAATGAAATTAAAGGTTAATGAATATATTTTGCTCTAAAAATGAATCATAAATAATATGAAAATTTCTAACAATATATATCAAAACTCACAAAACAATTGGAATAAAATGTTACATATATAAATAAGGGGAAATTAATTATTTAGTCCTATAGATTCATAGAGTTTGTAACTCAATCTCTATACTTGAATTCAATGCAAGTTGATCCATATACTTATTTTATCAATCTATATACTAAACAATTTTAATATTTTTATTAATATTTTTAATTACTGTGAGTGCCACGTTGGACAAGTTACAAGGGACACAATTATTTTCCAACAAAATCAATGTTGAATAATATATTGTAATAACTTATCTGAAGGCACACTAACACCTATAAAATTGTTTGCAATGATTAGGATAAAGTATGAAATTATCCGATAAAATCAAAGATATACCTATGAAAGAGTTGCATGATAGTGACATATGCTCGAGTGAAGATAAGCCAAAAATAGTTGAAGGTATTTTTCTTGAAAGGTGAAGAAAATAATTAAGTATGAAAGCGAAAAAAATAAGAGTAGCCAATGAAAAGGTGAAGACAAAAGTTAAGTATTAAAAGAAATAAAGAATACGCGTGAAAAGTGGTTAACATAAGACACGTCCTTACGTCATCATGACTTAAAACAACAATAATTAATGGGTTTTTTTTAGATAATCATTTATATGTAAAAGAAAATTTTCACCCACATAATATGCATACTTGGAACCTAAGTATTAGCAGCATACAAGTGCCAAGTACATGTTTAGTCTCTAAAACGTCGGCTTGTACAAGTATATGACAATTACTAAAAATGTCAGGTATTTGCACCATTAAAAAATATAAGGCATTTTTGCTAAGGTATTTTTAATTTTTCAATGTATAATTAATGAGTATTTTCAAAAATACCCTTAATAAACTACTCAACTGAAACCTTTAAGTGAGATTCCCTAACTAAATAAGAACAAATATGAAAAGATAACATTAGCTTAAAGATGTAACTAACTTATTGAGACTGTAACTTTTTAAAAAATATCAAATGGGAGTGGTATTAATAAAGTAAGATATTTGGAGAGTTATAATCAAGTCCCAAATGAGAACACATTAATAATAAAACCCTAATGACAAAACAAATTGAGTAAATATCGAGATAGTAACTGTTTGAATAGTTTTACGTAGTTTTAACGTAACTATAGATAGGGATTCTATGAAACATGTGACGTGAAAACATTTTCCATCTAGCTAAAAGAGAATTGCAAAGAACATTCGATTATTTTATCTTACTCAAATTAAAACATATATTATCACCAATATATCATTGAAAAATGACAGTGGTCAAAGAATTATCAAACTTAATTTTCTTAGGGCAGGCTAATTTGAATAAGGAAGTATACTTTTGGAAAGTTGTTTTCATGCAATGCATAAAACGTGCTAACTATGATAATTCGATTTCACGTGCCATATAGGAAGACATGAAGTTAGAAATGCAAATCTTCACATAATCAATAACAATATTGTACGCTCACCTTTGTTTTTAAGCCCGAAAAAAAAATATATTGATGGAAAATATATCATGCAGATGCAATTGAGGCAGGCGCCACATGACCCATAATAACACAAAATATAATAACTCTTGGATTTTGATTAAAAGAAAATGGAAAAATAATAATGCTCTTAGGCAAACTAAAATCATGAATTCACACATAATAACTAGCTAGTAGAGTTATCAGCATTGTTCCAGTCATTCATCTCGGGAAGCTTCTGTACAATTTTATGTCAGAGCACCAAGAAAGGAGAATTGGTGTTGCACTTGAGGGTCACTAGCTAAAATCCACCTGTCATGAAAGCTGGAACCTGTTTTTTTATGAAGTTGAATATCAAGTTTATTCTCATCGATCACTTGTCTTAAAATAGTAGAACGCAAGTTACTCGTTCGAGTTTGGAAGTAGACACCATGTTAATTCAAATAAGTAGAATAGTAATTCGGGGATGAATATCATTACTTGTCATTAGTCATCGGCTTAATTCACTTCACCTCCCTCATAGTTTTCTATTAGCAAGTTGAGCACCGAGTCAAACTGGAGGGGGTGTTGGAAGATTGAATTAATTTGGTGATTAATTCGTTTTAATTACTTAGATATTGTTGATGACCCTAAAATCTATACAAAGGGTAAGTATATTTTAGAGGTAGGGTGGAATACTTGCCCAGGTTCAAAATTTCGTAATATAAAAACACCAAAAATATTATTTAATTACGTTATTTAATTCCTAAATTTGACATAAACACAAGAAAAGTCATGGTTTTCTAATAGATTGGGTCATCCAATTCCACCGGTTGTATTAGGAACTAGCTCTTGTTTAGTCCTCTACAATTTTCAAAACTGAACACTTAGATACAGGGACGTGTTGAAGGGGTTTTGTGGCCTAACACAAAAATTATTTTAGAAGCCTAATGCATTATTATTTTACCACTTTAAATCCTATAAAAAATTAAAGCCACAACAGAATGCTATCTCGCTGACTCAACTTGTCCTTTTGAATGTACTAGTGTCTTAGTCACACTTTCCTAACAATCACAATTTTAAGTAAAAGGTAAAA